>NC_052102.1:2181199-2196669 GCF_012273895.1 Zerene cesonia | reverse complement strand
ACCAATACGAAACATTATTTCAATGATTACGATATTGTATCGATGGAACGCGGCCTTTGTTAAATTTAATTTTTAGTTCACGCAGCAGTTCACGCAGTTCGGCAGGATCACGGGTGGCCGAGAGGCTAGGCGTTGTTTCGTAGCTGCTTCTATGAATTTTTATTTCGTAATTCATCTGCTTATAGTTTCTAACTCATTTATTTATGTTTGCAAGATTCCATGTTTGGAAGAAAACTACCGTGCCCTCTTCCGTGGCATACCACGGCGTATGCATCTCATTCACTGATTAATTCTAAAGTAATAGGTGCAAACCGAAAGATTCGTTTTTCTAAGTTCCTGCTGGAAATCGGAAGCTCGGAAGCCCTCGCTTTTACGCTCACTCATACCACTGTGCCAAGAAGATTTTTGATTTGTTTTTTTAATAATTTTTAATGAATACTAGCTGCGCCTCGCGGTTTTACCCGTGTAAGTCCGTATCCCGCAGGAATATCGGGATAAAAAGTTACATTGACATTTGTTACTCGCGTTTTTTTAAATGTGCAATTTGAAATGTACATTTCTCAATAGTTCTGAGAGATTTTCTTAATATTTTTTTCCGTAAGAACCTTCTCCTAATAATAACAAATACAACAAAAAAAGAATTAGTAAAATCGGTCCAGTCATTCACGCGTGATGCCGTAACCAAGAAAAATGGGTTTCATTTTTATATATATATAGATTATGACATAAAAAATAACACAAGTTGCCAATATCATATAAAATTTGCTAGCACACTTCAAAAACATTCCTAACAAAGTGAGAGCATTATAAAATCTCGTACTAAACAGAAAGCAGCATACATTCTTATTATTTTCCACACTAATGCACTAAGCCTCTGCAGAAGCGAACATACGGCTGAAGTTTTTAAACTTACCGCTTGACTAATTTGTTTTATTAAACTTTAATGTTTCAACTCGGTGGAACTGTCATGCTGACTTATTACTTCGGGCAGCTTTCTCGTATCTCTTACAAATTATTAGTTTTATAACTGTTGGTATTCAATTACATTGAAGATGTAACTTGCATTTATTATTTCTTGCAAAAACGTTCTATCTTATGTTCTAACTTCATCTGAAATAAATATATTTTAAAAACTAAAAAGCACGCTTTTATAATAGAATCACCTACATTGTTTTGCCTAAGTTGCTATACAGAATACTTGTTTAATCCTGGCTATCCCAATACTGGATAATAAGATAGATTCATTAAATTTTATATATTGTCACCGATCTTAGGAAAGCGTACAAAGTTTAAAATATATCTTTCGGTTTTAAATTATTCAAAAAGGAGTCAAAATTAGTCGGTTACATATAAACGTACACTTCATTATTAAAGGTCTTCAAAAATCCTTATGATAAAGAACCATAATCCTTTACAGTATTTGCTTGGAACTTTTTGATTTGCTAACCTGATAATTTGCTAACCGTACATCAGTGTTTCGACAACGATCGATTCGATTCGATCGATAACGAACGATTAATCAAATTAAAAAGTATCTAAAATTTGATACACCTCATGTGCTGGTTCTTAAAGTACATTTTAAGTGTACATGCACTTATTGCAATAATAAGTAGGTAATCAATAAATAAACTATGAAATAATAAAGTCCAAATCACGAACGAAGCTCTAAGCCACCGGCCTAAATAATAATACATAGGCAGACCGACAATTCCTAGCCTAACCAAACACTTTATACCCAAGAATTTTCAAGTGGGTTATTTAATATCAGGCAGTATGACGTCACAGTTATGACACACATTTTAGAAACACAACATCGGGACACCCTCTTACCATATTTGGTATGAAGGTTTACCCTAATTTGTTTGCTAAATAAGTGATTCAGAGAACCGACATCACTCATAGCACACGGTATGCTTACAGTAAATAGGCACCTAACGTTAAATAAATCCTGCATACATTAAATTTAGAGAGCTCCATACTTTATGAGCTTCTAGCTAGAAATGTTCTCTATCATGAATATATTAAATATAAAAACTGAAATTCCGTATGGTCTCGATCATTATGAGATTACTAGCTGCGCCCCGCGGTTTCACCCGCGTAAGTCCGTATCCCGCAGTAATATCGGGATAAAAAGTAGCCTTTATGTTATTCCAGTTGTCCAGGTATCTGAGTACCAAATTTCATTGTAATCGGTTCAGTAGTTTTTGCGTGAAAGAGCAACAAACACACACACATACTTACAACTTTCGCATTTATAATATTCGTAGGATAGTTGGATAAGTGATCTAGTTCAAATATTACTTTCACGCATATAACTCTACTTTAGAACTATGAACTACAGAAATATATTTTAGTAACAAAAGGTTTTGATGATAAGAAGGTTTATTAAATAACGTAAATATGCGAGTGACATGTTGTTAATATGATCATTGCAATATGATTGCAATACAATATATAAGGTTATAATTTTAAACATACGTTAAATAATCTCATTAGATATACTCATAAGACAATCAATTAATTTACGCGCATCAATAAAGAATATAAATAAAAATATTGAGGTCGATTATCACAGGCGATCTCGTTTGTTGGACGATGATTCTAGTAGAATAATTATTTTCATGAAACTGGAAATGTTTTTTCCTGAATAATATTACCTACAAGTTATTGTAGTATTAACTACATATATTCCATCTAGAATCAAAGTAGTTTGAAACTAAAACCGTAAACAAAACATTACTGTATACTGCATTACTGCGAGGTATGCGAAGTTGATAATAAATTATAATATTATGACCTAGAGAGTTTTACAATACTAAATACGATATATGATTATGGCAATAGATTTCACATGAATGAATTTTTATTTATTTTTATTATCAGTGGGAAAATTTAAATGACACCCCATAATTAATTAAAATCAAGACTGAAAAAGAATTAGTAAAAGGCAGTACAGAGACAAAAAAGTAGTTAAGTCCGCAGATAAAGCCTAATGTAGACATAATCCTGGCGAAAATGGATGTCAATATCACATGAAAATACGAGGTGTTGGTAAGTCAAAGCAACCGTACAAAATATATCACCTTTGGATCTGTAAGGTCTCTCGAGTCAGCTATAAATTTTATTACACCATTCTGATTCCTTTACGAGTTTTTTTCTAGTGAGTTTTCTGTTATGGCTGTTTATTTTTGACCAGACACAAACATAACACATGTTTGTGTCTGCTAGTACAATTGATGTGACGAATATATGAATACAAATGCACGTGAGAGCGTAGATTCGATTTATACGATTTGAATATCTTATAATTATTTTTTGAAGTCTTTTGATACAGCTTGTTTGCGTTACACATCATGTTTCTTATGAATTGTGTTAGTAACTAGCGGTCCGCCTCGGATACGCCCGTGGTACATATAGCCTAAAACCTTTCTCAATAAATGGGTTATTTAATATTGAAAGAACTTTTGAAATCGAACCTGTTCGGTTCCTGAGATTACTGCGTTCAAACAAACTCTCAGATAAGGTGATTTATGAGGAAAGTTTATATGCATAATAACATCTATTAAACCACTCCGTATTAACGCGAGCGAAGCCGCGGGCGAAAGCTAGTACCACGATATTTTTTCAATTCAAGATGGGCGCCTAACATATAAATCCATCGTGATTTTGAATTTGTAATTAAGTTTACTAATAACGGTTAGTATTTTAAGACAAGTACCCTGAATATATAGCACCTTATTTAAAAATGAGAACAAAACCCCATCAAATATAGACACGAATTTAATAAACACCTAAACCCTCAAAGAGGCATTGACGAACTGTGAACACTGCGCCGGGAAAAGTGTCACAAAATATAAATTTGTACTTTAATAATTTGTTTTATAGCATTGAAATGTTTTCAAAAATTCTCAAATTTGTACTACTTTTTCAATTTTTTCAAGTCTCACCAACGACCAGTCTGACTAATTAGCGGTAGCACTAATGACCTGCCAGGTTTTAAGTCCGCGCACTCGTTCTGCCGTACACTTATATACTTTGCGATCCAAATAACAGGAATGTCAACGACCTTTATGTATTAACTACATGTCAAATGTCATTTGCAACATACATCCTACTGAAGAATGTTTTTTGCGTGTCAATAACGATTCGGCTATCACTTCGATTTTTTTTGTTTCCACCTTCGACTAGGTGATTTGATTCTGATGATTCTTCTTTTGTTTGAAAGCTACTTCCCGTGTAGTCTCACTGAAGTTTGGTCGAGACAATTTGAAAACTTGACAGCTTAACTCTAACATCTATACAATCAATTGACATTGCCTAATTTACATTATTTCGTTAGATTCAACACCATGACGTTACAAAATGGCATTGAATCGATCCCATTCTTAGTTGGATCGCGTACTTTGGTATAATTACACAATACAATGTGGTGAAAGGCAGACATACACAAGGCATAGGTGCATAGTACGGTGTAATTTAAATTTGAGCGTTATATACATTTGTGGTTGGTTGTATTGTTAAATAATTACAGAGTTACAATTCATGAAATATTATTTATCTTTGAGAATTAATTTAATTATAGATATAATCTTTATTGACTTATTTATAGCTACTTGAAATTTGCAATACAAGTAGTTCATTTTGTATGATGATAATAACAAGGCAAACATTTAAAAAGGATAATGATACGTTGATGCTTCAAAATTTCTTACATTATATATTTTAATAAACTAGGTTATTTATAGGCATTCGCTAGTTAAATCTTTTAGTCCGTTCTGTAGCATCTCAAAGCATTTGTACCTAATACGTAGGTGCAACATACATTTTGTATAAGACAAATCCCTTTATATCAAAGAATTGAAAAATTCATATGATATATATCAAACGCAAACTGCGATACAATTTGCACAGGAATATCTCCCACAGGAACTTACATTTTATATCCAGCACACTTGGAGAAAAGTATGAAAAATGATTGAATTTTTCACGAGTTGCGAGAGATTTTAGAGGTTATCCAGAGTCAAATTCAATATCGCAATTTTCAATAATATTTCAGTATGGAATGCTTTATGTTATCATTTTAGCGTTCTGTACCGAAAGAATAAAAAGGCGATCTAGGACCTAACCGCTGTCGGCCGTTCTGTCTGTCTGTCAACTGGCTGTATCTCATGAACCGACATAGTTAGACAATTTTCACAGACGATGTAGGTCTGTCGTCGCTTTAAGAGCAAATACTAAAAAATAGAACAAAATAAATATTTATTAAATACTTCCCTACCACCCCGGCTTCACCCATGGTACGTTTTTTTCTCTCTAACTAACTTAACAAAAACGTTACAATAATATAACGAATTGGTCGAGCCGTGCTCTTGGATTTTATTGATATAAATATTTCATACTTTTGTTTTATCCTACGTACGTGGATGCAATGACAAGCACCAGCGGATGAAACATTTCTACAACCACCAAAGACCACTCGTACGGTTTCAAAATCAACACATACGATTTACATTTTTGCAGAAAACATAACTTCTTAGAACTGCAAATAAAGCACGTCATCATAAAATAAAACGATACAGTATTTATAAACTATCTCTTATTCATTCTCTCCTATTTATTTGTACAATACTCAATCAATGCCTATCTCTCTCGGCAATGAAAAAGCAGTAAAAAGCAATCAAGGTCTGTAAATTGTAATGTAGCGTACTGCGTAATAGGCTCGGGTCAAAATAAACAAACGTATCGGGTTTTGCAATTTGCGCGGGATCGCAGGGACAGCCGCGGTCATGGTGATTAATCTTCGATGATTGATGGAGCTCTCGGTGGAATACACACCGTGCTGAGTTCATATCATTGGATAGTTTGATATACATACAGGTATGAGATTAATTATAGATAGTATTTTCTGTAAAGAGTAGACACTTACGGAGAATACATGAGCTAGATTGACGCACGCACACTTAGGTCTTGGCCAGCTCTGTTAGTATACAGGCCACACCCACACATGTCTTATACTTATTTCTGAGATATAGTACACATATTACATATTGCATAATAAGTATAAACACAGAATACGATTTACTATAAAAATCTATTGTTTTTTACACTATGTTTCCATTGTTTTTTTACTAAATGTTTGAGAAATAATTTGCCAAAAAATTATTGTCTCTATCACAAATATTACACAACCGTTAAACAAAATTTTAAAGGTATCTTTTTAATTTTCACACTATCAATTAGAGATATATACTCAAGAATAATATTACTATATTTTTATTTATTTACTATTGCGTTTTCTTATAGATAATATACTTTAAGGCAGTATAAAACATGTTTTAATATCTTTATTGGTTAACCTAGTATTATCTTGTAGAAAATAATAAATTATTACTTTTATAATTTACGCAAAAGGCTTCCATCAAAGTATGTAAAGTAAAGGATTTTTAATTCCATATCAACATATTTTAAACCTGCAGCTTCGATGGTATCTTTTACAGTAGCACATCAAAGAAATGAAATTAAATCCTTTATGCTTATAAAAAAAGAAAAACTGAACATAACATTAAAAGTGAGCAAAAGGCGGCCTTATCGCTAGGAAGCGGCACCAACGACCAGGCAACCCTTGATCTGATCAATATATTTTTGTGAATCATCATCATCATCATCATCAGCCCATATATGTTCCAACTGCTGGGACACAGGCCTCCTATGAGGGTTCAGGCCATAATCCACCACGCTGGCCACCTCAAGATGTTTTCCTTCACCGTTTTAAGCAGTGGTAATGTTACCTACATACGCAGATAAATTGAAAAATCAATTTAGTTTATGCACGCTTCGCCCGGGCTCGAACCCCGACTTATCGATTTTGAAGTCTCACCACTGAGCCACCACTGCTTTATTTTTTACAATTAATCTTTTGTGAATAAAAGTATTAAATTAATTCACAATTTAAACGTTTAACAAATTTCAAGCCATTCGTTACTATCAAACTGAACAGCAGCACGCAGAACATCATGTTACATTTCAAACATACATATTTGGAGAGCAAGTCAAATAATGGAGTACATCCATGTTTGATATTATTTTCATGAGCATTAAACATATGAATTTGATTAAATACTTGATTTATATAACATGATTTAAAATGATTACATTTAAACTCTGCTTTCATTAAAATATATACAATACCACGAACGTTTCAAAGGAATTACAAATCTATGATACAAAAATCATATAATTATAAAGCATCACTTTTGCCATTTTTTGCTTATGAGGCGACTGATTATTATATTGCCATCTGTTGGTAAGTGAATACCATACTTATGTACTCACAACGTCAAAGATATTATAAGAGTGTATTTTAAATAGGAATAAGTTAATATAAAACGAAAAGGAATTAAACAACATTCATATTTTAAAAAGTCTATTTACAAATTGTCCATATACGCCACGCAAAAGGTTTCTTTATTCCTTTTTATTCTATTATTTTTAAAAATCCGATCGATAAAGAGGGTTCAATACAAAGCATAACTTGTAACAATTGATTTTGAAAATACTTGATCGGATTTTTCTTTCTATTCTTCCGTTATAATAACCGAATAACACATGCATGCTATTTATTAAATGGCAACTACAGTTATAATTATTTCTATAAATAAGTTTAATTATAGAAATAAATCTTTTGACGTGACAACGTCTTAAATTAGGTTGCGGCTCGGAGTCACGCATGAAAAAGTGTAACGCCCGGTAACGTTACGATGAGTCACCGAACTATGATCGGTCCGCCGCGCGCGCAGCACTAGAGAATTAGGCGCATTGAATCGGCGCGTGCTTGTGTCTCTGTCTCTGTCTTTTTAGTAAACAAAATATATTTTCTATAGTTAAAATTTGTGCAATTCTTATTTTAATTCAATTCCTTGTTCCTATTGTGCAATTTAATAATATGCATATCAATAAATATTCTACCGAGAAAAAGACGTTGTCACGTAAAATCTTCGCCCGTAAAACCGACTTTACAGGCAATCATTTTTTTTTTTAACAATTTATAATAGTTGTGATTTTTATATGAAATCCTTCGAAACTCTTCTATACCCCCGTAGAACAAGGAAAGACAAAGACTTTAGAGATACAATTGCTATTCTTTTGTATCTCCAATAATTAAAAACTTTTTAATTGCACAAAAAACGTATAAATTGTCCGTAGGAAAAGAAACTTCACAATTGATTTGATGAAACTCGTAGAAGCTACATCAAGTCGAAAACTTTTAACGGTCGTATATCTTTAGAAAAATAAAAGCTTTAAATGATCACTCGATAAGCATGATTCCTGATGTTTAAAACTAATAAATATTTAACAGTTTTTTATTGAATTAATCGAGTTTTTTAATAAACAATCTGAATTGTTGTAACGATAAGGGTTATATTATAATCTTGCTTATTTACTAGTAGCTTTTTGACTCTCGTCAAACGTGACTTCACTCGCGTATTCAAAGAAAATATAGAAAGTTTCAGTGGGATTTCCGAGATAAAAACTATATTGTATCCGTTTTGTGGGTCTCAAATTATCTCTGTTGCAAATCTAATACAAACGGTAGTTTAGTAGTTTAGGCATACAAAGATACACACGGATAAATAAAGTTACTTCCGCATTTATAGTGATATTAGTATGGATATTCCTATATCACGTAGTGCTTGAATATACAGTAAGCTTAGCATAAGTTTTATTCGAAATAAAATCAAAATACTTTGCCAGATAAGAAAAGTATTAGTGTAGAAAACAATGGATATTCGTATATTTAAACCGCGAGTATAACTTGCATACATATTGTTAGCATATAGACCGTTTTTCTTATTACCAATACCGAATTATACTACGAATGAGTGAAACCGCGGGCTAAAGCAAGTCATAACAGATAAACACATGAGTAGAACACATTCCATTGGGATCTTCATTTTAAACTAAACTGCAAAGGACAAACAAATTAGTTATTAATGAAGACTCGCTAACTGCGGCTACCGTAATACGTTTAGCGTAATAACTGGCCAGACAACTTTTAATAGCCTATTAAAATAAATAAGTACCTGTCTAAAATATCTACTGGCCAGTTAAGCAAATGTTATGGAACTATATGTATATCACTACATAGTATAAAGCCAAGTCGCTTCCCGGGTAAGTATGTTACATGCTTAAACTTTGCTATGCAATGGATTTTGATGGTTTTTTTTAATAGAAAGAGTGATTAAAGAGGAAGGTTTATATGTATGGTAGCAGCTTTTAAACGACTCAAAATTAAACGCGTGCCAAGCCGCGGGTATGAGCTAGTTTAGTTATAATGGTTATCAGTTGCTTTGAACACTGCGAGGTTTCGGGTGGCAGTTCTTTGAGAGGCCCCTTTGTCTTTCGGAAGTAGGTCTGTTTGGTAAGTATATATTATGTTTGAAGAGATAGGCTTTACCCGCGTAGTAAAAGAAAAGATAGTTTCTGGGTTTCCACATAGTTTTCGTTCGCGTGGGGTTTGCGGGACGTAAACTATCCTATGTGTTTTCTGTCCATATAGGCATCGTGATTTAGGCGTGTGGAAGAGACACACAGAAATCAAATTAATAATGTATTTTTGATATTAATATTGACTGAAAGATTTACTATATTAATAACTACAGAAATGGTAAATTTTTTATTGATTATTACGTCGTTTCATTCCGACTGAAATCGTAAATTAAAGATGTATAATAGGTAAAGGTTAAGTTTTTGGAGAAGCAAAACCTCGGTTTCATTTGTTAGTACCTATTATTTAAAACTAAAAATAAATGTGAATTGGAAATACATCACATAATATATAAATTCTTTTGTTTTAATGAACCCCATTCGTCTATATTTACAATACGTAAACAATAGAAAGTATTAATAAACAAAAACAAAACAAGACATTTTAAATAATTCCCGCCATTTTTGGTTTCGCTTCTTGAACAATTATAAAAGCAATGATCCTCGAATGAAGAATTTCTAATTAGCGCGTGCAAGGAAATACTTCTTGCCGTTACAGCTTCATTAGTAAGTATTACAGACCTTTCCGCTACGTTATTTGAAAGGAAAGAAAATGATACTAAAAATAAATAAAAGTATGACTTTACTTTTTCAAATTCTCCGCGCGCAGATTCTTCTAGAAAGATCTTTGTAACCGATGCTCTCGATTCATTCAATGATTATTACAATTTGAGGCGGTTTAGATTTTTTTTTTGTTAATAATAATGAAACCCGGACTTCTTTGTTATTATTCACGACAGTGAATGAATTCGCTACTGGGTGTATATTCTTTGCTCATAGAAAACTATAATAGCGATAAGGATTCTTACTAATTAATTGCCTTTTCCTTCAACCATTAAGAGGATTACACGACAGGCGGCGAAAATGTTAAGCGGCCAGGGTTTTAATTTTACGAAAAGCAGTTTATGTTAAAATATTTAAAATAAACATGAGTTGTAAATAAGATGTGTTAGTATATTGCAGATATAATACATTTAAAACAGAAATTGTAATGCAAAAAAACTATATGTGAATACTACGCCTACATTTATACAGAAGAAATACTCGATATGTATTAAAAATGTTTCCTTCTTTGTGTGCTTGTATTCTACATGCATCGTAGAAACTAAAAAATTAAGAATGTATATAAAATTGGCGGATTTTCAAGTCAGAAGCCGACATACAATGCCAAGAAAAGAGAAAATAAAAACAATTTTTCGGCATAATTCTAGACGGCTATGCCAAGACATTATGTGATTTATAATTTTCTAGTATTTTTATCAGTAGATGTTTTATATTTAAGACTTAAAAATGGACAGTGCAGTCGCCAATAGCCTAAACATAGCTAAATAACCGGACATTCCTCTCTCAATGTTAGGTACAGTGGAAATAGACAAAACAGAATATGAACCATATTATTAACAAAACAAATACCGCACACAAAGAAAATATGAAATTGCGAAAACATTATGAAATGGGAAAAATAAATAACAGCTATTGGCAGTTGAACAGCCGTTGGCTAAATCCCCTAATGGTTTATATTGACTTGAGCTTGAAGACTTGCTTGTTGACTTATTAATATCTACAGGAGTCTTTATTAGCTTTTGTAGTTAAAGCAACAATAAAATGTTTTATGAGTTCACAATATTGTGGCGGGAATTGTTATTAGATAAGTTAAGTTTAGTATTCGTCAACGTACATAACGTTTATCCTACGGAGTGGTTCGTCTAATTAGGATAACGTTTTAAAATATCGCACTTTATTATTATTTTCGTGTAACATTGTAAATTTCATCGTCTTCGTCGCTCGCAACCACATATTATGGTGAACATAAATATATATTTTTTTACTATTACGTTAATTCCAACAAAGCAATTCTGTATTTATATGCATTCAGACAGGAAGCCCCTTTTTCTCAACCTTCCCAGTCCATTCCTTCTTTCCCTTCGTCAATCCTTTCCTTAATCCTTGACCTTAAAAGAGGGAAGCGCATTTGCGATTCTGCGAATGTTCATGGCCCCTGGTGATCGCTTACCAGGCGAACCACCAGCTCAGTTGCCCGCTATGACATAAATAAATCTGTTAAATCGTTCAACAAATTCTACAATACGTTTCGATTCTCAACTGGTACGGACGAAAAATAAATAAAATCCCATTCGATTTCAATTTGACAGCGGGCAGTGGGTTTAATTTAATTCTGCATCGGACAAACACGAAGTGAATCAAACTCGCTCCTTTGGTCCACTCGCTTTGAGAGTTACTTAGCAATGCGATTAACTTTCATATGTAAAGGACGCAGTATTTATATAAGCTGCACTAACGTAGAACGTATGTGGCTTAACGAATGCTGAGAGATTATTAACATTAGCGGAATGATATTAAGCATATAATCCTAGTAATATTACAAATGCGAAAGTTTGTAAGGATGTGCGTGTGTTTGTTAAACAAAAACTACTGAACCGATTGCAATGAAATTTGGTACGTCGATAGCTGGACAACTGAAATAACATATAGGCAACTTTTTGTCCCGATATTCCTACGGGATACGTACTTACGCGGATGAAACCGCGGGGCGCAGCTAGTATAGTTCATAAATCTTGAAATTGATTAAAAAGTCCTTATAATACTGGCGTAAAGTCAAACAGAGAATTTGTTGTAGATGATTAAATCATGTACATGTTTTAATATAAGAAAACAAATACATAATGTCCAATGAGACCATCTTTTTAAGTCAGTTACAGATGTTTTGATTGTGTTGCAGGAAATGAAATGGTTGTTTGTATGAACAAAGTACGTTGGATGCATTAAAACGCTTTTTCCTTTTTGGAAATTATATTAGTTTTAGGGAAATTGGATTTTTTTGCGTAATTGCCTACTTTTTACGAATTTACAGTTGTTCTTTCTAAAACGAGTCAGTTATATATATAATCTTTGAATGAAATATAAATTCAATATCCGAATAGTTCACAGTCCCAAACTTAAAATGGGATCAAATAACAAAAATTCCCTAACAAAAAAGTCACACCAAGCGAAATTTGTTCGTAACTTGCATTAATAATTCGTTTGAATTAATACGTATGACGTCACAAAATGGCGCAGAATCAGTACCTACATAGATACCAAATAAACTGGTTGAATTGAAAAACGGTAATAAAATTTTATTCCAGCAAATACGTCAATTGCCACAAATCAATAAAAGATCCAGTTTATTCCCAGAATTCTATGAAATAATAGAGTTCTTCAGAAACTGAAATAAGTTTTGTGAAGTCGGTTCAGTTCATCGTTCGCGAATATTAATTTTTCTCGCGAAAACTTCGCAGAAGAGATCTTTTGTTGAAGCAATATTTGAATTTTCCATGAAAATACGAAATTTCTTTAAAGAATTTTAATATTTGGATATTCGCAAACTTTCTGCAGCTACATGGGGCTTAATATGTTATGAAATTTACAAAATATGATTCAGGTGGTGTTTAGAATTTATCTGGAAAGCAAATTGCTTTGTTTTTAAATTCAAAATCTTCCGACGGAGGTCTAAAGATTAGTGTATTTTATTATTAACTATAATCTATATATAAATATAGTTAAAGCTGTATATACTATTATTACTATTACTAATAAACTAATGTAGTTGTTACTATGTGTTTGTAGTAATGTTTGTTACACTTTAATGGAAAAACCTCTATTGGAATTTGTATAAAACTTGGTACACAGATAATAGTCTGGATAAGAATATAGGCTTATTACCAAGCATGTGAAGGCGCGGAAACTAGCTACACAAAATATAAAATATATTAAACATCAATTTTGCTTCTTTGTTTTACATTATATTATAGAACTAGCTGCGCCCCGCAGTTTCACCCGCGTAAGTCTGTATCCCGTAAGAATATAAGGATAAAAGTCCAGCTATCTACGTACCAAATTACATTACAGTCGGTTGAGTAGTTTTTTCGTGAAAGAGTAACAAACATACACATACACATACACATACATCCATCCTCACAAACTTTCGCATTTATAATATAAGTATAGTATTAGTTGGATTTCAAAAATAAATAATTCATTCTTATAAGTTTAGTTTTCCTGATTGCTTCCGATTGAGTTACTTTTCGACTGTCATAGGAATGAAAGAAATAATACTAGTTATCGTAGGTCGTTGATAATGGAATTTTAATATTATGCAATTTGTTTTTATTTGTCCTCTAATTTTATAATCTATTCACGTTCAAATATCTTGACATATTTTATGTGTTTTTGTTATTATATTATTTGTATATTTCATATAAAGTTTTTATACATATTATACTATTATTAATATTTAATAATTGGCTGTAACCGTGTTGATCAGATAGTATTTACTACAATTATCATTATTAATTAAAACTGAAACATACATGTCCTACTTTTCATTTGATTCTCATATCAATAGTATTTCGAATGTATTTTTTGATTCATGATTGATCTGAAACAGAATTTAACATTATCACTTGTTATCATTTTATATATTTTATATCGAATACTTCTTATTTATTAAAAACGTTCTAATTACTGTTAATGTATGCATCTAGTGTCTCATCCATCATTTTCTATCCATTAATATAGAGAATGAACAGAGTATTCATAATGGCAATAATAAAATCTAACAATCAGGTGAAGATATCCACGAAGGCATGAGCTATACAGTTCAAGGAGGTCTAAAAACAAAACCTAATGACCTGGTGATGTTTGTTTTATTGGGATAAACCTCAGGACCCTCATGCATTACCCATTAGATCAACAGAAAGTCATGTATTTGGGACAATATATTCATTATTTATTAAGTTAATAGAAGTTAATAGTTAAACCCTTCAGTTAAACAACGTTAACATAATAGATTTATCATGGGAGTAGAATTATAACTAGGGAATAAAAGATCAAATAAAAAAGTGCAGATCATTAACATGTTTTCATTCTAGAATCCCGGGTCAAAATCCGTTTGTTAACACTCGACAAACCCACTTCGCAAGTATTGTTTGACACCGAGACGAACTATGAATTATGAAAGAGCTGAATAAATTTCCCGCCAACAGAATAATGTCAAGTGTAGGTATGTGGAGATATTTCTAATTACAACCTTAATTATGCTTGCGTCAGTTAATGATCATATTATAATTTTTTTCATAGCGGACAACCGAGCTGGTGGTTCGCCTGATGATTTAAACAATTTATTTATTAATTCAGCTTGGGTGTGTTGTTACATATACGTGGAACTCTCCTGATAAGTTTAAAAAACCTGTAGTAGGAGAGTAGTTTTTCATAGCGGACAACCGAGCTGGTGGTTCGCCTGATATTAAGCGATCATCACCAACCATGAACATTTGCTATGTGTATATGTGTGTAATGCGTTTACAGATAGATCATCTATGAACGCATAGCCCTCTGTGTCGAGATAAAATTTAAGGAGGGGAATTACGAAGACGAATAAAGAAATGGATTGAGGGGGGTGAGGGATACATACGGAGCTCCAGCTCCCTGACTCATTGAACGAAACATGCACATACTTCAATTTGACGCCGATCTTCTGTAAGGGTTTGGTATTTATCCCGGTGCGAGCTGACCCAATACGTGCCGGAGCGAACTCGACACTCATATTTATAATACTAGCTGCGCCTTGCGGTTTCACCCGCGTAAGTCCGTATCCCGTAGAAATATGGGGATAAAAATTTGCCAGATGTCTAGCTGTCTACGTACCAAATTTCATTGCAATCGGTTGAGTAGTTTTTGCGTGAAAGAGTAACAAACACACACACATACTTACAAATTTCGCATTTATAATATTAGTAGGATTACAAAATAGGTGGTAACAGCCAAATTTTGACGAACTAGTACTTCTTGTTTAAATTATTTTTAATATTTATTTAACATATTACATGTTCCAAATAATATACAAAATTGACGAGCAGAGCTTATGG
>NC_052102.1:2133114-2180199 GCF_012273895.1 Zerene cesonia | reverse complement strand
GTGCATGATTCGAAACACAATAGCATCGTTGTGATAAGAGCATTTTATTGAATTATTGGAAAAATCTGAAACAATCAATCCTCTACAAACAACCGACCCAATACAGAATCAATCGTATCGACGCAACTTGATTGTGCCTCAAATCAATTTCAGTGTTTGTTACATTTTGTGACGTGGCCGCAAAATGTGGCGGTTCTCGATCTTTCTGGAGATTCTATTTTTCTATTTTGTATTCGGCTGAAAGGGATGAATTGCGAAGATTGAGCGGTCTTCGAGTGCGCGAGATAACATTATTTTGTATTAAGCTCAATCTACAGCTATTGTCAATTTAGTTATACGAAACGAATAAAAAAAGTTCTTTGTTACTTTTTACAAACGCACTGATGAAATTAACTTTTTACGTGTCCTTGAAGGACACCATTTAAAAAATGAAATGAAAATCGAATCGTTATCAGTTATAAATAAAACCTTAGTATATTATACATATTATATCAATAGAATCCCATAGAAATGGAACTTAATATATTATATGTAAGTAATAAACGACGTTATTTATTTACATTGTAACCATTCACAGACCAACGAAAAAATAAAAGAAGAAAGAGAAAATTTCTAGAAAAAAAGGAAACTGCGTTGCACAAATTATTTAAAATTTTCTAAAAAATAGTTCAAACAAAGCCTAATTCAAACACAATATAACAAAACGTAGCTTAAAATACCTCTATTTCCTATGTCAAATATACTGTCTCACAGGACTTTCCTACACTCATTTATTATCACCGACTGAAGTCGACAACGTTTCGCCCAGTGCTGTCAACTTCGCCCCATTACATCTATCAATTAAACGCCAGCTCTGAAGGTAAACTGACTGACTTTCGTCACTTAAACTCTATTAGAACAGCTACTAAATTCGATACTACCTAGATAATACATTTACATAGTCTAGAATGGCAAAATGTTTTTAGAAAGACGGCATTCGCACGTCAAATTAAAATTGCAGTGACTAACGAATTTCATCTACGCTCTGGGTCACAAAGCACTATGATACGAATTTCGAGACAGCGAACACTAATTTTCTTGTGTTATATATGTATTACGCGAGTATTACATTTTTGCTTGTGGGAATCGATCACGCTTCGGCACGAATTGGGCTAGTTCGTACCGGGTCAGAACCCCATAGAAGATTGTCGAGAAGAGAGTGGGGGAACTGAAATATATCCATATTTTTTACTTACTCTTTCTTTATTCCATTAATCCTGTGACCTCCAATGCGATTTAAGCGATAAATCATAAATATAGAAATTTTTTACCAATTTCAATTAACATAATGAATAAATCGCTTTTATAATCCGTTTAAAAGTAAAATTCTAAGTACACACAGACAGAAGATTTTAATATAATCCATATGGTAATTGAATACTAATATATAGAATATATTAGTATAAGTTTGATTATATGATTATTATAATGCACACATTTGCACAGATGCTTGTGAATCTAATTCATTTACAAAGGTTGAACTCAATTCAAAAATTCACCACACTGGTGTCGATGCGGGAACCCTTCTCCATTGCATTTAGCGCAACGATTCCAAACTTTTGGATTGGTTGGTTTCTTATGTAAATAGTAATCAAATATAGTACGCACAGAGCGAGATTTTCTTATATGTAACAGCGGTCAACTGAGCTGTTGATTAGCCTGATGGCAAGCGATCACCATCACCCATAAACATTCGAATGCGCTCCCCACTTTTATGGGATAAGGGATAAGGAAAGGATTGATGACTGAAAAAAGGAATAGACTGGGAAGGGTGAGGACAAGGAAACGGGCCAACGGATCACCCACTTACCGTATCACAATAGTATGCTATTATTTCATGCCGGTTTTCTGTGGGGTAATTTAATCAAGCTATAACAAAATTGATTGTAACCTTTATACTAGGGGTGAAAAACGTAGAAAAAGCCGATAAACGTCCCTTTACAGTTCTTCATAGGCACAAAGACTCTTCTATTTAATTACAAAGTCAGAAACGAACAGGTCGGCAATAACGTAGCAGTTACTGAATACTTAAAATGGTAGGTCTTATGAGTTCTCTCTAACAGCACCGAGTGCGTCCATGAGTTGCAGAAAAAAGAACTTTAAAGTTTTCGAATAAGACTCATTATGGAACCGCGTATATAGTGGGATGCAATCCTATTCAGCTCTAAAAGCCGCACTGGATTATTTCTATTTAGCGAAGGTAATTGTGGAATCTCGCAAAGACGGAAGCATTTAGCTAAAAGCGGTGCGCAATAATTGCCAGGTGTAAATGAGTTAAATTGAAGCGGTTTGTTACATGACTCTATTATGTGTAGCCACTGCTGCAATCCACTGATTGTACCAGAAAAGTCCTTTATCGGATGTTTCTAGAATTATAATGAAATTGTTCCTATTTCTTAATCTTATTAATGCGTATTTACTTAAGTCAAACACAAAAATGAGAATATAGTCATCATCGACACGATACAAAATATTGTAATATTGATAGTATTACTTTTGTATATGAATGATAGTATACTTGATCTTTGCGAAAATAATATTTTGAGATCGGGACAAATCTAAAGAAGCTAACAGAATATTTTATAGCGCACAACTTTATTGCTTTCATTTCTAGATTTTAATAAATTCTAATTTTATAATATAAGACACAGTTATAGCATGTTTTAGATCGTCGCTCCATCTAGAATCAGGATTGATTAACATATCTTTTAAATTTAATAAAAACATCCTTACCATTAGTGAAAGAAATTTTAAAATCAGAAACAATTTTAACTTATCCACGGCCAACATATACCTACTCATATATATATGACAATGAACGTTGTTCATTTATAAACGAACAACGTTGGTTCTGCTACCAATAGGCAATGTCGCAAACACGATTGCATTCTCAGTAATCCCTGTAACACAACCAATTGACACGGTTCAATCAACTATTATACATCTAATAGTACTACTATGTAATACTCAATTGGCCAGTATGCCAGTTGGTCTTGATTAATTGAAATTTCATTATCAAACACTTTCCTACGTTCACGTGCGGTTTATGTATGTATTCCCTGAGTACGGTATGGGTCTTCAAGAGGAGAGACAGCATCACACTTCCTAGGGAAGCGGGTTTTATTTTAGGCCGCATCTTCGCATCCAGCAGGCGAGATAGTTGTAAAGTCCCTATTGTTAATAAAAAATTGATTTTGTTTGACTATAGAATCTTATTATATTCTCTTAGGATAGAGAATACTTTCTGAAAATGTTTTTTTTTTTGTTTTTTAATTTATTTAAAATATAAAAATGGTAATTGTGGTATTGGGTGTTTGATATAATTAAGTTTGTGTATACCACATAGAAACAAGACTAAAAATCTATTCTATTTATATAAATCTGAGGTTTATATCTGCTGAACGCGCTAATTTTTGGAATTACTGGTTTGAATTGACGAAATCATTATTGTATTGAATAGTTATTAAGGAAGGCTTATATCACGTGCAGTATGGGTTAAACTAGTCATAATATTGATGCATTGTGTTTTGGTATGAATCAATGCGGATATCAAAACAATACGCTCCGATAATATAAGGACATTCTAACGTATTCATATTTTTATAGCACAAAAATATTTCAGAGTTTATAATCCATAGAAAATATAGCAGATAATTATATAATTACTTGTAATTTTGATGATTTCTAAAAAAGTTTCACATTGTTAAATAAAAAAATCCTTCCCTAAAATTTACATGTCAATGTTGTAATTAAAACGAAAGTGTAAAATTGCTTAAAAGTTTTCTAACTTTATATTCAGGAGGCAAGATTGGTTTATGGACTGATAAAATCTTTTTTATCTAAAGAATGTTTTTTACAAAATAAAAAAGAAAAGAAACAATTTCCCAACGTATTTATGTTTTCATTTGTTTTATTAGTGATTAGCAAAGAATGATTTGTTTTGTTTTAATTTCTTTATTTTTTTTTTAATCAAGTTTGTATTTAGTTTGTAAGGGTGTTGGTGTCAATGGGGCTGACATATACAATAGTTTAAAAGCCCACTAAATAAATGATTGATGAACTGTCTTATTAAGTATAATATTTTATTCTGTGTTCCAATAAACACGAAAATTTTAAATTTAAAACTTAATAAATTATATTTTTACGATTAATATGAGGGATTATATTGATTTATCTTTTGCTCGACACAATAAGTACCTACTAAATCTTTATTAATAAAAATGAAATAGACTTATAAAATTATCCATAGTTGATTATTTATAAGAAATATTCTTTTATATTGTTTTAAGTACATACAAACATTAAATTGTCAGGTCAAGTGTGTTCTGAAATTATTCCCATTCTTATTCAGACTTTTTTTAAATGTGTTAAGTCAATTCTGCTAAAACCGACTATAAGCTGTATTCCAAAAAGTATAAAGTACCTATTCGTCTAACACAATAAAAAACAAAATGCATATCATACAACACATGCCATACATTATATTTATTCTGGTGAAAACATCAATTTGTCACGAAAAAAGGTAACCATTAGAGCCCGTTCTCCACACATCAATAGCACAAAATACAATTTTTCAAATATCAGGTACAATACAGAGAATACAGGGAAACAAAATGTCTAACATTTATCAAGAAATAAAAGGCTTTATCTACATGGTATTGTCCAACGAAACTCAATGAGATACCCTCTTCTATTGAACCAATTAATTAATTGGTTTCGTTAAACCTTTGTGTCTCTTATTACCAATGATAATACTGTTTATTTGTTTATAAATTAGCTATCGATTTAGTGTTAATGTTCCTCTTGTTGTTGGATGGTAAATTGAGATTAAATCTGTCGTCAATTCTTTCATCATCCCTTGCCCTTTGGCAGCGGGTAACGCATTTGTATAAGCCCTACTGCTGATGTTTATGGACGGTGGTGATCACTTACCATCAGGTGAACTACCAGCTCAGTCCACTCTTACATAAAATAAATAGATGTAGACCAAGGACATTTTAATGCATAAATTTCACTACCTCTCGTGTAGATGATAGATTTAGTTATAGCTAGTCGGAGAATGCACTAAGATCGAACAAGGCGGCCATGTTAAACCTGAAATAGACACGGCTAGCCGGCTAATGCTATTGTAGTATTCGACATGTCTTTTGTATCACCTGCTCTTTTGTTTTCAGCAAAAAAGTGAATGGGCAGAAATATAAGACACTAGGTCAAGGTACGCAGCAGGGTGCAAATACTCTGTATTCTGGTTTCGTACTCCTTTGTGTTTATTAGCATGCTATACTAAATATAGTTAGATATGACGTTTTCTAAAACTATATGTTTATATCCCTCGCTTCACATAGCTGGCATATACTGGTCCGCTAATGAGAGCATTCTCTATTTAAACATAATCTAAAACGTAAGCGCGTGCGGATGGCAAATGTCAGCGTATCATGAGTCACGATCTAAGTAAACTTAATCTGAAGCAGCCTGTAGTTTTATCACCAGCCAATGTATCATTTTTCATATAGGGAAACAAAATTCATAACAATTTCCGAAAACTTGCCCTGTTTCACTGCCTCCAATTAAATCATAAAAATTAATACTTTGTAATAAATTTTATATGACATATTTTTCTAATGAGCAGTTAAAAATACTTAGGGATTAGGATTCCGTACCTCCTTTGTCGTCTGTCGCTTTTCTAAGGTTTTAATTTAAAATTCCTTTCATTGTTCGCGTAAATTACGAGGACTTCGACCTGTCGAGTTTCATTTGTGTTTCATATATCATGAAGAAACGTCCCATGTCCTCTGAAGAGTAATGTTAGAGGACTTTATTGTTTAATTCAGGCACAAACAAATAAATTATTATATTACATTGTTTTTAGGTAGATAGGTTGATTGTGGATTTCTGTATCTTACTTAAAATAATAGATAAATGACATCCTAAATTAATTGCTGTTTTTAATGTAGCATATTTAAATAGACTTTTATCAACATAATTATAAGAATAGATCCAGCTTTTTTATGTCATAGCGGGCAACTAAGCTGGTGGTTCGCCTGATGGTAAACAATCACCACCACCCATGAACATTCGCAGAGGCTCAGACCTCTGAGAATGCGCTGCCCGCTTTGAAGGGATAAGGAAAGGATTGATGACTGGAAAGAAGGAATGGACTGGGAAGGGTGAGGAGAAGGAAATAGGCCAGCTATAATAACTTAGCCTTAATTTGAATATAATAGCATTGTTTGATACTCTCCTAAACTACTACTATGTATCTATTGTATTTTTGCCACCAAAAAATTAATAAATAATTATTTTAAATGTTAAGAAGTAAAAATTTCGCGAGTCCTTCTTTTGACTAGCTTTGATATAGTTTAACATAGTATTATATTCGCTGAAGCATTATTTAACATAATATATAGTAATATTAAATTATGTTTTGCTACACATGTTTAAAAAGCAATAAAACTAAACATTTACACACAATTAAAATCAGATCGCTATATCAGAATGTAATTTCGCACGCTGTGCATTTCACGGGTCGATGGGGAATCTTCTGTGCGATCGTACACGGCGATGGAGCATGTAATTGAAATGGTATTTATCTATTATCACATGGATGATTTATAAATAGGATTAAAAGATTTTTCTTATTTTTTACGTTATGAGTAACGGAGAGCATAATATTGAAAGATACAATCTATTGCTTACACACTTTTCATATATGAAGCTAAGAGTAATTTTATCATAACGGTCATGTAGAATTTGTAAGTCGTTATCGTTGGCCTATTTAATCAGTGGTAGATTATATATGCAGTTATATTATAATTTCTAAAATTTATTCTGAATTTTATATATAATGTATATATATATATAATATATATAATATAATATATATAATTATAAGACTTTTAGTATTTAAAACGACCATTTTTGACACTTTTTTAATTCTTATTTTTTTACGTTTTTGTGTCCAAGATCTCTTTTAAACATTAAATGTTTTAATACCGTTTGTATGTCACAAAATATTTCTGTACATACGATTTACAGAAGGTCAAATACCTCTTCAGAAACTCTTATATTCAGGCCTTTACAATAGCTCAATAAATATTAAAGTGAATATGAAACTTTCAGAGCACGAATATTTAAAAAGCAATTGACCAAAACCCCTGCCTCTTCTATTTACTCGAAAGTTTTGGGAAACTAATGAGATTAAATGAGGTTTGAGAGAACCTTTTAGGTCGATGGATTGTCGATTACTGGAGGAGACTGAAGTGGACAGTATTTTATTTGATATATTTTTAAGGTAATAAAGACATGTTTTATCGTGTTAGCCGTAAGATTGTGGAATTCACTCCCGACCACATTAGCAAGCTCTATCACTAAACAGCTTTAAAACTATAATTAAAAAACATTATTTTCTTTATAGTCAGTCTGTCTCTGTACTGTTTTTACTTTCTTCTCTTTTTAAATTTTTACATATCCTGCACGTTTGTCTTCTTGATGGTGTTCATATCATTTAATTTTATGCATTCAGGCCTTGTTATACTAATGTATGTTTATTCCTTGTATATGGATTATCTACATATTCAATCTTTCATTTTCCTTTACGATAATGAGTGTTTGTGTGTTTTGTTGCTCCTATGTGTGCATTGGTCAATAAAGCTTAAATGGACATATTTTTATTTTTTACGCATATTATTTGATACATACGGCTCCCGGGGAAAGGGAAGCGGTGGGTTATGTCAGATCCCTATCGACTAAAACGCCACTGCGTCGAGCCGCATAAGTGAAGGGGCCACGGGTACTTGTTGGAATTCGTTCGCGACCAATAAAGACCTATCTTTTGTTACCAAAAAATTTAATAATGGCTCAGATTTCCAAGATAACGTTTTCAGGAATCTGATCTATTATATTTTCATCATAAAAATAAGGTAAAATAATCCCTGTATTTTGTAAATAGAATATAACAAGTTGGTAGATTATATACTAACTACTCAAAAATAAAAATGCTACTGTGTTTCCCCAACCCTCGGGTCTACACTCACGCGCTAACCTGCATAACTGCACTGCGCTGCAAGCGCTTGATTTTTATGCTTCTACAAAAACGACTTTGACAAGCGCTTTTAAGCCAAACAATATGCTAAAGTTGCTCTTTTAACATATTATTATAGAAACTGTATCAATACACTAATTTGATTCATATTATTAAAGTCATCATCATCAGCCCATACACGACACAGGCCTCCTATGAGGGTTCAGGCCATAATCCACCACGCTGGCCAAGTGCGGGTTGGCAGATGTCACATGTCGTCGAGCTTTTGATTCTTGGACATGCCGGTTTCCTCACGATGTTTTCCTTCACCGTTTTAAGCAGTGGTGATGTTGTCCACATATGCAGATAAATTGAAAAATCAATTTATTTCCTGCACGCTCGTCCGGTCTCGAACCCCGACTTATCGATTTTTGAAGACCGAGGTTCTCACCACTAAGCCACCACTGCTTTTTTATTAAAGTATCGTCGTAATGCAACAACATAAATCATGGACGTCAAACGTTATTATTATTATTTCTTTTAATTTTGACCAGTAACTTCTAGGAATAAATCGCGCAAGATTCACTTCAGAAATGAATGGTTTTATTTCACTGTTCACTGTATATATTCTTATTTCTTTAAAGCCCGGCGTCTAAACACTTCACTTGTAATCTTGATAGTGAAGTGGGAGTAATGGGTGTTCGTGAGAATTTATTTATTTAATTATGCGTTAATTTGTTGAGCTGCTGAGTTACTTTCATTTATTAATTTACCGCATGACTTCACACTTTAATCCACAAGAAGTTTTAAGTTCATAGGCATATCAAATAACAAAATAAACAGTGTTTAAAAAAGAGAAGAAAAGTTAATCAAAATAGCACACTTATGATCTACATTCTAAAATTGATATAACATATAATCAATATAGTCATAAAATTGCTCGAAAACTGCAAAAATATAACAGTTCAACAGTACAACAGTTTCAATGTTAACTGTATTTAGTTTAACCTGAAAATAAGAGCGTTAGATTCTGCTGCCATATTCAATTTATTCGAAGGGCCCTTAGCTATCTACGCTTCTTAAATTCAACTCTGACGTTGAGAGATAACATCTAATGAGCTAACTTAAAGCGAGTGCACCTTTTAGCTTGATTAAATTCCACTAAAACTGATGTAGGGTCCCACGAATGGAGCTTATGAACTATCGCACATTACGTCTTAAATTCATGTGTTTTATAATAGACATTTATGAGAAATATTTCAGTTTTACACCGAACTCTATAGTGGGTTATTTTTGATGACTTTGAATGATATGAAAGTTAATTTGGCCAAAATGGACAGAACATCGGGCTAGTTTTAGTAACAGCTATATATTTTCCTTTATATGCTTTTTTATAATTGTTTGTGTATTCTATTTTATTTTATTAATAAGCCTTCAATATGGAAGTCACGAGTTGTTTTTTAAATAAGAGGAGATTATATCTACATATGATTATGTTTCAAATGAAAATGAACCAATCGGGCGTTAATTTTGAAAGCTCAGACTTTGAAATTTTATTTATATTATAATCTGTTGCATTTTTCTTCATAATAATGATTACATTCACTATAAAAGGTCATAGACCTCCATTTTATTATTCCGTCTGCGAGTCGGCGGAAAATGGCGTAATCACCTGCTTTCAGAATATTTCTAGTTATTTGCAGCCGTACGCTTCTTTGAAATTGAATATGGAATTTTTAAATTAAAAATTCTCCAATAAACACAGGTCAAACGAGAATTTTTTCAACTGACTTCAAAAAGCTGGTTATCAATTCGCCGGTACTTTTGTTTGTTTGTTACCTTATAACCATTTACTGGATAAACCGATTTTTATGATTATTTTTAGGATGCTCTTTTTATGATTTAAATTGGTCTTTTTTGGCAATTTGAAAGTGGTTGTGTTTTTTGTTCAAAATAATCATGACATGTTTAGCTACATGAAAAACATACTATACATATATAATTATTTTGTTCGCGGGACTTTAAACAACTGGAAGGTTTCAATGATTTAACTGAGATTAATTTAGTTAAATGGTTTAACTTTAATAAAAGTACAGTGGATTAACAATTACATTGTAAATAACATTAAACAGTCTCCTTATAAACTACATTTCGTGTTTTTCCTTCAAAAGCCGGTAAATAAAGACCGCAAGCGCTCACTCTAATTAATTGAAATTATGCAATAAATAATATATGAGGCGAAAAATAAAGCAATGTTATTTCCAGGTTATAATTAATAATTACGCAACATTTACAAAACTTAAATTTTCATATTTACATACAACTACGCAATTTTATTTTAAACTAGCTGCGCCACGCGGTTTCACCCGCATAAGCCCGTATCCCGTAGGAATATCGGGGTAAACTTAAATAAAAGTACACTGAATTAACAATTATATGTTATTCCAGTTGTCCAGCTATCTACGTACCAAATTCCATTGCAACCGGTTCAGTATTTTTTGCGTGAAAGAGCAACAAACACACACACACCCACACATCCTTACAAACTTTCGGATTTATAATATTAGTAGGATAGGATTTTATTTTCTCTAACTATTTTGGCTATCATTATTTTAAAATGGTCTTGTATGTAGAAATCTACATACAAGACCATTTTAAAATAATGATCTGTATTGGATCAAAGAGCATACTACGTAATAATAGAATGCTGCAGAAATACATCCATTTTCTAGCTTCAGAATTCTGTATGACAAATAACGGAGTATTAGAAAAGAATATTGGAGAATTTCAAAACAAAGACTGTTCTATAAGGCATTTCATTCAGTATATTTAAACTATTGCAATATAATAAAGCTAGTAATGAGATTCTCTTTAGAAGTCAGTTACACTAAACATAATATGAGCTTACATACAAGCATACAGGTGAATGATATAAAAGTGTGTTAATAAACTTTTTGAACATAAATTTATCTCTAATTATCATTTTCTACAATGATTCTGAGTAGTATTGGTTCGGGATAGAAAAAATAGCACTGGTTTTTGGCCTTAGAAAAAATACCTAGTCTCTCTATATAAAGGATTTTTCTTACGGTGAATTTTTCTTATCTCACTAATATTATAAATGTGAAAGAACGGATTTTACTGACTTGGGCGATAGGATACTTTTTATCCCGATTAAATGCTCCCTTGAAATAACTAAATCATTTGTAAATGTGCTAATTCCAAGCGGACAAAGCCGCGGACGGAAGCAAGTCATTCATAAATAAATCACATAAATCCGAATAAAGGAAAAATCACATTTAATAGTAGTGCAATAAATATAATCAATAAATACAAGTATTAAAGCTACTTTTTTGGTTTCTTAAAAAAAATGGTATTTTCCCATTTGACGAGACGAAATATATAATCGATGAATATATATCAAAAACAATATTATAAAGAGGAACATTTCTGTATTTGTGTGTATGTTTGTAATATTTTCACACAAAAACTACTGGACCGATTTCAAAAACACTTTCGCCATTAGAAACCTGCATGTCTACCGAGTGACACATGTAGCCTGTGTATACGTACCACAGGCAAAGAAGGGATAAAGTCTAATTATTCCATTACCGGTTTCTAAGCGGCGTTGGCAATAAGATTTTAACATTCAATTTACTATCCAACGTCTGCGGTTGATTTCATTCTAAGAATGCACTTGAAGAGTTATAAAAAGGCAAAGTGAGCATTCGTAGAGCTTGTGGCGCGAGGAGCTTGCACGAGCACTATTTCACGCCGATCTGTGGAGGCATGGTTTCTGGTATAAGCTGGTCCAGTTCCTGCCTAAGCATGCTCGACTCACACATTATTAATTAATCAGTACAATGAAATGAATAATCAGCTTCTAATGTTTATATTATATTTAACAGTTGCGATATTACTATAACTTCCCTGTTTGGTTGGATTTAATTTGAGATTTTAATTTTCATAGAAGATATTAATCAAGATAATATATAATAAGCTCATAAGCGACTCTCGAATAATTGGCTTTTTTTATAACTGTTACAAAATAATTTACGGTCTCCATAAAAACGCTTTATACCTCAATTCGTCGCCAAAATGAATAAAGAGATGTTCATCCAAATGAAATAAAAGTTTATTGACAGTAATCACGAGAGCTCGTTTATTGGGTGCTGTTATGGTTTCGGAGGTACTTTAAAAGTACACATAAAAGTTGCAAATTAATCAAATATTCGTCTTAACTTCTTTTGGTAATGACTTCAATTGATTTGACAACCGTGACTTTACGATAAACATTCTCTTTCACCATCAAGATGTTGAAAGAGTAACAGAATATCATTCTATTGTGGGAGTCGAGCACGCTTCGGCACGAATTGGGCCAGCTCGCACCGGGGAAGCACCACCTCACAGAAAACCGTCGTGAAATAGCGGCATGCCACATTGGTTCGTACGGTGAGTGGGGGAGACGGAGTCCCATTTCCTTTTTCTTACTCGTCCCAGTCCATTTGTTCTTTCCATTTGTCAATCCTTTCCTTTTCCTTTACCCCTGAAAACGGACGGTGGCGATCATTTACCATCAGGCGAACCACCAGTTCAAATGCCTGCTATGATATAAAAAATTAAATAAATAATTACCTCGCTGATGTCAATGAGAAAAATAGTGCGGATATCATAACTTTTAAGCTGAAGATGATGATGAATAAGTATAAGATAAAGTAGTAGTTATTTACACTCATATTATAGGGTGGAAACTTTTGTATTTTTGTATATTTGTAACGATTTTACGCAAAAACTGATGGACCGATTTCAAAATTCTTTCACCAGTGGAAAGCTGCAACTTCACTGAGTCACATGGGTTATATATGTACCACGTGCGAATCCGAGCAAACATCTAGTACAGTCAAAACGAGAATTCTTATTGTGTCTTGCATTAATATATTTCTTTCAATATCTACGAGTATGAACTGGCCAACTCATCACAAAAATGGTGGTATATGAAATGGAGAACTTGTGAATATTAGAACTGATATAGAAGGGTCAAACTGCTCAAGTTTCAAGTGGTCAAAGCGGCCGCAAACCAATTAGTTTGAGTATCGCATCCTACTACATCAACTGTTTATTGAATAACCACAGTTCAACTATTTTTCAACTAATAACAATTTGATTCCACGTGTACTCTAGAATAAATGTTATTAAAATATATAAGTGGGTAAACAACAAACCAGCGTAAAATATTTTTGAATTAGGTTTCTACTGCATGCCATCATCATACATGCATTAACATTAGCCGAGTTTGTGCCTCCGCGAATGCACTAACCCCTTTAAAGGAATTAAGGAGGCAAGAATTGACGAAGAAAATAAACAATTGTATTGGGAAGAGTGAGGCCTACGGCTCCCCCATTCGCCTAATCAAACTCATCAAATTTAAGTAAAAAATATGGGATGTTATGAGTATTTTTAAATAATAATCGAATGACAAACGTTACTTTGATCTTAGACACTTAATCTATGACACCAAGTATAGTGTTTAGTAATTACGAACTTTTATGAACAACATAAAACATAACAAACAACACGAAACATAACAGCGTAAAACTAATTATAAACAACATCCTTGAAATTCAAAATCCGCTACCAAAACATATCGGCATCACAAAAATATTCACTCAGTAGATATCCAAAAATCTGTCCCATAAATGCCTTTAATCTGGACCCTGACAGTTCCTATTCAAATTCATATCTCAATGCAATATTCAGTTTCCATTTATCACGAGATAGAATCGTCTCAATGTACAGAGATATTCTTAAAATGTTCACCGAGATCCATCGATTTCATGCTCTATTTCTTGCTAAACTGGCGCATATGTGTCTAGGGTATCGTACATATAGACAATAGGCATATTATAACAGTTTCGCTTATGCTATTCATGTATCTATACTTAGTTATAATGATATAAACCAGAGGATTTTTGTTTGATTTAATGCGCGACCTAATGGCCCCCTTTTTTGCCCCAATGGGCTGGTATTTGTATAATAATTTAGATATAACTTTTTACAAATGGTTTGTACAAAAGTATGCGATGTCCATTATAATAAAAAAAGAAATCACTGACTCATGTTTTACCAAATTAAAATACTTAAATACATTGTTACAGTCATAAAAAAGACATTTTACTCGTACCCATAAATGTTACTTATATGTTGGAAAGTCTATTAAAACCTCATCTCAGATAAAACTAATTTTCACGACCAAACAAACATAATAAACCTATGATCAACTGAATCATTTGTTAGATTAGGACAACCTAGAAGATCTTTATTAACATATTCTATGGTTTGATCCAATGACTATACAGAATTTTAATTGTTTAGGAACGCCAAACGTGGAAATAAAAAAATCATCATTGTTTTAATCAAAATGGACTCGCTTGGACAAATTGACTGGTGTCGAGGCAATATTTTAAAACAACAATAACGCATGCATGCCAAACTTATGCTATGTGTAAAAAAGTCATAAAACGCAGTGTATCATGATAAAATAAGGCTTGAAATGCGTCCAAAATGTTCGGTCATGGGCACAAAAGGCACTGAATTTAGTCTTTAATGCGCCAGAAGCAAGAACAGATACATTTTATCACACATTTCTATGTAAAAGCTTAAAAGGGTGGATATTTTATCCAATATTAGGATTCTCCCACGCTGTTTATTTTTGATTTAGCAATCGAATGGTTTGGAAGGTTCAATGGCGAGCTACATTTATAGAATGTTTGCAGATTGTGACAAACCACTACACAATGGAAACTAATATTAAGACGAATTGATCTGACTGTCTGTTTGTTTGCAATAACTCGTCCAACTAGACTTATCATACGTTAGCGAAAATTGGTCATTATTTATATAATATAGTTTATTTTATTAATAAGATTTGAACTCGCCTAAATATTGAAATAATTACTTTTAAAAGCCATCCGTCTTTTATTCAATAAATTCTTCAAATTCAATATGCGTCAAATAAAAAAATCAAAAGGGTCATAACAATAATGTTCATAACATATATCATTGATTTTATACATCATCATCCATATGCGATCGATGAATTGAAAAACCAATTTTCATGCTCGCTCGCTTGCTCTCGAAACCTCCGACTTATCGATTTCAATTCCGTGGTCCTCACCACAGAGCAACCAATACTTTTTTGATACTATTCACATGGACATAATTAAAGTAACGCTATCTGATCTGATTCGGATCTCTCTCTTGTCTGTACTGTTCCACTAATTATGTCCATGAGTGTACACTAACAACCAAATCAATCAGCAGACGTGTAATTCCACGAACAAATCTGTTCATTTGCATCGAGAATGACACTTTAATTACTGTCTATAAAGCAGTGTTCTCGAATAATCTAGCACGTAATCAATGTTATCGTTTAATGCTGATGTCACCGGCAATCGTTCGACGGATATTGGAGTTTGATTGCTCGCAAAACAACATCGTTCGTATTCAAATTTCAATCTGAACGAACTATTTAATTCTTCTCCTTACAGCAGAATGCTTCTTAAAATATTCCAGTTATTTTTTCTTGCTTTTCGTGTAGAGTTTTTAATCTATTTCAAAAAGAAAAAAATTATTTTAAAGTTCGAAAGACTAACCTCCTAAAAATACGTTAATGTTTTAAATATCGAAAATCGTTTAATTTCAATAATTTTGTATTACGTAGTTCCTTCAGATTCGTATTAATTTCAAAGAAAAAAGCTAATCTTTAAAAAAAAAAATTATATTTTATAAAGTTTTTACACGCTTTTTATTAGCTTCACCAGTATGTTTGTATGTTTGTTTGTATGTTTGTTTGTATGTTTGTTTGTATGTTTGTTTGTATGTTTGTTTGTATGTTTGTTTGTATGTTTGTTTGTATGTTTGTTTGTATGTTTGTTTGTTTGTAACCGACTTCTTTGGGCGCGATTTTGACCCACTTTAAACGGCCAGATTTCGATCAAACTTTGTAGATTTATTAAGGACCGATGACAATACACTAATTTGATAAAATTATTCCATTTTTCAATTTGCAAAATATGATTTTTGTTAAAGCGTGTTTTTTAGTTTTTTTTAAACTATTATATATTATTTGCTGTGTGTTCGTGTTCGTGAACGTGTTCATACAACGCCTGGCAACCCCAACGTTGCGGCTGTTTAAACTGGCGTAAAATTTGTATAAGAAAATTGTAGATGAATATTATATGGAACAGTAGTAGCTTACATTTAAACTATAGCATGTTCCAATTTCGAAATACTGTAAAAATATTTTTCTTTTACTAGTTCTTACAAAATATTATGTAGACTCGATAAAACATGGAACAAATCTCATGATTCTTGTCATTATACTACAATCAGAGCAGGAGGCTAGATATTTCTGAAAATAATAGTGAGCGAGATAATTATCCAGTCGTAGTGTAGCACTTTAAATTATTTCCAACTGCTTCATTTACAGTCGATTAAAATGGCACTTTTGGCTAGCCCACTGAACTACATTTGTGACAATGGCTTATGTAATTCAGTTCATAATTGTATTTGTCATGCATTCGTCAAATCGTGGGATAGTGTGATATAATATCAAAGATATAGATAATAGAAATATCAGAAATTTTCGTTTAACATACCCACATAGCGGTTATTTGTCTCTATATAATTGGATGGTATTTTTTTGTTGTCATATTTTTGTCTTTTCCGCACATCAAGATAAAATAATTATCTTCCTCTGTTTCAATGAATAAGCTCAATGAGATTTAATGTAATTCATTAATTATGATAAGTCAGGATGATAAAATTATTATTTAATGAATTCTTTAAAAATGTTAATGTAAGTTTTAAAAAACCAACAACTACATGTTTTACAATTTAAAAATAAATATTGAAAGTATACAATTGAAGGATTGTAATAGGGAGTAAAAATTGTAGTAAACTAAATTGTAGTAAAATTTAAACAAAGTTTTTGTTTAAATTTTCGTTATTCAATATCTGACAAATACGTAATATCTGTAATTTTCCCTGGTGCTATAATAATAGTGTCGAAAAGTAAGAAGTATAGAATGAACGATTGATCCATCTAAATTACGGCCAAGCTGTTATTGAATTATTTATAGATCGTTTAAATAATAGGGAACCGTCGCAGGTAAATGAATTTCCACGATAGGACGTACCACTTACTCTGCAGTAAACAGTCATGATGTATAGGGAATATTGTTAGCATATGAAAATTTGGAATGTTATAACTGTATAAGGATTCGAAATAGTTTATTTATGTTGGTTGTGAGATGGAAAATAAATTGCGTAATAAAATATGTTATTAAATAATTTAATGATATGCATATAGCCTAATTCAACATAATGAAATAACATTTGAGGGCTGAGGTTTTCGAATACTTTTCTACTATTCAATAACGCAACATACAAGTTAAAGGTGACCCACAAAATATCAAAGAAATTTCGCAATAAAAACGTACGCCTCCTATAAATAAGTTTTACAGCATTACATGGGAAATTGATAATTATAAAAAGTACCACTAAGAAAATGCATCTAAACGAACACCAACGTAACAGCCTTCCAATTTGCTGCTTATTTAACTCGACTTTAATGCAATATACTCTAAGAAGACAGCGTCTCTCCATTAACTACTTAACGTCTTACAGTCAGCGTAATCGAGTCAACCGGTAAGGCAAGCCGACAGTTATGAAAATGCCCTGATTCCTTGCTAAAACTCTTATAGGTGCCTTTTGGGAATAGAATCATTCAATAGCAAAATTATATGTTAGCAATTTCTTCTGTTCGATTTTGTAAGAGTAGTTTCTTGTTTAAACCCATGGTCATGCGTAAATTGTGAGTAAAATTTGTGATTCCTATGTCTATCTTAAAGCAATTGTTAATTTTTTATTTCTGAGTCCTTTTTTTGTAAATAAGTAACACATTCCTAGATCACTAATAATTTGTTTAACAATACCTTCTCAATTGTAATGTTAAGTAAGTTTCTTTTAATTCAGTACAGATGATTAAAGCAGTAGGTATTTGGCGCTTACCTGAAACAAAAAGAAAACTATTTTAGTTCAATTTTGATGATATAAATTTATGTTCAATGGAATTGCAAATGCAAATACAGCACACGTTTTTTGATAAAGCTATCTAAAAACATGAAATCTCTAACTAGTTTATGTTGACATTTGGTTCGATTAATTATTTTGTAGGTAGATAGATTCATTTAACGGCGTTCAGTAAACATGTGCTTTCAAAATATATAAACAACTCTAAAACAATTATATTCGACTCATTCATTCCTGCAATCAGCTGGTTCGAACAAACAATAAAACAAAATCTTTAGTTTATAACATCAGTAATACGGTCTTCTATATTTCTTAAATCAAAGTTATCTTGTTTCTTTGTTTGTCTTAACTGAAATGAATCATGTACCCTTATCATTTCCACTTTATTGAGTTTTCATTAGTTGGGAAAACAATGCTTGAAGTTTAAGGTTATCAGAGCCCCATGATATTTCCAAGTCCCGAGTTAGTTATGTGACTTTAAATTTCGGTTAGCAGATATTTCGTTATTTTTTTTTATTAATTGTGTATTAACTATAAAGACTTAGTTCTATTTTTTGAAAAGGAATGAATTTATGTCTATAGTATATTTTTTTCGTATTGGTCGCGCCAATATATATTAATTTCGATATTAAGCGGACTTTACAGTCCGCTTAATCTACGTGGTGTAGCGAAAAAGGGAAAGACGGGAACACACGGCAATTACCTCGTCTGAGGGAGTAGCGTCCAAGCAAGCACGCGGCACAGCATCACGCGGTCAAGGGTCCTCCAGCTCGGGCCAGGCAGACCAGATCCAGTCCTCCACTCCACACACACACACGCGGCGGTTCAGCGCGATCAAATGGGAAGGAGGGTTACACTAGCACAATGCTTGAGATATCTAGAGAACCTCGTGGAGGTTCTCCGGCGGTTGCGGGTTACGATCTTTATGAAAGATCTCTTCGATTGATGCGGTGACAAGAAAGCCTCATAAAGGCTCTCCGGCGGTATGCGAATTATACACGAAATGTCTAGAGGCCTCGTGAAGGCGCTCCGGCGGTTATTTAGATCCGATCGTCACGGAAGATCGTTGCAGACTGTATGAGGTATATGCGTCACTACGTCCAATAGGTACGTTGCGGTTGCTTTAAAAGCGTGCGGTGATTGGTTGTGCTCGCATGTAATGAGGGTAGTTGGATTACACCACAAAATAATAAATATTTAATTTTAATTCATTATTTTAACAATATTGGCGTTACCACGTATTACGCAAAATCTTTTTTCAGACACAACACATTACACCAGCATTTTTTTTTAATATTATACGAAATAATATAGATAATAAATAAAATTTGCAGACCATTTCGCACAATGCATTGAAATAACTAAAGAAAATTGATTTTATAGCTAAGTACTTGGAACTGAAGCAAGTGCTATGGTGCTGAAGAAATTCATAAAACACTAGAATAGTTATATCCACGCTCGTATACTTGCTTATCTTTACAGTCTGCAGAACGTGTTCTCTTAATACGTGAATAAAGCGAAATGGAATTTTCAACTTTAACATTATCTTTATTATAAAACAGGCGATCGCCCTGGCTTCACCTAGGTTGATCGGAGATAGTTAAATAAAATATATATTACGCCAATATAACTCGGTATAGTCGTTTTTAAAAATTTGACATCAGTTCTGGTACGGGTGATGCTGTGACCAAGGGAAATGGGGATTAATTTTCATAATTTTTTTCAGGATATTCCTTTTTTCATTAGAACGCATTTTCCCTAGTTAGAACTAGTTGTTAGTAAGTTCTTAGATTTTATTTGAGGAAAAAGCTTTCAAAAATTGTTTTTAATTAACTCGGGTTTTATTTATATGTACTGTGTAGATTAAATGTACCGGATTCACCCGTGAATGGTACCACCAAGTTCGATCGAAAATTATATCGTTTATTCTATAAACCTTATATCAAGAATCGCTTATACCAGAAGGATATTAAATATAAGGTCAACGAAAAAAATATTCGAATTTCAGTATCGATTTACTGAAAGCACTGGAAAAACATAATTCTTACAAAACACACTTAAATGTTATTTATATCTACAGATAAGTTTATATATTATTGTTCGCACAGTGAAATCTCAATGTTCAGATAAAATCCATCGTAAACTTCCCCGTACTGTCATAAAACTTAATCGCAAATTGAGTGGCATTTAACGTCGCTGAAAATCCCAAAATAGTGATTGGAATATATTCTTTAATTGTCTATTTAGAATAGCCAGGTGACAGTTTTGTGTTGTTTATATCATCAGTAGCTGATTCATAAGTTTGCGTAACTAAGCAAATTCAATATAACATATAAGAAGTATTATAATGATATTAGCTTTTAACCCCGGCTTCGCACGCATTAAATTCGAGGTAATTAGATGTTATACATATAAACCTTCCTCTTGAACCACTCTATCTTTTAAATGAAACGCCATCAAAATCTGTTGCGTTATTTTAAGGATTTAAGCATACATAGGACATAGGGATAGAGATAACGATTTTGCTTTACACTATGTAATGATTAAGATTTGCTTAGTCACTAGCATGAACTCGTGTAATATTTGGTGTTTAAAAAGTAGATACTGACCATAATTTTAGGACAAAAATAATTTGGTTTTTATTATTTTTATGTTCAGACAACCGACTTAATAAAGGAAGAGTTTCTCTATTCTAGTGAGTTTTTTGTTTGTTACCTCACAACTTTTGACCGGGTGAATCGATTTAGAATATTCTTTTCGATTTAAAATATAGTGTGTGCCTAACATGTAGTTCTATATAAATTTGTTCTAATTCTGACAATCTGAAGGAGGTTATGTTAAAAATAATCATGCGTTTTGGCTCGATTGTTTTTATGCCTGTATCGCTCGCTGTAGCAGAAAGTTTTACTATTTCAATTTTTATTGATTAATTATCATCTCGCGTTAGTCATACAACATTACGAAGGTCCATGTACTATATATAATTGAATTTATTTATTTATATGTTGAACAGTATACGTCCTAAAGGGCTGTAACGACGAAGACAGAATGCTTAGGACACCTTCTTTTAGAGCGTCAATGTTGCCAGAAGTCCTGTGTCAATAATATAACAAGCACACGAGCATCGGTACATCTGGATAAGTGCTCGTAGGGATTACTATTTTAACTATTTATTACTATTTTACGATTTACTAATATATATTGTCCAGTTTTAAGTGTGTGTGTAATATTCTGTTGTATGAGTAATTTTCTGTTAAGGTACAGATATCGCTTTTCATAACTTGTCGAAACTTGTTGATTATAAAATGCTCGGCCCAACTACCCTCACATTGTTAATAGTCTTTGTGTCTGCCTGCAATTTTGTTATCAACTTATTACATCAATAAGGCAGTTGTGTAGAATTGTACTACATAGCCGCCTTTTAATTTGTAACAATATTATAATATGATAAATATACACGAATATATATTCCAAATTTGGCGTCACTCGCGTCTCCCAATCTGCTCAAAAAATATGTCTTCATGAAATAAATTATATTCTGTACAGCTTTAATATCTTCTACAAGTTTTCTTTGAATTTTTCACTGAATTTTGTTCAGTGAAAACGTTCGGTTTGCCAATACTACACAGAAAAGAATGGCTTAAAGCTTAGTGTCCGTCTAATGAGCAAGAAAACTTGAACACAACTGAAATAAAACTAGCAAAGTACACTTAATATTGTAACTAACTATAACAATACTATATCAAGAACTAAAGAACGCCATTTTATGCGTTCATTCTTTGAAATATATTAAAAAACCATAATATAAAACAAAACTAAAATACAGTGAATTTTTCATGAGAGTGCTGCTTCGAGGTTTACTAAACATACAGCCTTTATTTCAGCACAGATTCCGTCATTATGACTACAGGCTAGTTGGTATAAAAGTATTAAAGAGTTTGTATACATTTGATTGTGAATTTGTAAGTTTGTCACGTTGTAGGGGTCTGGAAGTACTGGACCAATTACGAACTCTTCTACGGTTGAATTTGTGCGAGATTCCCGAGTGCAGTAGGTAATGTACCACAAGAAACGTCGGGTCACAAATTGACATTTTAGAAATACTATCGATGACATCACTGATTAAACTTAAAAGATTTATGAAAAAAAACTATTAACGACCTCAATTTATTCAAAACAATCCGGACTTATAACGAATCTAACTGAATAACAATGTTGTATTCAATTTTGAATTGGCCAACGTATTTTCATCTTCGCTTAAAAATGTTTTTTTATAATTACAATGAAAAGAACAGAAGTAAAAGAAGTGAATTAACTAATGATATTTTATATTTGGTGAGAAAAGAAAGACTGTGTTGTTTTGTGTGTTGTTGAGTATACGTGCATGTATTTAGGTATTTCAGTTTTAAAAGGGACGTTCCTAAAAACGAAGGAGATTTCCAATTCGACTGTATCTTCTTTTGATTTGGTTACACGATAATTTCTGTGTTTGTTTTGAAATTGTTGTCATTTAGTTCCATTATAGAATCTGGAGTACGTTGGTGGCCTTTTTTGTAGAGAGTAATTAATCCTATCCTACTAATATTATAAATGCGAAAGTTTGTAAGGATTTGTTGCTCTTTCACACAGAAACTGCTGAACCGATCGCAATGAAATTTGGTACGTAGACAGCTGGACAACTGGAATAACATATAGGCAACTTTTTATTCCGATATTCCTACGGGATACGGACATACGCGGGTGAAACCGCGGGGCGCAGCTAGTTGTTTTCATAAATTTGAATTAATATATTCTGAACATTTCCCACTATAGCTCGCCGTAACCACATTATTTCATAATTCATTGATATCTATACATTATAACCACAATTTTAATTAGATGAGTTTAATATAATTTTAAATCACGTGGCGTACCAAAATTTATAAATACATTAAAGGGTAAATCGTTTTGTTCAAATATTAGGGAGCCTTTACGATTATTACTGAAACGGCTTAAAAAATGAGGATTAATATTCAATGTGTATGTTACATGTATGTAACATTGTCAGATTTGTTCAGTTTTTTTTTTAATATCTTATAGACATAACAGCCTCCGATCTAAATGAATCTATGTTTGTTTGTATGTATATTAATTGTTCATGCAATCTCAGTGCAAAGTTTTTGAGATAGAGGACTCAATACATTGGATTCACAAGAAAAACAATGTCGCAACGGCTTCAACGTTTTCTTCGCTCGCTTTCAAACCACATAGATTATCGTTGAAGTCGGTTTTATTTGTCAATAAGTAAAGTACATAAATTTAATATGATTACGTTTATACTTTCATTTGTATAATAACTATTTACACATATTGTGGTTTGCTTTTGTATGGTTTGGTTTGTTTGTATTATTCAGTTTTATTAAAAGCTTTCAAGTCCTATTTGATTCACATCTATTTTATTTCAACGGCTTAATAATAGACATTTCAATAAAATCGGTCGAGTGCAAGTTGGACCCGACACTAAGCTACAGTTAGGTAAAGATCGATTGAAAATAATCTTTCATACAATTATTGATCGTACCAATCATTGCTTACCCTCAATTTTCTATCACGGTTCCCGGGACAAAGCCGCGTGATAAACGGACATGCAGACAGACAGCGAATTGTTAGTTATAGGGTTTCGTTATACCCTTTGGATACGGACCCTAAAAAAAGAATTATACGCTATTATTTTCCCAGTATGCATCATATGAAAAACCTCTTTAAATCCATCAGTTCTCGTTCCCCACCAATTTTTTCCCATTTTCACGTCCATTATATGTATTACCTTTTCTTGACATTACAATAAGGAAAACGGCGTGAGATAAATGGGCCACTAAAAGGACAGATCCAATCTTTTTATGCATTGACGTTTGGAAGACATCTTTATCGTGATTTTTTGCTTTATTGAAGGGATTTTGGTGGTTTGTGGTAATTAAACAAGTGGATTGTCACAATGGAACTAGTTTATTTTCGGAGTAAAATACTTCTCGTGGAGTCATCCAAAGGAAAAAAGACATAGCATAGTAAAACATAGATAGCAGAACCAAAGTAAATATGACAGAAATGGGTGCGTTCTTTTATATCAGAGCGGGCAACTGAGCTGGTGGTTCAAGATCCCTTGAACATTCGGAGATATAGGCGCTGCCCGCTTTTAAAGGGGAAAGGATAAAGAAAAAAAATTTTTTTTTTATTTTACAGTCGGCAATGGAACTGGTGGGACGCCTGATGGTAAGCACTACCACCGCCCATGAACATTTGGAGAGGTATAAGGTCTATTGCAGACCTTACGTCTCTACCTATGGATTGCCGACTTTTTGGGAAGGGATTAAGAAAGGATTGGCGATAGGAATAAAGGAAAGGACTGGAAAGGGTAAGGAAAAGGATATGGGCCTCCGGCTCCCCCACTCACCGAACGAAACACAGCAGAATGCTATTTCACGCCGGTCTTCTGTTGGGGGTGTGATGTACTTCCCCGGTGCGAGCTGGCCCAATTCGTGCCGAAGCGTGCTCGACTACCACATACCAAAAGGAAAGAATTGACGACTTGAAAAGAAGAAATGGACTGGGAAGGGCGAGGAGAGAAAAACGGGCCTCCGGCTCCCACATTCGCCGTACGAGACCTCCTATTTCACGCCGGTTTTCTGTAGGGGTGTGGTACTTACCCGGTGCGAGCTTACCTATATCGTGCAGAAGCATGCTCGACTGTCACCTTCAAAATTATGACCCTATTTTTGTATTAATTTACTTATTTACTCAAAATTTCCACTCAAAGAACTCCCCGTAATTCTCCGTTATAAGTGAACACAGGGACAATGATAATAAACGCTGTAACACCAAATTGAGTGCTCGGTTATGTGAGGATCACGTGTCGAGGCCCATTATCGGGCCTGTTTAAGTGTTTGTAAGGGTATTTGTAGCACAAATAGTAACATAGACACTGAGTAAATAGTTTGTATACAGGCGTGTAAATATCATCATTAGTAAATAACATTCAGACCTCACAATGCCGAGCTAAATCTATGGATCTTTTGTCCAGCTCTCACGAGACGGGCTGCTGAGACGAAAATTAATTTCAGGCCAATTAATTTCTAAACAACCGATTCAATACCAACAGCCATATTATAATCTGACATTTCAGAACGACTTGGTTTATATTGGTAATGATTAATTCATAACAAGCTATAGTTTTTAGTATTTACGATTATCATTATTGGAACTGGTAATTCAAAATACTTATATTCAGAATATTAATTGAGTTTTTGTTATATTGAGTCAGAGTTATCGAAATTTTCACAACCATTTCTTAAAAAAAAGCCAATACTGGGCATTCGAGACAACGAAATAAATAATCTCTCATTGCTTTTGTCACCACAGCGCAGCTTATAAATATGCTCCTTGAAGAAAACAACCAGTCAATGGTCCTTCAAAATAAATAACGGACATAAGTGAAGGCATTCCTTGATGATCTTGGCTATTATAACAGTCTAGCAAAAGCACTTGTGAATAACAAACGACGAGCATTCAACGCGGGCAGGTCATTAGTTGGAGCCAGGCAGGAATGTTGATTAGGGAACGTTGTTTTGTATGAAACGAGAAAGTTTTACATACGGCATAATATTTAAAATTATGTACAAAATCTCCAAAGCCGGACGACATAACTGCATCTCTAATAACACGCTTTCCACAAATCACATAGTAATGGTTAAACAGTTGAGATTTTTTGTTACGGTTGAGGAATATATCGTCTTATCTGACACAAATTACAATGTTAAATATTGTAGTTATGTTCTTAAAAATTTCAAGAATAATAAGGTGCTTGAAATATATTTTTTTAATGTACAACTAAGCTGGTAGCTCGCTCCATGTTAAAACTGTGCGAATTCATATAGTTCAATGGAAACTGTAAAGTTTGAGGAAAAGTAAAAGGGCCTGTGGCTCTCGCACCCATGACATGAGAAAACAGGACCACAAATTTTATACTATGTATATAATACTACCTACCATTAAAATTACGCAAAACAAAAGCTAAGGGATGTTGATTCAACAATACCAGTGTTCATTATACCATAATGAAATGAACAAACCAAGAGAAACTCAGCACTTACGTGGTTACATGTTCCAGGTTGAAGGAATTACTGAAACATTAATTGATACGCAATACATGCATGTAATGTAATATTAAGACTCGTAGTAAATATGAAATATCAATCTCACAAGATTACTGCTGATATCATTAACGTCTTATTTTTGCGTTTCGCTCCAGTTACAAACGGTGACGTGCAAGTTTGGACAGGTCATTAATTATTCTAACGGAAGTATTCGTATTGGGGAAGTCTTGTCTTGTGCACATTAGAAAGATAATCTTAAAAGTTTGAACCTGAAAAACAGAAAAAAAGAATTTTTTCAAATTCTAGGACTGGATTTCAATCCATGTCTTTGTGTATACATCTTTATTCTATTCTTTCTTATTTTTTATTGATTACTGCATTATCAACATCTTAAGTTGTTACAGCATCAACCATTTAACGTTTTAAAAATAATCTCTCTAATTCACATACAATGTCTTACGTAAAAAACATGTGAACACGCGCTGACCTATGTTTTGACGTTGAATTACAAAAGAACGGACATCAAACGATTCGAGTCACCGATCCTGGACTTTACACGGTGTTGATGTTTACCTCATGCTTGCTTTCAAAGAGAAGTCTTTGGGAAACACAACGCGTTAATTTATATACAGACACTGAAAATATAATCCATTTAAACGAACAACAACACTAGTGGGCAACTACGTACACCAACTAGGGGAGACGGAGTTCCGATTCTTTTTCCTCAATCATCCCAATCCATTCCTTCTTTCCTGTGTACTATCCTTCCTTATTCCTTACCCCATAAAGGCGGGCAGCGCATACACAGAGACACAAACTCTCCGAATTTTCACGGGTGGGTGTGATCGGTAACCATCAGGCGAACGACCCAGCTCAGTTGCCCACTAAGACATTAAAAAAACCTATTAAAGTAATTATAGAAAGATACATAACTCAATTAAATTTGAGACACATTTTGTACTAAATTATTGCCATAATGGTTCAAATTCGATGAACATTAAATAAAAACGAAACTACATTGAAAGTACAAAAGTTTTTGTATGCTTTAGCTTATTAGATACCTGTCCTACATAATTCAGTCAATTAACAATAATAGGTACGATCGTATACCAAATTAGGGGTCCATTGTTACATAATAGTTCCTTTGAATAATCGACACTACATCAAACTATAATCAGAGAATTGAATATGAAATTGGGAACGGTATTGGGTCGTTTATCAGAACAATGTGTTAAAGGGAAAACTTTATTAATAAGCATTAGTAAAACCTCTTACATAAAAGTTTGTTGAGTTAAACAGAATATAATATCAATTTTTAGTTGCAATAATCTTATAAATCGATAGTCAGAATCAAACCCAATTTAAACGGAAGCCTAAATACAAATAAAAAAATTACCATCAAACTCGATTCACCCAGCCGATAGTTCTAAGGTGACAAACATAGGATACAGTCGAATTAAGAACCTCCTCATCTTGAAGTCAACTGATAAAGTAGGAAGTTTGATCATTGTTGTATTTGTTTTTAAACGCAATTAGTAACTTTTTCAGAGCAAATATCGTCACTACATGGTATAAAATAAAGTAGCTTTCTCTATCCCTATGTCCCTGTGTATGCCTAAATCTTTAAAACTACACAACGGACTTGATGGATTTTTTTAATAGATAGAGTGGTTCAAGAGAAAGGTTTGTATGTATAACATCTATTAAACTACTGCAAATTTAACACGTGCGAAACCACGGGCAAATGTTAGTTAATAATAAATAAAAGCCCCAATACAATCCGTTATTTTTTTTAACTATAGAAATAATTTGTAAGTGTGATTAGCTTTATTGGCTTTTGAAATCAAAAGATTTAAAAGTCAATACAATCAGTCGAATACGGTTGTTTCAGAAGTTATATTTGAACTCAACAAGTTGTTATAAAGTTAGTTAATCCTTCAGATTTATTTACCGCTGTTGCCCGCAGCTTCGCCTGCGAGTTTAAAATTCCATATTTTATCCCCTTGACAGAATTTGACAATTTCCTTAGTGGATGCCTCCTGGGCACAGTGATTAACGAGTGAGTGTAGAACCGAGCGATCCTGGGTTCGAACCCCGTGGAGACGAAGAAAAAAAATCGGTCTGGTAGGACATAGAAAGCTGATCACCTATAAGATAAAAAAAATATTTAATTTGTTTGTACATTTATAGTAAATTTGTTCATCAATGCTTAAAGTACCTAGATGTTTTAGCAACTTTATTCGATTTTTGGCATTTCCCATGAAAATAAAACCATCCAAAAGTAATCTCACTCTCGAAGTGAATCGCTCCTTTGCAACATGAAAGAAAGACAAACAAATACACTTTCCCATACATATTTACATAGAACATTAATAAGAACTTTGGTTGGTTATTTTATCATTGAAAAACATAGACCGCTTATTTTTTGTTTTAACTTTAATTATTCGCCAAAAAATAGTATTATTATTCGCCAATAGATGTCAGGAAGAGTAGTAATAAATTGGGACTACTCAAACGCCTCCTATTTGTTAAAAAAGTAAGTTAAGTCGATAAAACACGAATAAAACACGAATATGACATTTTCTATTTTTTTATCTATATTTTCTTCTTTTTAACCCAACTGTCATAATGCGATAAATACAATATATTCCAGCGTAATATTAAAAGTTTTCACAGCGAAAAAGATGTCATGGTTCTCGAGGATAATATGAATCCATCCGGAATGTAATTAGGGAATTCTTTGGGCCGTTATCGACGCGTCACCGGGGTATTTGACATTTATGCCCTATTTAAGGTCGGTGGGAAAAGAGTCTGAATGGATATTAAAATTTGATAATTTATTGAACTCAAAATTAGTTATGTTTCATGTGTGTTTGAATTGATAGCTAGTTGTATATCGTCAACAGAGAACTGCGTTACAGCTCGGGTTCACGACTTTTTGTAGGGCGATTAAATATATTTTATTTATACGCACAAAATTATATACCCTCATAAGCCTTCAAAAAGGTTGTGTTAACAGACGTGTTTTTGTTATATATTATATATATCCTCTAATTTATGAAATTTAACAATTTTCATGTATATACTGTATACATTACATACATCATAGTTTTTTGCGCACAGAATAGCTGAAAATGTCCATTTTATTCCAGTTAAACGCTTACTTATGCAGTAGTATACATGTATCATTTACATTTAAACAAAAACATTTAAACCGAAAATAAAGTATTGTCTACTCAGCTCGAGCTTTGAATACAAACACGTGGCTGGCTTGATAAAATATTTACACAGTTATCATTTTATTGTAGCCTGTACGTGACACTGGTACACCACTCTTTTATTCTGCCGTTCGTTGCGTAAAAGAATAAACATTTTCACAGAATGTTAACGTTTTACAAAATGTTTTATTAGGAACGAAAAAAAAACGATCTTGGACTCGTCTATTATCAATTTATTTCATGATAACTGGCCCTTTGTGCGATTTCAAGTGGAAAAATTCTTAATTGGGCACTTGGCATTTTCCTTGAATTTTGGTTTATTCTAAAAAAAGTTGTTAAAATTATTCCTAGAAAAAAAGCTTTTGTTTGGGATATAGCAAACTGGACAGAAACAACATTTCCTATTTGATCTTGCAGAATAGACACAGACCTATGAGGCTTTAGAGGCTTTTTATGGGTTGGTACACATACATCACATCGAACTTTCTGGGACTTGAAGATTTCCTCAGGATGCTTATTAATTTCACCAATTGGAGCTATGGTAAAGTTTATGAATTAAAATTGCGCATATGTATTTATGTAAATTTATGTAAAAAACGATTAAGTTCATATTGCTTTTGCGTGAAAGAGCAACAAACACATACTCATCCTATAAATAATATTAGTAGGATTATCTCACTCTCATCTCAGCAACAATAACTTGCAAGAAATAACGAAAATAACTACTACATAAATAAATTAACAATCAGTTTTATGCTATGCCCTACGATTAATGCCTAGTGCCCACAAAATGATGAGTCTCTAAGGCATTCTAGCAATTTCCGATGATCATATTACATTCTCCAACTCCACACAATCTAGGATAATATGATAAAAAGTCAAATCTCTATAACTTGCTCCGGACACACCTCATAATGGTATACATATTCTATGGATAAAAAAAACAAACCAATTTATGTAAATAAGCCAATGAATGTTAAAACATAAATAAGTTCACATTTTTACATTCACATACTATTGTGACCAGAAAGAAGTCTTAAACCTGTAATTATGTAAATTAAACCTGTAAGTATCCACGTCGTCATTTTATATTATATTCAAGAATCAATACTCTTTAACAAAATAGAGGTTATTAATTAATTTGAACACGAACAGAAATAAGTGTCCAGTACACAAATACAAAATAACATAAATGCATAGATTCCAACCTATGCAGACACGTGAAATGAAAGATAACGCTTTTATTTAATAGAAAATATGAAAGGTTCTGAAAATAAGTAGAATAAATATATATGGATTAATTCTTACGTCATGCTCGGCTGCCTTCTTTGTCTCGGCGCTACAATATTACATCAAAACAATTGCGATATATCTTTGAACTTCTAAAAGCGCCTTTTGCAACCAACGGTAAGCGGATCGCTTATATCGATATCGTCTTTCAGAAACTAAACAGCCCACTTACGGTGAAAATGTACGATTCAAAAGTCGATTCGATTTAGACTTCTAAAAACGACTATAGCCAGCTGGCGCCAGTCGGACCACCAGTACCAATTACTATCACCAGTAACAAACCCAACAAACCACTAATATGGCGTCAAGTGCGAGGTAACGTCATTTTGTAACAAAAGTACCAATCAATGCTTTATTCAAAGACATTTCCTCTTGAATTCCTTTTAAAATTTCGTACAGAATTGCGGCACACGATGAAAGAGACTATCAGATCCGCTCGGCTTCACCACAAAAAGGCTACGTGAGCTGATAAAATTAACGGAGCGCGTTTCATGATTTACGTTTTGGTTCTTATCGTTTTCACTATAAATCATGAATCGTTAAAATTGAGGAAGAAAAATGAAGATTATGATAAATTTTATTGTAAGGCGCAAAGATTTTGGTAGGTACAATTATATAGAAGAGAGAGAAGATTATATTCTAGAACTTGTACACAACAAGCATAATTATAGATTATGATATGATTAAGATATTTGCGATTGATTGAATTTTGATTGATTACTCTAGAACGTATGAATGTTGAATGGGATATAAACAGACTTTCGGATTAATAGAAACCTAAATACAAGAGATATGTAGGTTTTTATTAATATTCGAATAGAATCTATACCAATATTATAAAGCTGAAAAGTTTGTTTGTTTGAACGCACTAATCTCAGAAACTACTGGTCCGATTTGAAAATTTCTCACATTGTTAGATAGCCTATTTATTGAGGAAGGCTATATGGACCACGGGCGAAGACGGGGTGGACCGCTGATATACAATCAGTTGCTCAAGAGCGTGCGGTCCATAGCTTCAAAGAGAAGCATCTCGGAGGAAGGCTAGGATGACGTTTTCTTGACTTGCTTTCTTTCTTGAAAGCTTGACGGATGGAGCGAGCAGACGAGAGATGACGAGAAGAGCTCTCTCTCAAGAGCCATAAAGATTTGTCATTGTGTTCTGTTAACGTCAACCCATGGCCTGACCAATCACTGAGGCCAGTGCCACGTGTCCTAGTAGTCCCGCAGGTTCATGTGCTATGAAGGATAACCTAGTGAACATTTTCAACTGAACCGTAACGTTCTGAAGCCACGATGATCATGATGACTTTCTTTTTTCCTTTGATCATGAACTGCGGAGAACGTTCAGTGGTCTCACATGATCTACGGCAGCACTAAAATCTTTTCAACGGTTGTGGTAACAACGTTCATGATAAGTTTGTACTGCTCCAAGTATCAAACAGCAAAGGTGGCTTGGAGGAAAGACCGAAAGACCGTAGAAAATTTGGAGACTTTGTAGTACTTTGTCTAGAGAATAAAGATAAGGTGTAGCGTTGGAGTAAGTGGGTGATCTGTATAAGCAAACGATACTGCAGGTTTATAGATAGCACTAGACAGTTTCCATCCACCATGTGAGGTTCGTCGCACAAGGTATTCAAGCCTCTTCTTACATGCCATCATTCTGGTTTAGGTTGTGCCCTGAGTAAAGCATGTCGTAATGCGTCATTGTAGGTGGAGAACTCTCACAGTTCGTCCAGCACACGGTGAGAACGATGACATCGACTTGCATATCCAAAGTGCTAATGTAAGCAATAAGTTGGTCAAAATTACAATTGATACTTCTAATATTAGCTGTAAGAATTGTGAAGCCTCGCTTTACTAAGCGAAGTATACCATTTGAAACCATACCGTTATTCAGAATAAGTATTGACGTCTATACAAGATGGTTTTGTATAATTTTCCAAGTCCATATTGATATTGTTAATTAAGACATTGAATGTTAAAAATAATATAAGATAAATGTCTCTAGACTAAGTGCATCCAAAATATGTTTACTTAGAGATGTTGTTTGTTTACATTCGTCACGAAATGAAAACATTACAAGATTACACGCCTGTTATAAATTTATATAAATATATGTGTGTGTAAGTTTTTGATAAACGATTATTTGAAGGCGCAAAAAATTTAAATTATATCTTGTATTGTAAGTTTTATATAGAAAATAAGTTTTATTAATTATGCTGTCATGTGTAATTGGGTTTTTGTATGAGTTTTGATTGTGTTTAAATTGAATTTTATACGAGCTTGGGTTGATAGGAGTTGGCTTTTATTAAATTAATTACTATTTTATTAACTAAAAATAATACAAAAAACAAAAGCAAGAATGAAATGGAGGAAAAAATCAAAACTAAAACTAGTCATATATTACTTTTATGCTGGCGGAGTTGATCTTCATTCTTTATTAGTATGTGAGGTACTCCTCCTTTTTGGCGTAAGTAAATTGTTCCATTTGTCATCAAACAGAAGGCATATCCTTCAGATCTAGCAATTTCCCACGTATAGTAGAACAAGCGTCTGTCTAGTGGGGTGAGATAATCCGATATATAGACTGGAGAAGGCTTTCCCTTGTACTTTCCCCAAAGTGGCTGGAATTAATTTTTGTACTTCCTGTCTGCTTATTAAATTTCTTGATGGCGTCTAAGACTGTTCTTGGATTGGGTATCCGAAAACTCCACAATTACAGATGATTCATGGACTTCTTTGCGGCTTGGAAGACGATAGATGTCCCGTATGTTATGATACAAAGATTTTAATGAGAGAGTGTTGAGTAAGTTTTCTGCGTTGAATAATAAATCATTCTTTTTTTCATTCAACTTTTTAGGCATTTTCCTTATTTCAATACTAGTTTTTCGATTGAATCTTTCCGAATTATTAATCCTATCGTTTATGTTACTTAGTCTGATATCTAGATTCTTGGATTCGTTTTTTATCGCTTTTATTTGAACACTAAGTCTTCTATTTTTTCAGATAAAAAGTTTATGGACACCTCGATGTCCTTATTATTATTTTTTACGGAAGTTATGTTTATGTCAAGATCAGAAATGGTTTTTTCCAGCTTATCCAGGCGATAATTTTGATTATTTGACAATTTCTTGAACAGTTCAATGAGCATATTATCATGACAAACGTCTTCTATGTAATATTCGACTCAAATACGCCTTCTTCAGAAGTTAGATTTAGTTGTGGTTCCGGCCGGGAGGTTAGATTTAGTTGGTTATTTTCAGGCGGTGGTGAACGATACATGTTTTGATAAATATCTTTTAACCATGCAGTGGTAGATAGTAATTAATAAATAAAGAAGGTAGGAAAGTTAATAATTCTTCGGTCAGTGCTTCTCTGTCGCTCGCGTCACGTGGAGTGGTCGATGCTTCTCTGTCACTCGTGATAAGTGATGAGTGGGATAGTCTCAAATCCACAGTAACGAGTTGCTTCAAGTGTAAAAGAGATGTAACGATAATATTACTCACTGCGGATCAGCGGTATCAGGGTCACACGCAGCGTGGAGATTCAATTCTTACTTGTACTAACGTATGCTTCCCCATTTATTTGTTGTAGAATATTGTATGTAACACAAATTTGTAGTTTTAATTAATATACACGTCCACAGGTCTTTGCGTCTGGCAGGGGAAGGGGGAATAATAAAACAAGTCTCACTGCTCCGGAGTATTGTTCTTGTTTTTTATTTACCATTATTTGTCGTTGAGACAGAATAACATCCCATTGTCACGCGTAACGCTAGCACCCACTTTGGGAAACATAGACAATATTTGTTGACAAGACCGCAAGTCGCATGCGATAACCCATCTGTTGCGCATAAAATATATCTACGGTAAGATTAAGCTGAATGCTCAATGCAAAATGCGAGTGACCCGTCGATAAACCATCGTGATCAAGACATGACTTTATATCGCATCCTATTGCATCAACTAGTGTGTTTACAAAAAACTTATTCACATGTTCCAATATTGACCGCCAAGTGACATACGAAGTGACGGACGGCCTTGGACATTGTTCATAGTGCATTGAACGTTATATTTGCATAATGTAAACTTGTCAAATGTGACTTTGTATGCACGATACCAAGCGCATATCTATTATCACGAACATGTACCTATTTTCGTAACTCTATGAACACTACGTTGCTGATAAAATACACTAAGCTATGATGATTATCTTCTACGAATTCTTGCTCTCAACAAACCGTGACGACAAGAAAACTTCACAATGTTGTCGGTGGTCAGTAGAAATTTCTCTTCTAGTCTCGAACCTTATACTTCGTTTCAATTCTTTTGCAATATTTGTTACTTAGCCTCCCTGAAAGAAATCTAGTAAGAGGAACTAAGTTGAAACTCAGAGTAACATTGCAAGACTCATACACCTTGATATTCATTTTCTGACACCTCTCGAACTAGTTCTACATATTTCCTACTATTCTATTGTGATTGTGAGCCACAGGAAGTAAATAAAAATAAACATATTTGATAAATCATTTCATTTGACAGGTGTTCAAATATATTCGCGATAAACTAGTAGACGGCGTGTCCCGAGTTAGTTTAAATGTAAAGAATAACAATCACGACCTGTCGATTGACATTAGAATTTGGGACATCGTGTTCTGTCCCCGCCGCTTATCTTGTGTCTCTCAATGAGTAATGGCTCTTGTAAAAGACAAGTAACTTTGAATGTCCTCTTCATTGGGACTATTATTTTCTTCTCTGGCGATCAGCAAAGGGGTTAAAAAAAACTTTAACCAATGACTAACGTGCTGAGAGCAATAGTGATGAAAGTGTCCAAACTTGCATTCAGCAACCGAGGGCCTCGCGAACGCTCTAACCTCGTTAGGGTTATAATTCTTCAGGTGACATAAGCAGGAATGGTATCGATAGTCCGAACACACGTTTAGATGAACGTGCATTCTCACAAAGTTATCTACCTTTGATACGCTGGTGAACTCGTCCATCTCTAGCGGCATTATCGTATCGAATATCGGTAACAGAGATTCAAAATTGATGAGGATACATTCTTCATTTTTTCTCCACGGGTTGTAGTTATATTTAATGCTCAATTTCTTTCCGTTGATGAAAGGGATTTCAGCAATACGAGTGGATAATTCGCGTTTTCGGAAATTCATCACGATGATACGAGACACTGAACTTTGGCCTTTGTTCTAATGGCGCGACAGACTGAGCGCGTCCGAACGTTAGACGATCAAAACAACTACTGACATTCCATGTAATCCTACGTCATAACTTTAATAATATTCATGATACCGAATCAGCACGCGCTATCACACAAGACGTTATTGTCGATTTCGCGCGTGTCTTTATCACCTCCATCCGATGCTCCATTTCGAAGTTATACCCCGTACGCTCTTGTATCTGGCTCACTGATTGTAATATAGAAGTCTAAAATTTATAAACACACGCAACGAAAATAGAATAGTAAAACAAAATGCTTAAGGGCACCGAAATTCATTATTCAAACCTAAACAATTTATTATTTAAAACTTTACACACAATTTAATTGGCTTAATTCAAATCATTGAACATTTTTAATCTCGCGTAATCAATGTGTAAACATCACGTCCTCTATTTATTCAAACCTAAGCCGCAGTTTGATTTCGCGAAATTAAAACAGACGCAATCAATCTGCCCGTGAGGTAACCATAGAAACGTTTGAGATTCTCTCCCACAAATTATATTTAATTTTCTAATATACTTTGGTAAATGCTGTGACACGCGATATTAAATTCCAACCGGTATACAAGGGCGAATAAGTTGTAAGGGTCGGAATTCGGTTGCTTTACCCTAAAGCGGTTTTGTATTTCATATTTATTTTATACTAATGGTCTTCTCTTGGCTTGCGAAATTAATTGTAGGTTCGCAAAATAGATTTGGTATAGAAGCTATTATCATACGATTTCATACGAGTCTACTTATAAAATACAGAAAATATACTGTTTTGGATGACCATTCTTCTATACCACATTATAGTAATTAGAAGGTAATATTTAAATACGATTTCTTCGGATATTTATGGATATGATTTCCCGGCTATTTAATATGTTTTGCATACCTATTGGTATAAGACGTATGGTGTTTTGTCAAAAAAGTGATTTAGTTTTGATATGGGAAAATTTAAATATAATTTATAATGTAAAAACATCAGACCATCGACCAACTGCTTTACCGACTAAGACAACAAATAAATATAATTAGTTCTTCATATTATCATTATCATAAGAGAGGTGAAATATATCGTATCTTGTAAATATTTGCGATACAAAAAAACGGGTTTATTAGTCGACATATTGGTTAACAATATTAAGAAATTAGGCAATTCTATTTACATAGACAAATCTTCCAAAAATAATCCTCGAGCAAGAAAAGATCCTGGTCCACTATACTTCAAACAAATAATATAAAAGAATAAAGAATAACGAATAAATAATCTAAACGAATACCTACGTTCTTTGTAAAACCCTGACGTTACGGTACGATTTTATGATCCTGAAGTGTGCTCTTATCGTAAAAGTTTATTCAATAAAAGAAAATCATAACCAATTGTGAACCTTTCTATATTTATTGCTCAAGTTTTATCGCAGATGAAGTTTAGGAAATATACGCCCAAGTTCGGGTTTTATGACGACACAAACGACAGCTGTTTGAGATTAAGGTGTTTAATATCACTTCACCTAAACTGAAAATGCAGGTGGCGTATTCAATCGGTGTAATGAATATTTTTGATGTAGACTTATTAATATTACGTGAATAGAGCTCTCTTGCAATGGCTGGTCTTAAATCGGGGGATTTATGTGGATTTTTCGTTCTTTCATTTTTTCTTTCTAAAGAAGGATTTATTTTTGCGATTTGCGAAATACGAATCGTAAATAATGTTGTCATTTATATTATGTTTATATAAAATTGTAGCATTAAGACAAAAGAGTTACAGACAGGTAAATTATATTAAACGATTTTGAGGTTGTATTTGTGCAAACAATATATTTACAACGCGAAGAAGCCAGAATTCGTATACTTATAATAATGCTCCAATTATTATAACATTTTCATTCTAAACCAATATTGCAACCCCTAACTACAGATAATAGAATACTATACTAGTCCTACGGTTATACTATCGGTATTTTAACTTCATATTATCGGTGGAAAACGTGCTTGGATCATGGCGTACGCTCGGCATGCAACAGTCGCGAATATGCCGAAGGGACGAATGGACGCTACGATGTAATTAAAAAGTCACTGCTCGTTTTTTTTTTAATGAAAATAAGAACAAGTACATATTTCATATATGTTGGCATTGGTTTCTATAAACCTATCGTATCCTATTCTTCTAATCCTACTAATATTATAAATGCGAAAGTTTGTAAGGATGCGAGTGTGTTTGTTGCTCTTTCACGCAAAAACTACTGAACTGTAACATGTATTAACAATGAAATTTGGTACGCAGATAGCTGGACAGCTGGAATAATATATAGGCAAATTTTTATCCCGATATTCTTACGGGATACGGACTTAAGCGGGTGAAACCGCGGGGCGCAGCTAGTGTTAGATATATTATTACCGTGCTAGTACAATGGACCTATTGATCTATGGAGAAACCTGATATTATGTAATTTGTCTATTTTAATTTATATATATTATGTCCTCGATTTCATTTTCTTAATTAAATTGGTAAAAATAATTTTAAAAGAACGCTGTTCTTACATAAGGTGTAATTTTATAATAATACCGATCAAATATACAAGGAATGTCAAATATTTTCCTGACTATAAAATCCAAATAAGGAGATTTCAATAACATATAATAAAACAATATTGTGCTGATATAACACATACTTCCATAAATAATCTTGCTGCAATTACAAGAAACGCTGTTCGTTAGTGATATAATTGAACCTGTGACTGTTGTGTTAAAACAGTGCGTGTAATTAATTCAAATAATATCAACCCACTACACAATAATTCGTTTTACATTTCGTAAGTAAACTTTGCTCTTAAAATTTTGTCAGGCGTTCGAAAATTGAGCGTAATCAGCATTTACGCCCGACCCTTACTTGAATTAAAATGAAGTAGTGTTTCATTTTCCAATAAATTCATGTCATTATATGACAATAAATGTTTTCGATCTACGAAATACAAAGTCGTCATACAAAACAATACGTATTATTTAATATTTATGACTTATTATATACATATCGAAATCAATAGCACTACTTAAAAGGGAAAGTTATAAAATAAAATAATAGAAAAGCTATCATTAGTGAAACGAAAATCCTCACCAATAAAGAAAAGCTCACTTCCCTAAACTCAATCTGAGAAATGACAGAACGGAGTCGTCTCCACAAAACCTTAAGCATTGTGGTTGAGATTAATAGACATTTTAAAAACCTCGGCCATTTATATCGCAGATGAACACGAAAGTTCTTTTAGCTAATGCGCTTAAAAAGATTTCGCAAAGCCAACATAATCGATCAAGCTGAGAATGGTGAATTGTTCAAAGCGATTACAAAACAAATTATTTGTAAGTATAGGCTAAGTCCACGCCTATTGTGGGAGTCGAGCACGCTTCGGCACGAATTGTGCCAGCTCGCACCTGGGAAGTACCACACCCCCACAGAAAACCGGCGTGAAATAATAGCTTCCTATTATATTTCGTACGGTGAGTGGGGGAGCCGGAGGCCTATTTCCTTCTGCTCGCCCTTCCCAGTCCATTTCTTCTTTCCAGTTATCAATCCTTTCCTTATCCCTTATCCCTTTAAAACGGGCAACGCATTCTCAGAGGTCTGAGCCTCTGCGAATATTCATGAGCGGTGGTGATCGTTTACCATCAGGCGAAACACCAGCTCAGTTGTCCGGTATGACATAAAAATAATAGATACTAAGTATCTTTCGACAGTTTAGCTTAGTCATTATTTAACTGTGGCCATATAAATTCGGAGAAGTAATGTATTACTGCGTATTTGTACCGGATAGATAAATTGTACACTGTTTCTCCCTTCCGTTACTTTGTGAAGGAGGCAATCCTTTCAAGTATACCTTTTCAAGGAATCTTCGGTGGTCAAACTGAACCCGTATGTTGAGATGCTTGGAGGTAAAAACTGGTAAGCTAAAAACTATTGAGCAAGTATTTACAAACTGTATCGAAGTAAAACGTATAGATAGTACTTTCATATAGACTAGCTTACTATATTTTAATTTAGTTATGGATTAGATTGAATATCATATTTATAACTGTCATATAAACTAGCTGTTCGCCCTGGTTTCACCCGTGGTACATGTCTATGTCACTCAGTGTAATTGCAGCTTTCTAATAGTAAAAGAAATGAAAGAATTTTTGAAATCGGTCCAGCCGTTCACGCGTGATAGCGTGTCCAAGGGAAATAGAGATTAATTTTATACATATCAATGAATCATATATATTATTGTACGTCATAAGTTTTAACTGTAAGAAGTCATCGATAATTGTAATTATAGTATCCTTAAAAATTGTACCATTTGTGTGTGAGTCAAAATTTTGTTTTAAATTATATCTGGCTTCTTTGTTTGTTGCTGTGTACTTAAGAATAAATAACCTAAATCATTGATTATGTATGACATTTCATTAAAAAGCAAAATAAAATACGATCAACAGATTAATCAATGAACACTGCATTTCATTTGTTACAAGTCTGGCTGATATTTCTGAACGAAATTGAAAACTAAATCCTTCACAACTACTCGAGCGAAAGTTTTATCTTCCATTCGGAGTATATTTGAGCGAACAATATTGTTCCTATTGGCTGTAAATCTCAGCTACGATACAAGAGGGAGGGCGCTCGTGTAGTAAGGGATACATTTGCACGGGCGTTTACGGTGTTTTATACGCGTTTATTTATTACTATGAAATACAATATACACAGTGCCCCATATCAATGGAACTTATAGCTTTTCATAAGCACAAGGTGAAAAAAACGAAACGACAAAAAATATTCATTTGATTTATTTTCTTTAACATGTTTACATTCCTAGATTTGCGCAGCAGACATATACCGCTAATGCACGCATGGTGTACATATTACGATACGTATTACCATAGATAACATAATACTATATTAGTATTACTACGTAAATAATTACCACGTCAGTATAGTGCGGATAGCAAAGGCCAGCGCGTTTTCAGTCAGCGATGCACAACTACTTATAAGAATTTACTGAAAAGATAAATAAACTCGTGGGAGATTTATGGGTATTTTTGCGTAATCATTACGAACAATTATATTTAGAATAATGGTTAAATATTATTCTATAATTTGGACAGGATGACTCATTTTCGCAGGAAGTCTTTCTGTGGAAAAGAGAAAACCTTTGACAGTCTACATTTACCCATATAACAGAGTATCGCATATTTTTGATACAATTAATAGTGATGGATATAAATAATGAACATAACGCTTTGTATGTAAGTGACCTTATCTCAACAGTAGAAAAGTTACAAGTGGGACGTTCGCACTTCAAGCGTTAGGTAGCGTTACACAAACGGTGCGTTTATTACCTTCTATATTTAAATGCTTTTTTCTTTCTTTTTTCCCTTTTTTATTATTCATATGTCTATATAACTACATATACATAAGAAAATATAGACAGAAATGATGAGCAAATTATTTTTTCGAGTAGTTTTTGTGTTTGATTTTACACGAGTATTTTACATTTTGAAATTAAAGACGTGGTGACCACGCTCGCTGTAAAGTGTTTGAAACGTCGAGTTAATAATATAATCATCAAAATCGCGCTTCAAATCCGGTAAAAAGTCCTTAATTTCTAAACATTTTTTCGAGATTTTATTTAATTATAAGTATTTTGCTTTGTTGTATTGTTGTAAAATAAGTATCAGTGGTTAGTATTTAGCTACGTGTGATTTATAAAATCCTTTACATTACCTATATTCTTTCCTACATTTGTCGATGAAACTATAAAGGATACCGTATTGTATGTTATAATAAAAAAAGTGAAGTCCCGTGTCCCCTACTGGGGTATGGGGCAGATGATATACATCTATTTCACTGATCAATTTTCTTTATGGACAAGTAGGTGATCAGTCTTCTGTGTCCTGCCAGACCGAGACATTTTTTTTATTGTCCCCACCGGGAATCGAACTTAGGACCTCTCGGTTCTACGCTCACGCGTTTACCACTATACCAAGGAGGCGGTCATATGTTATAACATGGCATTCTAAAAGATTGACAGTCCCGAGGCTTTCCTCGTATTGTTCCGTTATCCGGATTTCCAGCATAACAACTATTCTATGTCCTTTCTTGGGTCTCAAGCTATTTTTGTGCCAAGTTTCATTCTGATCGGTTAAGTGGTTTCGACGCTAAGATCATATTGACCGAAAGACAGATCTAATTCCATATTTATAAAATATAAATAGGAATTGGGATGGCGAAACATCATCTTCATACTAACGAAAAATTATAATTACCATGTCATACAACTTCACGGTATAGAGAAAGGGGTTTTACCTCTAATTTACGCGAAGCCGGAAACAAAAGCTACTAATTTTTTTTTTTTTTTTTTCATGTCATAGCGGGCAACTAAGCTGGTGGTTCGCCCGATGGTAAGCGATCACCACCGCCCATGAACATTCGTAAAGGTGGCTCTGCGAATGCGCTGCCCGCTTTTATGGGGTAAGTGAAAAGGAAAGGATTAATGACAGGAAAGAAGGAATGGACTGGGAAGGGTAAGGAAAAGGAAATAGGCCTCCGGCTCCCCCACTCACCGTACGAAACACAGTGGCATGCCACTGTTTCACGCCGGTTTTCTGTGGGGGTGTGGTACTTCCCCGGTGCGAGCTGGCCCAATTCGTGAGGAAGCGTGCTCGACTCCCACAATAAATAATATTATAACGAAAGAAACACATTTAAAATCGGTTAAAAAGTACGAAACTTCTTTTGTGCAAAATTTCTATATAGCACTCAATATCACACATCATAAAGAAAATCTTCGTGAACAATTTTTAGGCCACAGATTCATCACTTTCAACATTGATATATCGGCTTTGAAATTATACACATTATACGTTTTATGCAGAAATTCTTTAGAAAAAAATCTCTAACGTGGTCCTGATTTTACCGATTCTCGGCCAACTTTAGATTATAAAGTATATTGTTTATTTGCATAGATATACATTGGTATTGAACATGTTCATCATAGATTAACATAGATATACAAAATTGATTCATATTGTACGCTTTGGCACGACTTGGACCAGTTCGCACCGGGAAAGTACCACACCCCCACAGAAGACCGGCGTGAAATAGCATTCTGCTGTGTTTCGTTAGGTGAGTGGGGGAGCCGGAGGCTCATATACTTTTCCTTACCCATCCCAGTCATTTCCTTTATTCCTCTCGCCAATCCTTCCTTAATCCCTTCCCAATTTAAAGTCTTTACATTTGTAGAGGCGTCAGTTCTGCAATGGACCTTATGCCTCTCCAAATATTCATGGGTGGTGGTAGCGCTTACACCAGCTCCATTGCCGACTGTGACATAAAAAAGGATGATATGAAGCAATAAAGACATGTTCTATTTGAAATATAGAAGAAAATGGTGGATTTCGGTCTTAGCTTTTAGTAGGGACTTGCAGTGATAACGTAGAGGATATGTGAAATAGGTGAAAAAAGGAAAATAAAAAGTTTGTTTGAAATGGGACAAAATGGAACGAAGAATGGTGATAATGATTATATTAACTTAATAGGATATCAGCAGAGTGTAGAGAGTACATAAAAAAGGTCTACTACCTCAGTACTGGACAATAATTTACCTTGTTATGTTTTTAGTGGACCTTTCATTAAATTGAAAATTGTCATTATTTTTAACTGGCTGTTGCGCGCTATTTCGCTCGAGTGGATATAACTTTTCAACCGATTAAAAAAAGGTCACCAAACCATTACTCTATTGGGTGAACCGATTTTTATCATTTTTTATGTATGGACTGAGTAGAATAAGTACTAAATAAAAATTAATATCTCTGCAACACTAAGGAAAGACGAACCAAATTATAAATCGCAAGATCTGTAAATCGAAAGATTCCCACCGACAAGCGGCTTGACGCACCAATTAAAAATAACATTGTTTCAATTCTATTGCTTTAATAGCCTTAATTAATATCATCATATGTCTCCCTTATACAGACACTTGTTTCATAACATGTTTACAGATAACATGCAGCCGCTTCATAAGTTATAACATATTATGAGGTATAAATAATTTCTATGCGATGAATTATTCACAAGAACGGTTGGCTTATCTCCGTCACATTAATGCAACCTCATTATGATACGTCAGAGGCATCGTTATAGGATATTTTATAATGTATAGAAAATATGAACATCGCAATAATTGAATATTATTACAGATACATACGTTAGAATACGTTTGTCTAGTAATAAGCACTTGTGACTGAATGCTTTTGTTAAAAATAGAATGAATTAACGCTAAAATTAGTTTAACTTTGTTAGGGTCCGATTCGTCATGCTTGTTATGTAAATGATAAAACTGATTAGCATAATAATAATTTTATGTATATTTTATATTTAAATGCAATCTTGCTTTAAAAACTTGTTATTTGTTTCTCGTCCTGCCTATACGTTTATTATGCTTGTTACCTTTGCCTGGAAGAGATTTCTTCTAGATGATAAGGCCGCCCAACAAATTGTACTTATTTTTTTTAGCACATGTATTTTTTAAGTTTGCTTTTTTGGTCAATTTTTAAAAGAATAAATAAACATACAAAATAACTCAAAATGGAGACCCTTCGTTACATGGTGCAGTTCTTTAAATGTAGGTAGATTTTTTGCTTCTTGCTAAATAAATGGGTAAAATAAAACATACATTTTTTTTTTATCTATTTATTAAAAAAAATAACATTTTTCCACACATATTTCAAGGATTCAACACTATTTATAATATTTTTTTCATTAAAATTTAACAGCATTTAAGTTCAAATAAAAATATATAATCATGCTTTATAATTACAGTATGATTGTATTTTTATTTGGTACATACGGAGTTTACCGAAACGTAATCAAACGGATCAAAACCAATGTCTAGTAAAACCGCCGATAGCCGTAGGGAGCAGTGTAGCCATAAACTCCATACCGCGAGAAAGCATATGGTGTGTAAGGTCCATACGCATAGGGATATGAAGCAATGGCTGCAGGTGAGAGGGGAGCGGCAAACGGCGCAAACACAGCAGGGTCCTTCCGCACAAGAGCGTTGAAGCCCTCAGAACCAGCGGTGTAGTCCACCGTCCGCCGTGTTCCATCAGATTCTAGAAGGCCGTATTGTCCTTGCACCCGGTCGCCTGCCCGGGTCTCGAACTGGTGTTTGAAGTCCCCAGTGTAAGGGTCTGCTACTTCATACGCGAAGCTGGAGACATCAGCGCTGGCTACGGCCAATACAGCGAATAGGATGATGATCTGAAATTGGATCCGTCAATTATTCTTATGAAATTACTAAATTATTATGATCATTGTGAAGTTCTATTACCATTTCAAAGCTTTTTACCGTGCTTTTTTTTAGCTTCATCTGTGTGTTTGTTCACGTTTGTATGTACTTTTTGGCTGACTTTACACGGACAGATTTAATTCAAATTTGGTACACTTATAACGGTTCGGTAACAATGCAATAATTTAATGAGTTCATCTTATGATTAGGATTGGTAGAATTAAATAATTTCCTTACGTGTACTCTGTATAAGAGCAGTTCTGTTTAATATTTATGTTGATAATTAATTGTTCCTATGTATTTAAGAAATAATTAAAACAACCTAACATGTCCATTGTGATTGTTTTTTATATTGCTTAAATTATTAGTTGGATATTAAACTACATATTTTGAAAATTCTATCTAACCGACAGTCCAAATCTTTACATGTCAAAATAGAATATTGTGCACCGATAAAAATATATACCACTAGCTGCGCCCCACGGTTTCACCCGCGTAAGTCCATATCCCGTACGAATATCGGGTTAAAAAGTTGCTTATATGTTATTCCAGTTGTCCAGCTAGACAACTGACGTACCGAAATTTCATTGCAATCGGTTTAGTAGATTTTGCGTGAAAGAGCAACAAGCACACACACATCCTTACAAACTTTCGCATTTATAATATTAGTAGGATTATGATAATGATAGGAAGAAAGAACAATTTTGTCAAACACTTTCAAAACGACGCGGGCTCGAATCCCGCCTCGTGATCAATTTTTTTCTATTCTTTCAAAATTTATCATTTATAAAGCATAAATGCTATAAAAATAAAAATTAAACTTTCAATTTAATATTCTAAGATAAATAATAATAAATGTAATTGTATTACCGCTTACCTTCATGTTGCCTTACAACTTGTGACTTCGTCGGTGAGTGTGCTTTGTCATCAACTTTCGGTTGTTTTTATATTAACAATATATGTTCCAGTTTGAGCGAAATGGAGGAAACGCGCAAATGTCAAGTTCCCGAGACGCGTGTTATTTTTTTTTTAGTTAATTACGTGAATTCGTAAACAAATTCTCGAGCAAAAGTTATTGGCATTTAATCAGTTATTTTTGTTCTTCCGAGCTAACCTTCAAGACTATGCAATCGATATAATACAAATAATAAAGCGTAATTTTATCGTAATCTGTTATAACATAATACTGTATCTGACTGCCTGTTCTTCATGCCTTAATCACGTAACCGATTAGGTTGAAATTTTGTTCGAAGATAGTTTTAGACTCGGGAAAGGATGTTGAATTGTTATCCGGGAAATTCATTTCATTTAATAAATCTACAAAGGTCAAAATTTACATAACGTTTATTATATGTATGATAGAATTTCTATATTTGAGTCGCAAATTCATTTAACCGAACATTTCAATAAATACAATCGTAAATGTAAACATTCGAGTGTCTATAAATCTCTATGCTTGATTCGAGAAACATAATTATGTAGCAGCAATTAAAACTTGTATACACCAATAAATTAATTTAGTTTGTTCCCAATAAAGCTCAGATCTGTATTTTATTATGACTTCAAAGAGTTACAGCGATAAAGTTCATCAAACAGTATGAAATAAACGAGATTATAAACATGGCAAATTGTCTCTTCATTCAAACAGTAATAATTCACTCCATATTAAAATGTATGTTGGTACAAATACTTAGTCTGGCCATAAATACTGTTACACTTAATTATAAAAAAATATTACATTTGAATTTCGAATCTGTC
>NC_052102.1:2130916-2132114 GCF_012273895.1 Zerene cesonia | reverse complement strand
ATATATATATACAAGAATTGCTCGTTTAAAGATATAAGATATACAAGTCTCTAAGTAACTAACACCCATGTACTTACTGAATACGAAATAAGAATCGCATGCTATATAAAATAACTCAAAATACACTCACTCAAAATTATAAAGATGCTTTCAAATAAAGTCCACAATTTCTAACCTACAAACAGTTATCAACTTCAATATGCGATGTCAAAATATAAATAATTTGCCAACAATAAGCACCCTGTATAGTCAGAAAATTTCATCATGTCCCGTTTAGTAAACTTTTAAAGCGGATTCATCCCTAATGGACGTTGACGGTGACGCTTCTAATTACGAGCCGGGACTAACCCGCGTTCTAAAGTTTTCATGTCAGTTTTAACTTCAAACGTGTGGTTGTTTCATAACTTTTGTGCATATTAAAAATAACTAATAACGTATGAGAATACATAGGTATTATAAGACACAAATGCAAAAACATTAGGTGTCGTTTTTTTTATTATCAAGCAATTAATAAACAAATGTTGTTAAACTATCAGAGGGGTAGGGTAGGTCCTGAGCCAACAGGGTTCAAACGAAACACTGTTATTGACTGTCCATCTGTCCGTCTTTCTGTCACTAGGGATGAAAAAGAGAGACGAAAATGACAACGAAAATGAGTCGCTTAAGATCTATATACCTTTATTTCTATTTATCGACCGAATTCTATCGCGGTATGGATATTGAAATATCTCGAGTCGGCCTCGACTGCATCTTATGAACCGTTATAACAAGGCAGTTGAGACTATCATAGCTGGTATATGACTATAGACAGGACTTATAACAATACTTTCCTACTTTAAACGGACCGTCACGACGTCTCTGGACGGGAAGGTACCAATCTATATAACAATTTGCTATTATGATATTTCCTATATCAAACACAAAATAATCATATTAATAGGTTAATAATCTACTATTATCCAGTATCAAAACCGAATAAATACATTCGAATTGAGAACCTTTTAAGTTTTTTTTTTTAAGTTTTTAAGAAATAAAAGTGAGATGTACTGAACCCTCCGTGCCCGAATCCGACTCGCAATTGGCTGGTTTTTATTTAATACACATCTGGTAGTAAACAATATTTGCAATATACCTAGTCTTGCCATAAATATTGTAATAAAGAAAAAAGAAAATTGTTAACTGCAAATAACATTTATTA
>NC_052102.1:2035982-2128482 GCF_012273895.1 Zerene cesonia | reverse complement strand
CTACCTCGGAAAATGTTCATGGGCGGTGGTGATTACCCTCGAATTCCGCCCTTATGCTTCGTCTCTTTGACAACCGTTAATAACATATTATTTGACTTCCGTACGTGACTAACCTTTACGTATACTTATAAATGAATGCGATAGTAGAGATCCATAGATAAGACATTGAGGATTTCAGAAATAACGGGTATTAACCGACATATCTCTTGTACGGCTAAACGACGCTAGCAAACGGCAAGTATCTTGACAGTCTATGACCCTTGATCACCTAACATCTACATTCCTTGCGTGCTTAATGCCAGCCAAAAATAAATGTAAATAAACTAGATTCTATATTTTATATCAACTGGTTGTATGTGGTAGTCGAGCACGCTTCGGCACGAATTGGGCCAGCTCGCACCGGGGAAGTACATACATACAATACTGCTGTGTTTCGTTCGGAGAGTGGGGGAGCCGGAGACCCATATCCTCTTCCTTACCCTTCCCAGTCCTTTCCTTTATTCCTCTCTTCAATCCTTTCCTAATTCCTTTCCATTTTGTATTCGGCAATCCATTTGAAGAGGCGTAAGGTCTGCATTCGACCTTACACCTCTCCAAATGTCCATGGGCGGTGGTAGCGCTTACCATCAGGCGACCCACCAGCTCCATTTCCGACTATGACATAAAAAAAAAATCGTATCCATCACCCCTGTTAATAAGGCATAATCTCTACCAATAATTCAAAATAAATTTCTCAATAAGCAGATCATTAGTATTAGTTCATAAGGAGATAAATCTAGACACTGGCATTTTAATTAAACTCTTCTCTCTCTTTCTATCTAAATAACTCCATAAGTTACTTATCAGATTTAAATGAATCATTTTCTATCTCTGTCGCCAACAGCGATCGCCAACTTTTAACTTTGATATTTTAATTAACTTGTACTCGGATAGATGTTAGTTTTTAAATGAATGACTAATTTTAAATTGAATCGCTTCTTTCTCAACTCTCGAGTGAAGTTACAAAGCTGAAATAATGTGATAAAGGTTCTTTCAATATATCAGTCTGAATATACCTTAGAGATAGATCGCATTCATAAAGTACTAGCTGCGCCCGCGGTTTCACCAGCGTAAGTCCGTATCCCGTAGGAATATCGGGATAAAAAGTTGCCTATATGTTATTCCAATTGTCCAGCTGCCTACGTACCAAATTTCATTGCAATCGGTTTAGAAATTTTTGCGTGAAAGAGCAACAAACACACACACATCCTTACAAACTTTCGCATTTATAATATTAGTAGGATTATATGTTCTTTAAAAATTTAAGCTTGTGTAGATTGAAATACAATTGATATTATATATACATAAAACAAATTATAACTTTTTTGTACAACTGCTGTGCTTTTTAAAATATCTCTTTCGTATTGGTGAAGCTGTTACAACAGTATTAGTTGTAACAGCTTGTTTGATTTTACGACTTTTTAACGGATTTTAAACTCGATTTATTCATTATATTATTAGACCCTACGTTTCGAACAAAGGAGACTGTGAAACGTTAGGTTACAACGTTAAAAATAGACAAAAATACACTTTTTACTATTGACTCTAACTGTAATTTGGAATTACATTTAAAACTCAAACTTCTATGCAACCGAAACTTCCGTTTTGGGCAATTTGTAGATTATAGTACAGATGACAAAGCGAATTCCGATATTAAAACAATGAAAAGCAAACTCCAGCAAAGAAAGCATTTAAAAATACGAAAAACAGTAATTCCTTCCCGAATGAGCACAATCGCAACTTCTTGCTTTTGATTAATGACCGAAATTATTATCCTTTGAACGAGACGGAACTTGGTAAAAATGAACAATTCTAGCCGCAGGGGTATCTTTTTCTTTAAAACATTTATGGCGGAATTGTTGCGAAATATTATCCATGTAATTGGTTGTGTATTGTTGAGGGTAAGGAATCATTAGTACGTAGTTCAATGTCCTTTTAACCGAGCACAAAAAAGGCGGAAGAACCGGCTCTATGTTACTCTATGGATTTTGTTGTATATTTTCATTGATATTTTTGGGAATTGTCAACCGATCAATCGATGGACTTCAAATAGATTAATATTGTTTTCGCTTTTAACTGAGTTTACAGTTTATTAAATTTTTGTTGAAAAGTAAATTCTTTCTGTTTTCATGCTGCACAGACCACATCTCGCATGCGTTCTTACTAAAAGTGGGTTGGTGGTTGGATTGATATGGTCTGATTATTTTTGTATATTTTTCTTTTCTTCTTCTTTCATTTATTTGTAGTATGATTTTTATAAAGTCTAAATATGAATTACTTAAAAAGGTGTAAAATAAATATGAAAAAAAAAACAAGATATAACTGGCAGTTGGTACTTCCAATAAAATCCACACATAAATTAAAACCTCGCTTTATAATACGCCTAATTCCTAATAGATCAATTATCCAATGAAATTATATTGAGATAATTGCGGTAATGCCTTCCATAATGGTTATCAGTAAAGGCTTTCACTATAATCGCAAATCCTTTCGAATAGCGTAATTTTCGTGAAAGGAAATTGGTATATTTATTTAAAAGCACGACTGTTGCAGATCTATTCGCTATTGACAGCAACTTTTAATGGCTTTGCAGGTGGCCTATATCCCCAAATAGCTAGGGGTTTACTTACCGTTGAGTATTTCTAGTTGTTTTATTCAGGGATCCTGTACTTTTATTATGTTTGTTTGTATATAATTGTTAGTCTAGCGTCACATATAGCAGTGTGGGCGTTCAAATGTGACTGAAAATTTAATATGAAAATAAGAATGATACCATGAATTCTCGTCAAATCTCTACTCATGTAGGTGAAAATCAACATCCAAGATGCAAGAGTAATTCACGCAAGTAATCTATCTTATATGCTAGTCTATAGAAAACAGTGTAAATAACTATGCCTGTGTGAAACTTGGATAACTATATTGTATTGATTTGTCAATATTAGAATTGTTGGACCGACTATCTATAAATACACATAAACATGTTTTTGTCTAAAGTTAAATATACCATTCGTAGCTTAAAAACGGACAGATTCATTAATCTGGTTTACATTTTGTTCTATTTATCTTCATATCGAAAGCAAATAAAACATTTAATTATAAATATCCGGTATTCAAATGCGATTCTTTACATGTTATGATATAAATTATTTTTCTAATTACTAGATTTATAATATGCTCTCACCATTTTATCATTCAATAACCCCAATTACTGTCATCACACAAATCCTTTTTACTTCCTTATTAATAAAATAAATACGTATGTGTGTTTGTTCGTTTCTTCCGCGGACAACAGAGCTATTTTATGATGTATATTTTTGTGTCTGGGGATGGTTAGTAAGCCTAGAGTAACATAGGCTTCTTATTACAAAAAAATATATGGGAATTTTCCTTGAATACGCGAAACCGCGGGCGGTAAGCTAGTGGTTTTCATAAAACTACACCAGGCACGTATGAATCAAAGGAATAAAGAGATGCAATGAAACCGCTCATTAAATTAATATAACCTCTCCTCCAGCCAGGTTATGGTATGGAAATTTATTGTATTTTTATGGGATTTTCAGCTCCAGTTATTTGAATGCGAAAACGCTAATCATAATGGCTAATTCACGATAGCTCAGCTGTTTTATTGCTGAATACGGATAGATTTGATAAATCTTTTTGTCGGGTAAACGTTCTGATTGCTTAATTTAATTGTTTTATTTGAAGCGAGTAATAAAGTTCATAGTTTGTGGGCCTATTAATAAGCAAAGAAAATACATGAAAATTTTAGTATCACTAAAACGTTGGTAGAGTTTTTTTTTTAATACTGATATTATAATTAACGCCAAAGTAATATATAATAACATAAGTATGTTCGTCTGTCTGTCTCTTCTTACACCATAAATATTACATCTACACTGATATTACATAAGGAAACTTTCTGTATGTTTGTAATGTTTTCACGCCAAAACTGCTGGACCAATTTCAAAAATTCTCTCACCGTTAGAAAGCTGCAACTTCACTGAGTGACAATGGCTACATCTGTAAAACGGGCGAAGCCGAGGTGAACAGCTAGTACCACCCAGCCCACGGGAACGGTAGCTATGCGAGTTTGGCATAGTATACACGACCGAAACCGCGTGTGGAAAGCTAGTTCACAAACAGAATAATACCATCGAACTCTTAAATATATGGAACAAATAGTTTTATACCGTGTAATAATAATTTTAGACCTAGCTTGTTTTAAGTTGTAGAAGATTTTTAATTCAATGTTTTAATATGCAATTCCTCATATTTTGTAGCCCAGAAATTTGGACCTGTGCCCATAATATGTCGTAAGTTAATATTGCAGACCTACTTATAATCCATAGACTTTTATTGCGGTATACATGCTTAGATAATGGTGGATGTACCTATATATGTAATTAATCTATACTAATATTATAAAGCTGAAGAGTTTGTTTGTTTGAACGCACTAATCTCAGAAACTGCTGGTCTGATTTGAAAAATTCTTTCAGTGTTATATAGCCTATTTATTGAGGAAGGCTATAGGCTATATATATACCACGGTTAAAGCCGGGACGGACCGCTAGTTTCAAATAAAGAATGATCATGTTATTGCGTTTTAAACGTTTGTTTAGTTTCATAAACTTTATGTTAATCCATGTAATGGTTTTCGATATTATGACGGAAAATCCCAAATAAGTCTACCCAATGTGTAATGTCTACGAAATTTCTCATACCAAATGTGGCACTTAAAGTTATTGCAGAATTTACTACGTGGTAAATAGATGGTAATAGAGATAGTTATAAAATTTAACAACGAGATTGATCAGTCATAAACTGTAACTATACTAATGGCCTTCATGTCACCTATTTTCGTATTAGTTATTTGATAAATGGGATATAAAAGATATAAGATTATAAAACGTTATAAAATATATACTAGAGTAACCATTTCCAGTGATATATTGTTTTTCTGTTGACATTAGCTATGCCACGTGGTTTTACCCGGGGCCGAATGTACGGGCAATAACAAGTATTATGTATAAGCTATGTTATTGTTAGTTTCATTAAAACCATTCAGTGGTTTTTGCGTGAAAGAGTATTTGATAAAATTTTCTAATTCCCAGCGGGCAAAGTCGTGGGCGAAGTATAATATAAATGTGAGTGGATGCACCACTCACATTTTTCCTACTACAGAAAGTAGTAAAAAGTTAATAGACTGCAAACTTAGTGATGAACACCTGCAGGATTGTCAGAATGTTCTTGACAGTAGAATCATGATTTTTTTTTTTTTTATGTCATAGCGGGCAGATGAGCTGGAGGTTCGCCTGATGGTAAGCGATCACCACCGCCCATAAACATTCGCAAAGGTAGTACCTCTATGAATGCGCTGCCCGCTTTAATGGGGTGAGGGAAAAGGAAAGGATTAACGACTGGAAAGAAGGAATGGACTAGATAACCCCCACAGTTGTTAGGCCAAAAGCCCGTAACCTTGGCGTATTTCACCAGAATTGGGCGTGGTTATAACTTAAAAAATATATATGTTAATAATAATGTAGACATGTACCTATTATTATTTTTATACATTCAATTTAATGGAATATTTTAGTCGGTGTATAATAATTTTAAATAAATTATTTTTGAATGAAAGAAACACGACGTGCTAGTGCTTCGTTCCCCATTGATACATTTTATATCTAGATCTTCAGATCATAGCCTTTTCAATACGGAGTGCGATTCACACACGATAGAAGTGAAACTTCGCTATGCACCAGATGATATTTTGCGATATTATGGTCCATCATGATTAGTTTTATTATCAAATTGCTTCTATCATGAAGACAGCAGTAATACCCAATATACTTTTTTTATGTCACAGTCGGCAATGCAGCTGGTGGGATGCCTGATGGTAAGCGCTACCACCGCCCATGAACATTTTGAGAGGCATGAGGTCCATTACAGACCTTACGCCTCTACAAATTGATTGCCGACTTTAATTGGGAAGAAATTAAGAAAGGAATAAAGGAAAGGACTGGGAAGAGTAAAGAGAAGGATATGGGGCTCGGGATATCAGACAGTGTTTAGCGATGTTACAGAATTTATTTTATTTCATGAAGAATTTCTCTTCTAGTCCCTTATGATCCTCATATGATTATTAATGTAGCCACACACGAAACTAAGTTATATGTGATGTTATACACAAAATATGTAATCGATATTGAGGGGAAATTACCCAGAGAGTTAAATTTCAGAAGAGCCCATTTGTTTGAAACTTCAAGCAACTTTTGAAGAGGGTAAACGATGAATCTCGTTATATATACGCTGTTTAGTTTGGTTTCAGACCTAATATTAATTATTAATAGCCCTTAGGATATATTTGCAAAACGTAATTTATATTTACTACTGATAGAATAAAAAGAATAATAATAATTTAAAATACCTCCAGAAAAGACACGCGTAAAGACCTCAAAATATTTTAATTATTTGACTTTGGTTTACAGAGTAAAAATTGATAAGTTAAAAGGTTTAATGAATTAATACACCCGACGTAAATAAACTTTAAATTACATAAAAGCATATCTTATCCAAGTACAGATATTATAAGGGCTTATAGTAGATAGTAGAAATTTCAAATAAGCTAAAGAACAGATGCAAAAAAATAGTCATCAATCCAGTTTATGACCCTGCCATGTGTATGGTCTGTAACCTTGTTTTTTATTGTTTAATCTTATATTGGTAACAAATACAAATATCTGAAGAATTTACTGTCCAACTGTCACGATTCATGAATTAGGTACAGCCTCATAATTACAGACAGATAGATAGACAGACAGACTAATGTAAAGTGAAGTCTTGATAATAGAGTCTCGTCTTATCCTTAGGATAAGGTACTAAAAAAAACAAATAAATTAATCTTTGCTACATGTTTGGAATAACTTTCTATAACAAACTAACTTTATACGTAAGTGACATTAAAATGCCTTTGTGATTATATAACAATTTAGTAGTCTTAATACATGTGCCAAATGTTCGCAAAGTTTCAAATTCATATACAAGTTTCCAACAATATTATATCCTAAACTTTAATCGCTGGGTGAAATTACTAAAACGTATACGCATGCCTTAATAAACTGAAAACAATTCCATTTTCACCAATAAATAATCAGGACATTGACTAGACTTTGTAATTATTTGAAACCACATTTTATTTTTAGGATAGATTATTATAAAATTATAATTAGCGTTTTTACAAGCTCACACATTTATAATATTTTGAGCTAATATTTTCTCCTCTAGAACATAGCAATCGATATAAATTAACTATAGGTATTGTATTCATACATAGAAAAAACAGCTTGAACATTTTGTAACATTGTAGCTGATTAAACCGAAGAAACAAAGTTGCTAAACTCAAGACAGGAACAATTAATTGTCTTAATATAGACGCTGTACGTTACTAATTACTTATCGTTTATTATTTGTACGTTAAATATAACGAAAATGTATTATGCTTTAACATTCATGGGCGAAAGAAATAAAGATAAGGATTTTTAACTCCATTCTTTTTAATGTTGTTAAATATTTAAGCTCAATTATCAAAGGTTTAATAGTATATTACATTTGAAATCAATGAATGTCATTTTAACGGATAGGATGTCAGTGTTTACCTGACTATAGATTTATTTCGATAGAATTAGGAAATTATAATCATCATCCTATGAGAGTTTAAGCCATAATCCACCACAATGGGTAAGTGCGGGCTGGTAGATGTCATTTGATTCTTCATCATGCCTGGTATCTTCGCGATGTTTTCTTTCAGCCTTTCGAGCAATAGTGATATATGCATGTGCAGATAACTGGAAACATCAAAGTATTTGTAGCACGGTCATTTGGTCTTCAATCCCGACTTTACCCGACCTTTCCCATGAACCACCACTGCTCTCTCAGCCAACACTGGTTTCTGAATTTATATTATGGTGAAGCGAGTAATATTATGAGATTAGATTAGGAGTTACACATTGAAAAATAATAAAAAGAAACATAACCGATATAAATTGAATGGTCAGTGGTAAAAGGGGCAAAATCTAAAGTGTCTGCTAACTGCAGTTGGTTAGATATTTACCATTCCACCCCATACCACTATATTATCACCTACCATACGCCACACAACCTACTATGGTAGGCCATAATTATACAAGTTGAGGTAGCCTCCTAGCTTTAAAGAATGAATAGTCAATTGGAAACTCATGCAGTATTGACGATGGAGAAGAGTTCTTACCTATGTTTTATTATTATTAATCATGAAAATTTTCCCTTACTGTAGTAGCATTATTTACGTAGAAATCCATCTGGATAATAATCTGAAACATGTTTAGACTAAACCATAAATATTTGAATATGAACATATTTCGTTAATCCCATCAAAAAATTGAATTTATTCAAACACAAAGATATACCGGCTCACATATATATTCAATCTAAACTATTTATATTTTCTCTTCTCGCTTCACAAGTTCCCTATGCATTCCATGATAGCTTTGGAACGTTGTTACAAAGTTAGCAATGAAAAGATTTCTTTGAATTCCTTCACAGGAAATATTTAAAGAACTTGGAACTTCAAATTGGTTTGTAGATTGATTCTTATGGAAAGTGAAAAATACGGCAGGTTGTGTTTTCTATTTGAAAAGGGAAATGGAAAAAATAAATATATATTGCAATCAAGCGAGCTAAAAAACTGGACAGAAGCTATACCAATATCTGTGCCAATAAATGGAGGATTTATCTGTAACATAAATTGACAAAAATTTTGATCACGTAGTTAATGTATGAAAAAAAAAAATGTTTTTTTTTCAATTTTTTTTCTATCTGACGGAATACTTACAACCGACGATGCGGTAATAGCGAGATCATTAGATAAATTTAAATTATAATTTTGCCGTCATTTGTACAATTTTTCGTGTTCATATTAATAGATTATGTTTCCTAATAGTTTTTAATATGACAAATAGTAATAAAGAATAAATAAGATAGATATAATAAATCAGTTATTATGTTTAATAAATTGTCTGATATATTTGCAGGTCAATTTACCAAGTGTCATCTTTTCATCAAGAAGAATAAATGAAATTGGACAATACTTTATTGAACTGTACATTGCCCCAGCTCCCAAGGGAACCGTACGTATTGAATATCAAGAATAAAATACCCGGCAAGTAACGTAGGAGTATAAATATAAGTATTATTATAGAGGAGGTAGGAGCATAAATATGAAAAGTATAAATTTATCATTCAGCAGTTTCGATATGTTACCAGACAGACAGACAATTTTGTATTTTGCTTGGGTGTTATATATCTATCGTAGATCTATAATATTTTCTTCTTATTATATTAAATGAACAAAACTACACCTGTTTCAGTTTTATCTTTTGGATAATAAAAAAATTTTGAAGGCATAAAAGAATTTCGAATAGTTTTATAACAATTCATTCAACGAATTTAAACGTTATATCCGATTAATACTATAAGTCTGCTCTAATTAATTTAATTTCAAATGGCTTACTACAAATTGTTTTTGGAATGAATATAGTAGTTTTCCTATTAAGCTTCTTTAAATATAATGAAAGGAAATATAACTTAATATTCTAAGAAACATATATTATTATTTAAAGTAGAGAAAGACAGAAAGATACTCAAAAATCTAAGTTACGTATTTTTTTTTTTGTGAGAAAATCTTGCCTAGATAACCACGGGCCACGGGGTTTTGTCGGATTCCCGCCGAATAAAACCCCACTGTGTTACGTCGAGCCGCTTTAGTGAGTGTAGACGTAAGAACAAAATTGTGTATTAAATATCATTTTAAATACTTCATATTCAAATAAATGTAGAGGAAGAGCCATATACATAAGAAGATAACAATAGATAAAAAGAAATAAACAATAATTCATTTCCAAGAAATATTAACAAATAAAATCTTCAGCTATACGTATTATATGTAAACGTAGCAAAAACACAGTTATATAAAAATATAAAAGCTTGTAGCGCAATAATTTAAAATAAATGGCAATTTGCGCGTTATAAGATTTTAGAACTTTCTCATATTTCACTGGTCTTTAATAGAATAAAAACGAAATTAATTCTGAATATGATATTAAAAATTGTATTGTTCAGTTTCCACTTTTATATTTAATTAAAATTATGTTCCACTTTTTAAGAATAAAAGTTTTGAAATAAAATTAAACCTTATATTTGAGTGTGGATAGATTACATTTACATTATTTTTCATATATATATACAGAATATACAGATATTATAAAATATGAGTTTTTGACAAGAGACGTATGAAACAAGGTTTTATTTTATTTTGTTAAATTTTCTTTTAAATCTTCTTATATTTTATTTCACAAATAAAAGCTTTGAAGATGCGTTGACGAAGTCATAGCAAATTTCACTATGAATTTTCTATTAATGTGCCTTAAAATATTCTATCATAAATGATGACTCGGCACACTTTTGCCTTATAATAATTCGTCTCTAATGTTTTCAGATATTTTTCTCTCGACGTCATAATCTGGTACCTGGGGTGCTTCCATAATTGTTCGCAGATTCGATTCTCGTAAACAGAGAACATAATTATTTCTCGAACCTTCTCCCCTACTTAACAAATCACCATTCAATTATACCCTAAATGATTAAGGTTTTTGTATTTCGGGATCTGAATAAATGAACCACGGAAGCAATTAATTCAGCGTGCATGAAAGGTTTTAGAGAAACATGGGAAATGTGTAATGGGGGTTGAATGCTGGTTGCGTAATCAGTAAACGTCAAAAAATGGACAATTTTCAAACGTGAGTCAATCCGAAAATTCTAATTTCAAATTTAGAATTTAAATCTCGGACAAACATTGGACATAATATTAGAAGTAAAGCTAAGAGAAGTGAATGTACCTATAGTATAGCCCCTACCCTATAAACTGTATCATAATATAATGTAAAAACCTTAGCAGTTTCATAAGTGCAATTTATCAAGCTTAAGTTATTAAATGGAATTGACTTATGACACTTCGTGATAAGCCCTTTCATAGCACTTGGTTAATTTAACTTTTATAGATTAGTTGCTGTTACGTTATTTATTTCGTTAACTTTCTCCAAATTTAATTTATTTATCTATATTCTATATGTGTAATAGTAATTTGGGTTAATTAAATAATTTATATTAAGAATCGTTAATTGGATTTGATATTAAATTTTTGTTTTGTTAGATTTGTCTCCACTATGAAAGGATAAAGGGTCTATGAAGTATGTTGTAAATAAACTAGAAACCTTTTCTCAATCGAAATATACTAATATAGTATGTATCTTATGTAAATTCTCGAAAAACTTCATGATCATCGTAGAGCATAAAAACGTAGTCAAAATCGGGACAGCAGTTCAAGTGGTTACTTATTTCCACAAATTTATACTATTCGTAAACCTTACAATTGCTCGCATTTTGAAAATTATTAATCCCTTTAACAAAGGATTTCCTAAAATATTTAACCTTTTTTCTGAGGGACAACCTTAATTAAATTTTCATTTAAATACCTTTTTTTAATCTATAAATAAGTGTAAATTACTTAAAACAAATTGAGAACATTACAATTGAACGACATTTAGAAGTTTTAAATTGTAATCCAAAGTAATGACTTAATTAAAACGTTGACTGATCCTATCAATTTCATTAATGATTAAAATCTCTAGTGAGAAAGAAAAATCATTAGAAAGATGCGTTATGACCTTAAGAATCCGATAGAATGTACTTCTAGGCTGAATACGTATTTCCCTGTTTATACTGTTTTATTGTCTCGCAATTTATGCAGCTAGCAATACAGAGTCCATTGTTAAATGCTAGTAAATATTATAGTCTATTTCCAGGAATAACAATTCGCAATTTATATAGTAAAAGCTACTTGCGTCACATGTTGCATCTTATGAGATACACAAATAGAAATATTGTTCAAAATGTTCAATAATGTTTTAAAATTATTACTTACCTGGTACAGAAAACTGTTTCTGCATTTTGGAGCTAGCTGCAGCTGTTTTTCATCAAACGCCGACACCCGACCTACACTAAAACACTGAAACACTTTAAAACACCTTAAATGAAAATAATGAAAATTATATATATGTATGTAAAATAAATGTAATTTTGATTATTAAACGAAATTATAAGTTACTACGTAAAACTATTAGTTGCAAACTTCACGCGCGATAAGCACGTGCTTTTTCTTCTCGGAGTTGGTTTAGAACGGACCGGATCGGCGGCGTTCGTGTGAGCTTCTGAAGAGGGGCAGCATCGTAGGGCGGCCGCGGCTTGGGCGGCGGCGCGACGCCCGCCCTAGGCGCGCCCGATACCAGGCGAACATGAAACACAAGGAGTTATCCGAGCACGTGCGCACCTACTGCGCATGCCCGGGAAAAGCTAGGGGAAAGCGAGCGGGACAGGTATACTCCAAAAATAGGGGTGCGAATGAAAGAGCGAGAAGTTATATCGGGAAGCGCCAAGCAGTCTGTGAAGTTGATACGTTGTAATCTTGTTTTGAAGTTATTCATGATTACTTCACTGAACACCTGAATACGCAAACTTTGATATGCTATCAAGTGTCGCAATATCGTACCATACTGACATTTAGTAATATAAACTGAACATGTATGGATTAAGATAGAATAACTATAAAATGCATATAATTCTAATGTGTGTGCTTAGTTAGAGACACGTTCAATTCATTAATATTAAAATTTAAATATTATTTCAACACGAAAAATGTAGCATAAAAACAAAATGTCCGTCTTGTTAAATTAGCTTCACTGTTGGCATGACAGAGCATATATCAATCGGGGCTTATCTATATCATCTACCTAATACCAAAGTAACAAAACATGGCATGTTATTTTATTGTATGTAAAATACATTTTTAACGCTTCTATAACCTAATAAAAAGGTGTCAGTAACATAGAACATCTCTTTCGTACGTATTTGTTACAGCGATTATTATATTTATTCTATCACCATGTAATAACATGGTCATAAATTAAATGAAGAATAAAACATAATCTTAATAATTTTCACATAAGTTAAGGCATGTACAAGAAAAACGATTGCGACTAAATGAAATCTGTAACTCTAAATTCATAAGACTGAAAAGAAAAGCTCCTCCCAAAAATCACATATTTATATCATAAATCCATATCTATGATATAAATATATAATTTTTGGACACGCATCAATAGATTGTTTGCCCTGCAAGTCATTTGACATACATAAATATTTGCTGAATGTTCCTGAAACAGATTGCATTAATACATCAAAAAAAAAGACTTATTTATTTCAACAAATTTGCTAATGCTATACAAAACACAATACTTTTTATAGAAAACTCAATATTATACAATCGACTCAATGAAAAGATATAATTTACTTTCCATTTATTCCTTTAGTCCTGGTATACTTAACCTTATTCCTGAAATTCAAGGAAACTTGATGTCTTCATTAACCGCCTGACCCCCAATATACATTTAAATTAGGCAGGAATGTATCAGAATATTATAAACTAAGTGAATAATTAATAATGTTTTTCTTCTTCGAACGTTATACATGTCCACTTCAGATGCTACTGCTACTGAATATATATTAAATCTAAGCTTTTATTGTTTGCTTGATTTTCTTAAATTCTATGTGTTCCTTCAAGAAACTTAATAATAAAAACCATGTTGATTGCATAATATCATGAAAAAATAAGAACGTTACAAACGGTCATACTTCAAGAAAATTAAAAAAATAAAGTGATAAATGTAACGTGTTTTATTACTTAACCAAAAATGGCACATAACACATATCTCATAGAGTACAATTCTTACATAAAAATGAAAACCCAGAATAACCCCTATGATGTGTCAACACGTTTCACATAACATGACAACCATAAAAGCTCAATTTTCAGCATTTCACGATTACCGTGCTGACATCGCCGACACTGACAACGGTGTGACAGTGACGGACGTATGTCTGCTACGTCATCACCGTCACTTTTAGCCCCATCGGTACCAGGATATCATGAACGCACGAGAGTTCGCCAGCGGCGTTCTAAAACTGGAGTTGTTTAGAAATAGAACGCGCAACGGTGGGAGTTCACAAATAGATATTTTATGTGCGCTCTTCTTATGACGAGTACTTTTTAAATATGGAACGCTTGCAGTGGGAGCTTTTTGTTTCATGCTGCAAGTCCACAGATTACATATCCAGAAGTTAAATACAAGAGCGTACAGTCACAAAGGAAAGTTCACATCATGTTGACGAATCTCACAAAATATTCAAGGCCTTGGACGAAATAGCCTGGCACCCTTGGGGAAAGTTAAAACTGTAACTACGTATTTGGTTAACCTGGTATAATCCACTGAAATACCTATAGAAAATCGAATAAAAATTGAATTTTAATACGAGTTATAAATCAAGTTATTGGTGAAATCACAATAAAAAAGATAGAGCTTCAAAAAGTTACAAAAAGCCAACATCACGCGGTGTTCCCAAGCGGTCACCCATCTAAGTACTGACCGCGCCCGACGTTGCTTAACTTCGGTGATCGGACGAGAACCGGTGTATTCAACGTGGTATGGACGTTGGCAATATGCTTTGTGAAAATGCAATACATAATAATGTATGTCATAAATTATTTTCGTCTTAAAATTTTTGATTATACTAGTTTTGTTAAATTTTACATTGTTCTCATATAACAGTAATTCAATAATGTTATTATTATTTATTTTATCTATACTATGATACATATTACTATATGGCAACTTCTTAAAATGATCAAAACATATACATGCAAATTACTTCTCTGAGCCTGATTCTATCCTGTATTTTATACTGATACTGAAAATGATCTCTCGGCTTCAATGCTAGTAGGCCGTCAGCATACTACACTCCTCTGATACAATTGGACTCAAAGAAATCTGTAAGAAGCGCCAAAATTTTAATTTACGCGATCCCCGTATCTATGCTTTGATAGTGCGGGATTTAGAAGATTAATAAAATCTCTGGGATCCCGTTTTGAGGATTTGCAATGCTATGTGTATCTTCTATTGGAACTATTACAATAATACTCCGGAAAAACTCTTCATAAGTATACTAATTTATTTAACAATTAAATCATCAACTTTCAATCATCTTTTAATATAACAAATGTACAACTTTGGTCCTAAGAAATCATGTTCAAGACAAGTTAATATCACTAACACTTACACAAGTATATATCAATCAAAATAAAACATAATCCACACACCCTTACATCTGTTTTACTTAAAAACTCCACGCATTTTTGTGCTACCGCGTAACAGTCTCCTTTTCACACTCAGTAATCTATTATGACATTAATACTCCTATGAATAATGTCAATTATCGATAATTATGTTTGTACGTTTACTTTTGCGGTAGGAAGCGGACAAGGTTGCCACCAACGCGAGTCGCAAGTAAATGTCAAACATGTCCATTGTAGGTTGTCAAAGAGCCATTTGACATACTGACAACAAATACAGGACTATATTTTTTACTTACGTTCCCAAAATCAAAACGATTATGTATTTTTACTTACGTTCTCAAAATCAAAGGTTCTCAATTCGTATATTATTTTGTTTTACTCTATAACTCTGTAGGTTTTTAGCTAATTGTCGTGATTCATTATTATGCTTTTGATAGGAAATTGTTTGCTGCATTAGGTCCCATTTTAAAAGCTGGAGTGGTACCACGGTACTTACCTCCTTTCAAGGGACGTTAGTAACCTTCTTTGTTGAAAAGAATTATTGGAGCGTTATATGTTTTGTTCTGATACAAATCTACACTAATATTGTGAATGAAAAGATTTTTCTGCTGCATTTTAACGAATAAAGTCAAAAACTGCTCTATCGATTTCAAAAATTCTTTCACCTGTGGAAAGCCACATTATAGTAGTATAAGTTATATTTTATTTTACTTGAAGCAACTCGGGTAGAGCCGGGACGATTAGGTAGTGTAGCATATTTCCTTAATTAACAACATATGGATGTATGCTCATTGAAGTATTGAAAACATTAAGAATGTCCGAACCATTTATTTTCTTAATTAAAAACAGGCTTTCCTTTTAGCGTTGGTTTTTGTATCATAACATTGTATTTTGTACGAGTAATGTGTATTGTGTATATGTTATGCTTTATGCAAACATAAAAAAAAACTTAATAATTGGTGTCAATAAATATAGTGTTTTAAAACGAATTAAATAAACCTTTTGAATCTATTACATATTGTCACATATTATAAATTATTTTTAAAAATAACTCAAATCCACAACATTACTGAGCACAATAAGCAATTAATACTATTCGATTAGGTCTTTATAGATGATTTTAAATACAAAATTTTTGGAAGTCAAACACAGAACACCATTAATTCTTCTTGACAAAGCAAAATTTATTTAAATACAGAATTTACAGCGAGTCCCTTCGTGTTTATAAATATTTATTGCTACCATATTTCAAATTGATTCCACATATTTATCTTTCAGTTACAAAACAACTGAAAAATTTGAAGATTATTATATTCATTTAAATCGCGCTTAGTTTGAAACTCTTTACGAGTTTCAAATACAAAATTGTTTATCTACTATATAAAAATAAGTCGGGTTTTCCTTCCTGACGCTATAACTCCAGAACGCACGAACCGATTTCCACGGTTTTGCATTCGTTGGAAAGGTCTCGGGCGCCGTGAGGTTTATGGCAAAGAAAATTCAGGAAAAAATTCTGCAGAAAAGCGGGAAAATCATTTTTCACATACAACCACCTGGTGGCGAAACGGAGTTCGCCGTGTTTGCTAGTATGTAATAAAAAAAAAAATATATCAGCTTGCTATCACGAAAGCTTAATATAAGAAAGTTTGGTATCATGGTGGTTATAGTAGCGTTACGTTTAAATTATAATTAAACTTTAAATGAATAGCTTCTAATGAATAATATCTTCGAATAATCATAAATGATTTTATAACGTTACTACCTTTTGCCCGAGGCTTCGCACGTGTTAAATTCGGAGTATTTTAATGGATGTTATTATACATAAAAATCTTCCTCTTAAATCACTATACTATGTAGTGGTATTTGAAGCGTTTTTATGTTTTTTTTTTGGAAAGTTTATAATTTAATCAGATTTAGATTTTGTAGCTGACAAGGACATTTTGATTTAAGGTAAGTCGATTTCTAAAACGCCTACGGGTAACACTATTTCACAAATACATAGTGCTGGTAAAAGTAGTATTATTAATTTGTTAACCAAAAGGTTTACCAAACACATATTTGGATTTCTTTCGCACACTTCTTGCCGTGATCGATGAATTTTGTTAACCAAGAGATTACTAGAGATGGCCATTTTGTTCTGGTCAGTACCTCCATATAGTATAGCGCGATATTGTATGTCAATTTGACCATAGATTATACACTTATAATTTGACTGACTGATGGGGTATTTCGATAGCTTCTAGAATTTATGGGTTCATTAAGTATAATTCATTAATAATTTACACACATTAGTATTTGTTATTATACAAAGATTGCAATGGCAAAAAAGATGTTAATGAGAAATTTTTAAAGAGCAGTAAAAATTTGTTCGAACCCGCGTTTTTTCGAGAAAGTGTAGCATTTTTTTCTATTCTTTCAAAACTTCTCATTTGTAAAGGATTTCAATGCTATGAAACTAAAAATTATAGATATTTATTTTCATTAATATATCGCAAGTTGGTTTTGCACTAATAAACAAAGCAAAGCTTGCACAATCTAACAGATTCTTAAAGTAACTATAATAAATGTAATTCTCACGATACATTTAAATATTAACATAAGGCGTGATCCGCACATAAGTCATTTAAAATGTAGAATAGATCTTCGGTACTAAAGCAGTACTAAAAGAATTCATTTGAAGAAACCTTAAAATATATCTCTTTTTTACCCAAACGTGCATCAAAACGTATGTTCATCATATCATAAAACACTACAGATTTATAGATAAATTCATAATTCTTAATTTTATAATAGACTTGCTTGCTTGACTCGGCTCCTCCTTGATAGTGCGAAGGAAGTTTTTCCTATCAAAACTACTTAAATATATTACAAATAGTGTATACATTAAATAAATGTCTGCAAAATATAAGTAGCAATGTAGGGTGAGTCTAGAACAATGACGTAACAGAAAAACAAAAAAAACAAGCTTGCGTATTGTACCACGTAGTTAAAAGTGTATTCTGAGCCTAACTTATTCTATTATAAAGGCTTATAAAGTGAATTACTTGACCTAGAATCATACTGACCTCTCGCTGTACTAAACAGTTATTTCTTAGTTGACCAAGGTTGGTTGTTTTATATGCAGTTTGGTTAATAATTACGTCCCTATCTGTTTATCTACCGCACAGTTCTTGAGTAATCCTTATTTATGGATATTTAAAAAAAATGCATATTAGTTCTAAACAGTCAAATTTAATGCTGTATGTACTGATCCGATATAGAAATGATTTTATTAGTTAAATTGTTAATTCCCTTAATAATTACTAACAGTTTTATATCATTATATAGGTTTAAATAAACAATCTCGACTGCTAAAAAATCTGTAATAGAATATATAATCGCAAATCGAAAAATCTCCATTTAGATTTTCATTTTTTATATTCTGTGCAAACACCATGCTTTATTTAAAGAACGAAAATTAAAAACAACGCTACTTCCAAGTAATCCAAATATATTTCTAATATTTCTTTTTACCTTACATTTACATCCGTATTATTATAATCAAACGTTACATACTATAAATGGATCATGGGTATAGATATAATATATCATCAACGCGGACGTAAAATAGTCCATCAAAATCAATTTATTCAAGCCAGCGAACTCTGTGATTTTTTCCTCAATGTTTACTTGCAAAGGCTAGTTATAATTTAATGAACAAAATATCTGGGGCGTTAATAACCGTCGTCCAGATTAAACAAAGAAACGGCCTTGGTGCCGGCGCGTACGCACACTCCCGCCGAGAAGTATAGTTAGCAAAAAAAGCCAATAAAAGAAAATAAGTGTAGACTGCCTAGTAAACATTTAGATAGTTTTTATATTGATTTTAATTAAAATAACACATTATATAGCTTATACACCCATGTCGTATAATATAATAAAATTTTCCATATTCTTTAATGACATGATGACACTAATGAGAAAATTACGATGAATCAACGTAACTTATCTGGCAAAGAAAGAATAGTGTATATCTAAAAGTTATTATATTGCATAAAAAATAGCAAACATATTCTCTAAAGGAGCCCATTGCTTAACTTACTTTACGTTGCTGACCGTACCGACCGGTTTACTTTCAATCCGCATTCCGTATAAAGCGCTGAATCATGCGCAGTTCAAAATAAGGCCGGATATAAACCTGGCGAGTATGAATATTATATTAAACGGAAGCTCTCAAAATTCAAAGTTAACTACACTGTGAAAAATTAATTATATTATAGACGACCATAGGATTTTTAAAATTTTGTATATCAAGATTTTATTCAAGGATACTAACTAAAAATAAAACGTCATTATTTTCCACGGACCATGCACTACATAGGGTCTAGGAGCCATGATAAATGAACATATATAAGAATAATTAAAAACACAAATTTCTAAGTGAATTTTTACATTGCATAGTACTTTTAATGACCTTAACTAAGATCACATTGAATCTTTGATTTCAGCTATGTCCAACGACCACTTTTTTTGTGAAAGTATGTTTCAAATTACAGCCAAGGCATCTAAAAGTATATATCTAAAAAGTATCATAAATATAATATGTATTACCATTTCTGTGACCCAAAAAGATTTATATCTAGGCAGGTATATATCAAGATGAATCCATGTAATGAACGTATTTAACGTAATAGTTTTTAGTTGCATTTTATGTCTGCGTGTAATCTTTCAATCAACGGAATATTCGCTTTCGCATTACAGATTCTCGTATGTCAGCCGCCTACAGCGTGTGTACTACGTTCATTCATGCTCATCTCGTTTCTGGTGTCACCGACCGAAGATGAGCGATGCAAATAAACTTCCTTGAACCTCGACACCGAAACAGCGATATAAATTATGTTTATGTATACCAGATTCGAGCTGTAAATAAGATTTATGTTTGCTATATTAATAAGTGAATTACTTTAATGCGGAACTAGCATTTCGCCCGCGGCTTTGCCCGCGTAGTTGCAGGAAAGATATACCTGGTGTGTACCGGCAAAGTTCCAGTTCCCGTTAGATTTTCGGGATAAAAACTATCCTATGTTTTTTCTAGTATCTCAAACTATCACTGTAGCAAATTTCAACATGATCGGTTTAGCCGTAATTGATTTATAAATAGCGTAACTAACACGACTTTCTTTTATATATATAGATTGTTCTTTGCGTGTATGGAGTCCTAGGATTTAGATAAAGCTATCGCTTTGCTACGATGAGCAATTATCGCGCTATTTTCTATGTGATTTTCATACATTGCAATCCAATCCAATGAACACTGGAGAAATTTTTTTGTTTGATCACGAGGTGGGATTCGAACTCTCGTCACCCGTGTCTGTCTCTTCCCGAATTAATGTACGTTCTAACTTAACCGATTTGGATGAAATTTGATACACAGATAGTTCAAGACCTGAAAAAACACATGAGATTTTTATCCCAGGATTCCCACGGGAATGGAGGCTATACAGGTAAAGTCCCGTTACTGTATTTTCCCTTCACTATGCGGCTATAGATCAGGGCGGCAGCTTTCCTCCCTCGACTTGACATATTAAAATCTAATAAAATCTCCATAAACACGGATGTAAAATTAACTTACCCGTGTACCCCATACAATCCACATTACGTGAAATTATTTCTCAAGCTCTTTTTTTTTATGTCATAGTGGGCAGCTGAGCTTGTGGTTCGCCTGATGTAAAGCGATCACCACCGCCCATAAACATTCGCAAAGGTGTAAGTACCTTTGCGAATGTTTATGGTATCTGTGAATGCGCTGCCCCCTTTTATGGGGTAAGGGAAAAGGAAAGGATTAACGACTGGAAATGAACTGCAAAGAAGGAATGGACTAGGACGGGTGAGGAAAAGGAAACGGGCCTCCGGCTCCCCCACTCACCGTACGAAACACAGTGGCATGCCACTATTTCACGCCGGTTTTCTGTGGGGGTGTGGTACTTCCCCGGTGCGAGCTGGCCCAATTCGTGCCGAAGCGTGCTCGACTCCCACATTTAATATCACATACTCACTCATCTAGACAGTTTGTGATATACTGACATACCAACGTCACCCAGTGCATGGCCAATATAGACATAGTTCCTTGCAATAATAAGCGACTTATTAGAAACGTGAGACCTCAAAATAAGAACCAATGCCAACAATATGAGGAGACAATGTTATTAAATATAGAATGTTCCGAAATTAAAGCAACGCAATTTAAATAATTGTTAATTAAGTGTAACCTTGCTCCACAAAATAGTATTGTTTCAATGATACTTACAATACGATTTTATAGAGCCTTGACGTTTGAAACTATATTATTGTCCTTATTCAGTTGAGTCTACAATCGATTGACATTACATATCTTATACCTTTAAACGAGCAATTCTTGTATATATATATATATATATATATATATATATATATATATATATATATATATATATATATATATATATATATATATATATATATATATATATATATATAATTGGGATCTCGGAATCGGCTCCAACGATTTTCATGAAATTTAGTATATAGGGGTTTTCGAGGGCGATAAATCGATCTAGCTAGGAATTTTTTTTAGAAAATGTCATATTCGTGTTTTATTCGTGTTTTTTTTTCCCTGACATCTATTGGTGAATAGTAATACTATTTTGCTTCGTAGACAGCTGGACAACTGAAATAATGTCATATTCGTGTTTTATTCGTGTTTTTTTTTCCTGAAATCTATTGGTGAATAATAATACTATTCGCTTCGTAGATAATTGGACAACTGAAATAACACAGGCACTTTTTATACCGATATTCCTACGGGATACGGACTTACGCGGTTTCAACCGCGGGTCACAGCTAGTAAAATTAAATGTAAATATCATTCAATTTAATAATGTTACAAAATGCGTATAAATAATCTTTTTTTACGACCTCTCGTCCCCCCTTAGCCCGGGTTGACCCGGATATATTATATTAAATATTATATTAAACAAAAAATAAAACAATGTGGTATTAGATACCAGTTACAAAGTAACTTCAGTAAATTCTTAGTTATTACGGTGAATGGTGAAAGAATAAAAATCAGTTCCAATATATTTGTAGCTCATTTGTAATCTAATCAAATCGAATCTAATCTCATTTCAGTATAATGTTAATACAAATTACGAGTCTTCTACCAGTTTCAAAATCCTACTAATATATAATACCAAAACCTACTAATATATGTGCGAAAGTTTGTCAGTATGTGTGTATGTTTGTTGCTCTTTCACGCAAAAACTACTCAACCGATTGCAATGAAATTTGGTACGTAAACAGCTGGACAACTGGAATAACACATAGGCAACTTTTTATTCCGATATTCCTACAGACTTAAGCAGGTGAAACCGCGGGGCACAGCTAGTCTTCTAAATGGAAGAACCGGCAATATGACTAAACCCAACCATTACACGTCGTTTTGCTTCATTACGGTCAAGTCACGGGAATGACTTGTCAAGTTTCAATCGAAGCCTACTAACGACCTCATTCTGGTTTAGCGATGACTATGGCATCCCCTTGTGTCGCAAGATAACTGTGAAATAGCATGAATATAGATAAAATTGTTTATCTCTAATATGATATTTATAATGGTTATAGCAATGACTAATAAATCAGACTGACTTTAATAAATCAGACATATATACTACAATGTCATTTTTATAAAACTGTGTTGTTAACTAGTATTATGTTATCTGTGGTTGTTACTTATTAATAAGGAGTGAAAAGTACGTTAATAATTTAATTATTATATAATTATACAAGTAGGATTTTAGTATCGAACTGCGCTACACTAATCAAATATTTGAAAAACTACATAATTAATATGTTTTAACCAATTTTTTCATGAAAATGTATATAAACATTTAAAGGAGAAATTCTGATAAATGAACAATTGATGGAACACATTTAATAATCAACTAGCAGGATTACAATGATGATTATAATCAGATATCATCATCATCAGCCCATATATGTTCCCACTGCTGGGACACAGGCCTCCTATGAGGGTTCAGGCCATAATCCACCTCGCTGGCCAAGTGCGGGTTGGCAGATGTCTCATGTCGTCGAACTTTTAATTCTTGGACATGCCGGTTTCCTCACGATGTTTTCCTTCACCGTTTAAGCAGTGGTGATGTTATCCACATGCGCAGATAAATTGAAAAAATCAATTTATTTCCTGCACGCTCGCCCGGTCTCGAACCCCGACTTATCGATTTTAAAGTCCGAGGTTCTCACCACTGAGCCATCACTGCCTCAGTAATCAGATATATCCTACTAATATTATAAATGCGAAAGTTTGTAAGGATGTGTGTGTTTGTTGCTCTTTCATGCAAAAACTACTCAACCGATTGCAATGAAATTTGGTACGTAGATAGCTGGACTACTGGAATAACATATAAGCAACTTTTTATCCCGATATTCCTACGGGATGCGGACTTACACGGGTGAAACCGCGGGGGGCAGCTAGTAAATCCTATTAATATGGACCTGTTGGATTGTTAATTGGTTTGCCGAATTAAGCGTGTGCATGATACAGTTCTTTGCAGATTATTAAAAAACGAATTAACGTAATATGTTTTATATGCCAAGTTGAAACTCTTTCTGAACAATAAACATTTTTTAAAAGCAAGATCATGGAGGGGTAGATAATGAAATTCTGTAAATAAAAGCCCTAACTTAATCTTACGCGTCAAACAACTTAATTAGTTGGTAAGTCAACCGATGTGTTCAACAAGTAGTTTGAAACAAGTGGTATTTATCTCATTCTACAGATCAAAAACGTACCATGACTCTTTCTGACTGTCTTTTTGTCCGTCCGTCTGTCACAATAGTTTTGAAATTGATTGAACTAAAAAATTGAGGTTAAGCAACGGTTGGCGCTGTCATCAATTGGATGGGTGACCAACATTTTTCGCATATGCTCTTTAGCTTATTTGTACGAAACCCTTAGTGTCGCGAGTCCGACTCGCATTTAACTGATTTTATTACACTTCATATCCATAATAATAAATCATGACAATTTACCAACCTTTACCATAGAATAATTTAATTCATATAATTTGTAGGATAAATTTACAGTAACTATTTTAATGGGTTGCCTTTTATATTACTCGTACGAGAAAGATTATAATCTATTGCTTGTTTTTTGTATGGTTCCGGAATCGTTTCAAGGTTGAATTATTTGGTGCATGTATCGTTAATTCGTCGTGTCTTTTATTTTTATTTCTGTTCTTGCAAATGCTTATTTACATTATTATTAACTTGCTCTTGTACCTTATTAAAAATCATAAATAGTTTTTAATGAAAAAACAGAAATAATGTAAAAATTTTTTACCGTTTCACACAGAGACAAACAAAAATACTGCAGCTGTAAGCCTCTTTATTACAAGTCCAATTTGTAAAAAAAGCTGTATATTTATTTCATTATTAATTATATATATTAATTGAAGAACTATAATATATTATAACGTATTTGATAAGTAAACTCATATATTTCATAAGTAAAGTCATATTGTGTCTTTTCACTTTCTCGTGCAAAAAAGAGAAATAATAACTGGACAATCGCAAAATGAATTTTACTCTATTATAGAAACCGCAAAATGAAATATGAATTAATATAACTATTTGTCTAGAGCTACTAGCTTCAGAGCCCTACAGACAGGTTTTAAAAGATTATTGATGTTCCTGTTGTTGTTTGTTATAAAACAGCAATTATATATTTTATGCCATACCAACCGAATGGGCAGGTTGTAGACACCTAATTTTAAGTGGGTCACCACCGTTCATAGCCGTATTACAGGTGCTTTGCCTGTCTGTTAATGACAAATTTGCTATTAAGGCCCCCATGTTGTTATTGTTCAGAAATACCGCATGTGTTAGATCGTTCCACAGCATCACCGTGTGTGAAAGGAAGTTGCGAGCGAAGCGTACGGTGATGAACCGCCATCCCATCAATCCATCCAGATGGTACGGAACGATAACAATCCCGACGTAATAGAAAGAGAGAAAGAAAAACAATATGTATCATGAAGCAATGACAAAAGAAATGCATGAACTAATTATAAAATTCTTTAACTAATCTAGAAAAGATTTTTTAACTATCTGTCTATACTTTATATTACATATAATCGAATTGAAAGTCAAAGGATTAATTATAACATGTTATTAAAAACCTTTAATTTTAACAACTCTTTAAAGCTTACAATATATAAACATACGAAATTTTAATTTAAGCAAACTAAAGACAAAAAAACAAAAGTTCTCGAAATAATGATGATGACCGTGTGATTAAAGAAGTTCGTCAGTTGGAGAATCGCTTTTAATTACATCATTCATCAAGAGATATCTAATGAGTTGCACCTGTCTTTTATGTTCTGTACGAGTACTTACTGGCTATTAACCGCGGCTTCGATCGCATGATGAAAGCACTTAAGTGTAATAACGTAATCTTTGGGACTTTATAAAACCTGAACACATGGAACTTCCTATGCATGTGGTCCTTTGATGCTGTAAAAACTAACCTAAATATCTCCTTTATCACACTTTAAACTTTTGGTTATCGGACTTTCCTGTTTCCTCGCGATGTTTTCCTACATCATTTCGAGCAGTGATGTGGATAAAAAAGTGAAGTCCCGTGTCCCCTAGTGGGGTATGGGGCAGATGATATACATCTGTTTCACTGATCGATTTTCTTTATGGACAAGTAGGTGATCAGCCTTCTGCGTCCTGCCAGACCGAGACATGTTTTTTATTGTCCCCACCGGGAATCGAACCCAAGACCTCTCGGTTCTATGCTCACGCGTTTACCACTGTACCAAGGAGGCGGTCCGTCAGTGATGTGGATAATGTACCGATTATCTTTATATTATCTTGCCCCCTCGCCTGTCCCGAACCCTCAAAAGTTGAAGTCCAAGGTAATCACGAAATCACCACTGTGTGTGTGCACCACATCATTTTGATGCACAAAACATTATATTTTGCGTTATTGCAGAAACATAATACGCAATACTATTATAGAAAAAATATATACATTTTGTAAAGCTGTCCGTTGAATGTTTATGATCCATATAATTACTTTTTTCTTCTTTAATTTTTTAGCATAGTCATATATGCAGGAATGATTTATTATTTTAGTGCTGTACAATTTATATTTCAACTGTTATGAAGCCAAACAATATGAGTATATTCCTTTAATATATACCATTTTTATTTTCGCAAACTGTTGAAAAGTAATATTGATTCCCAGACATGCCTTTTTATGTAAATTGCCGTATAACAGATTCATATCATACGCTTATATGACAGCGAAACAACTTGTACAAGCACCCAATCAAATGCACCGTGCACTTTATTCACCTCTACGAGAATGAGCCCTATAGCTCAGGACGTTAAAGCTGTTTTTCCTTAAAGTCATATCGCCATCTCGACCAGATTGAGGTCGAGATGTTTTCGGCGATGCTGCAAGTTCAATGCCACGGTCAGGTAATCTCGTGCAAGTTGCGTAATGTATTACATAATACATCATCAGAGGTGCCGTAAGGTTTTGAGAATAAATACGTTCGATTTACGGTAAAAACATATTTATTAACACAGCGCGAAGGTTTACATTTTAATAAATAAATTTGTTTAGTTTAGAATTGTTTTTAGCCGCGTTCTCATGTTTTAGAATTAAATTTAAATTGGTTTAAATTAATCATATTATAAGAGATGTAAACATTGCAGCAGTTATCTTATTAAGCTTAAACATAATTTTTGTACCTAAACACTGAGTAAAAATTTCCTGCTTTACAGACGAGAGCAAAAATTATTTTCTAATCTGCTTAGACAAATGGCAAGCACTTCAATGTTTAAATTTTTTTATATCCCCATCTACATTCAAAGATACAAAAATACCCATCCAGCTAAAAATATGAATAATCATTCATAAATAAAAAAAAAATGCCAAAGTTCACCGTCATCGTTACGGTACTTGGAAAAATAATTCGAGATAGAAAAAAGTTCCGTACTGTTTTTTTATGTTTTACCATAAAATAATTTTAGACCAAATTATATCAACAAAATTATCTATTAGTGTAAGTAGCCTACTACTGCTCACGCAACTTTCTTTAAAAAATGTCTCCATATTCATTATTATTAAAACGTAGAGGTTATAATGAGGTCTTCACATTGAATGAAAAGTAGCACTGATCGAATTACCAGAGTAATCTAGACCTACAATAGCTTACAAACGTTCTAATCCACAAGATATCAAACATATCACATTCGTATTGCGAAAAAGGGTATCGTTTTTCATCTCTTCATATATAAATTGTGGAGATTTTGTCTTTTAATCACACTCGTCCTCTGTTCAATTGTGTGATCACATCAATAAACTATCAACATGGTTCACAAGGTAATATAATAATCTATTTATTTGAAATATAATATTTCCAAAAAAAATATCAGAAAAATAAAACTATTCAATAAAATATCGAATTCACCAAAAACTTTTTGCTAGATTTTATGAATGACTATTAAAAAATATAATGTTATTATTCGATAAGTTGATATCATTATACTCAATTGTCTTCATCAATTACTATAGATCAAAATTTTATTCATACCACCAATCCCAGTCATTAAATAATTGAATTATATTTAATCACCTTCCTTGTTAAATTTAACTTTAAATATTAATATAAATTCAACACAATTTTTTCCTTTTACAATTTTGTAATTATTTACATCGTCCAGTTAAATCGATTCAGAAGTAAATAAGAGTATAAATAAATATAATCGCGGATTTATTGATGACAGTAAATGGATAAATTTGTCATCGCCTCAGTTTTATTTTAGCCTTGTCCGGTCTTTGAACTGCGAGCGAGGTTTAAGTCAATTTTATATTTTTTTGTTTAACTTTTTGTTCTGGACAGTTCTAGTGACATCTTATTTTATAAGAACAGAATTCGTTCAGTAACTTGTAAAAACTACAATCGATATAAATGAAATTACTGATTCCACTATTTTTAATGCAAAACGTATTCGTTTATAAAATCAAGACCATGCTTAGGAACACTAAGAAGTATCACCCCATAATAGATCTACGTTTATTCCAAGACCAAGTATTTCAATAGTTTGAGGTGATACAAATTTTTATTGAAATGTCCAATACCCTTTACATTACATAAAAATAACTTTCTGTTCGTCTGCAGCTAATCATCTTCACCGCACTCTTCATGTCTGCCACGTGCATGTTTCTTCACCCAGCTCCGGTGCCGATCTTTCTAGAAACTTTCCAAGAACCACCAAAACCTTACGACTTCTCCTATGAGGTGAACGACCCCCACACTGGTGACGTCAAATCCCAACAAGAGAGCAAGCGTGGAGACACAGTCCTTGGCCACTACTCCGTCATTCAACCCGATGGAATCAGAAGGACTGTGGACTACCAGGCGAATGATTTAACTGGTTTCTTAGCAACCGTCAACAACCAAAGGCCCCAAGTCAACCAGCACCAAGAACAATATCAGGAAGAATCCACTCGTCCAACTACAGCCAGCTCTGGAAGCAACGATGGCCAATCCAGTCAAGGATGGCCAAGCCCCAGCTCAACCCCACCAACCATTTCTTTCTCTTCTGTTCTCCACCCCTACCAAAACAACCTGTGGCTCTAAAGTGTATTGTAGAATTGATGTTCAACTGACCTCGCAAAATGTACCTGTTATTATTATATAAATATATTCTGGCACTCGTAATTTAAAACGTCTTTTATTCTGAATAATAACCTCACAAAAAATCACCTGTGATCACAAGGAACGGATTGAATTATAAATACAATGTATTACAAGTATTATAATAATACGAAATATTCATTTTAGAAGTCTTAAAAACATTTAAATAAGTACAACAATAAAATAAAATCTGTTAGCAAGTTCAATTTACAATAAGTTCTCAAAAATCTATCCCTTCTGAACTAAGTTATTACGTGTATCTCAAAAGAGATTGGCCTACCTTACACATAATGTTTGGTCCGTAAACAATATTATTTCTAACAACTTATGGTTAACGAATAAAAAAATAGAATTTACGTCATATGATTTAGGCCGATGTCTAGCTGAGACAACTTTCTGACAATACAACGTATTCCACATCAAAATATTAATATGTTGGTGTCATGAGGGATTGTATACACTCACAATATTTTATCATTATATCACAAGAAAGAAAAGCAGCCCCGCTCGAATACTTTTTACCAGAAGGGTGTGAAGTCCCGTGTCCCCTACTGGGGTATGGGGCACATGATATACATCTGTTTCACTGATCGATTTTCTTTATGGACAAGTAGGTGATCAGCCTTCTGTGTCCTGCCAGACCGAGACATTTTTTGTTACTGTCCCCACCGATAATCGAACCCAGGACCCCTCGGTTCTACGCTCACGCGTTTACCACTGTACCAAGGAGGTTACCAGAAGGGTGACGGATATTTAACTGCATCCAAGATGTTATTTTATAAAATAACAGGCTATGTATTTACATAGCTTAGTAACATTTTTATATTACATACTAGCATACCCGGCGAACTCCGTTTCGCCACCAGATGGCTGTATGTGAAAAATTATTTTCCCGCTTTTTTGTTCAAATTTTTCCTGAATTTTCTTTGCTATAAACCTCACGGAGCCCAAGATCTTTCCAACGAATGCAAAACCGTGGAAATCGGTTAATGCGTTCTGGAGTTATAGCGTCAGGAAGGAAAACCCGACTTATTTTTATATAGTAGATGACAAATGAAGAATAAAATCGTTTTGCTGTTGAACATTTTAATTACTAATTATAATTGAACTTTTACACGATATTTACCTTATCGCCTAATGAACCGTGGAACAATTGACGCGAGCGCCTTACAGTTTTTTCACAAAATCCCTTTGATCGCATTATCTCAGACCGTGGACGACAAATGAGCTGGAATGTCCAAGATAAAACAATAGGTTAAAATAACTTATTAGTATTGCTGTAGATTAATACTTATACAAATATCATCGAAAATTACAATGTTGACATACCTTCCAAAGTAGATATTTATAAACTCCTTTATACCTCTTTATATATGTGCCATATAGGGCACGATTATTCACCTACCTTTTATAATATAACCGTTTCCTATAGACTCGCTCCATAGATTATACACTTATATACTGGACTCGCTCCATTTTGACCCACTTTAAACATATCTATAGATTTGATTTAAACTTTGTACACTTATCAAGGATGACATTACAACAATTTCATAGTATTTTTAAATTTAAAAAATAGTCATCGCCAGGATTAAATCATTTCCTTACGTGTATATATACTCTGTAAAAGAGCAAATGATATAATTTATGATTCTATCATCATAGTTTTTATTAGTATATTTTTTTATTATTACATTAACTAGCCAGATTAATGCTTTTTTGTCAGCGATTTTCGACAATAGAACTCTTAATATTTATTGTAAATACTTAGAAAAAGACGTGAATGATAAAAAAACGGTACGTCTGAAATATATAAAAATGTAAAATTACGGTACTTTATATTTTGAGAACGTTCTCGTGCTATAAATTAACTAATTTAACATAAAACACTAGCGCTTGTTAATGAATAATTCCCCAAAAATGTATTATTTCAAAAGTTATTCATTAGGTAAGCCACTAAACTGGACCCAGACCACCTTTCATTTGCAAACGCAAAGTTTTATGCAAATCAGGGCAGGAACATTTATGCAATGGGTGCCTACTTACAAAAGATTTGACATTCAGATTACCTAATTTTCTAATTTAAAATTAGAGTTAATAAAATTGCAAATTATATTGAAACAACAAACGAAAAACTCACTCACTCTTAAAGGATGAAATAAGAGAGCATTTTATATAAATTGGCCCTGGCCTATTATGATTTCGCAGCACAAAGCTGTTTAGTAATGATGATAATCATCTTCTTTCACACATTAGATTGTTATAAAAGACTGGCAAATTTTATTCCCTGGTAACACATAAATAGTATATTAGGATAGACATAAGGTTCCAGATGACAAAAAGGAATAACTAACCAACCAGCGTTATTTTAGGAAGTCTAAACTAGACACAAAACATCGACCTAGATTATACTGTCGACTAAATAGTTTTCTAGTTTAATGACAGTTACAATGTTGAAATATTTAGTATGTTTGTCTTGAATTCAAATAGCATGTCTATATATAATCTGTCCATAGAATCAATATTTATTTTTATCAGGTTTGACGCACGTAGCATATTTTAGCGTAGAAATTTGATCCCTAATCTACCCTCGAAACTTTGTTAGGGCACTTAGAAACACTGGTCTGTAGAATGATAGTTTGGGAGTAAAATATTAGTAAAACTACCAGCTATATGTCCAATTACGAACCTTTATAACCAATCTTACTTAAAACTTATACTCGATAATTAAAGTCTACATGTATATATGGTATAAGTTGCCAGTGTTAAATGCAATAATTTAGTTAAACCGCAATCAAATGAGTCTAATTCACGAACACAACGCGTTTATATATCGCTTCATGTTTTGATATTTCACTTTTACTGACTATAAACTATGATCAAGGGCGTGGGGCTTGTTAAGTAAAAAGGTACTGATAAACAATATGCACCGAGACATTTTTATAAAGTGCATCGGCCCAATGAACTTGACTTTTATTCATTTCCTGAATTTCTTCAAACTGGTCCATCTGGATCTGGGCTGATATTTGGATGATATAAAAAGGTAGTGCAACTTGCTGGAAACAACATTCAGGACTCATCAACGTAGTCACAACCTCTCCAATAATCTTCAAAATGGTTGCGAAGGTAAATATACACCGCAAATATTTTATGCATAAGGCGTCTCAAACCTATTTTTCATCTAGCTAAATAATTTATCAGATTTACCTACATTCTACACTCCAATAGAAGACCTAGATTTTCTAGTTTTCTCTAAGCTTTGTTCACTATCAAAATGCAAAACATATCTGATTTTGCCATTTATTTTGTTAACAGTGCGTGATCCTATTCGCTGTGGTGGCCGTCGCCAGCGCTGCTGATTTCTCCAGCTTCTCGTACGGAGTAGCAGACCCCTACACCGGTGATTTCAAGCACCAGTTCGAGACCCGCGCTGGAGACCGGGTGCAGGGACAATACGGTCTCCTGGAATCCGATGGCACCCAACGGACGGTCGACTACACCGCCGGCGCTGAGGGCTTCAACGCTCTAGTGCGGAAGGACCCTGCTGTGATCGCTGCCCCCATTGCCGCCCCCATCGCCGCTCCCCTTGCCCCCCTCGCAATTGCCTCTTCCTACCCATACGCTTACGCCCGGTTCGGAGCCTACGCATACGCCGCTCCCTTCGCCTACAACCGCGTCCTCTAAGTCATCACAACGTATTATTTTAGAACAAAATTCTCATTTGCTCACACCAGTTCGTCTGTACTATTGTAAATAATGTAAATAAATTACCGATATGTCCGTCTATTCATTTGTTTTTAATTATTTCAATGTTTTTATGGGGATACTAGCTGCACCCGGCAAACGCTGTTTGCTCTTATCATTTAGGGGTATGACGAATAGATGTTGGCCGATTCTTAGACATACCCAATATGCATCACAAAATTTCATAAGAATCGGTCCAGCCATTTCGGAGGAGTTCACTCTAAACTAACTAGAATTGTGACACGGGAATTTTATGTATAAGGTATTATTCATAAGAACAATAGAAATAATGCCAATTTTGTATCAAGAAAAAAAAATGAAAAAAATTCAATCAATCGATCATTTGTACAAAAAGAGATAATCATGAAAGGAAAAGAAAATATACAAGAGAATGTAAAAAAAAATTAAATACATATATACCTATGTTCTTGACGCGATTTGGATTTGATTATGTTATTCTATTTGCCTATACATTATATAATAGATCTTTACTAATGAGTACAGAAATACTTAAGTGTATTTATTTCGCAATAATATAGAAGCGTGTTTATCCTTTAACTTCGGGTAAAATTATAATCCGTTATTTAAAGCGTTAGTTCGAAACGATAGTATTTCATATTAATCGACGATAACATAAACCAATAAACCACGTATGTAACAAATCATTGTTATTGATATGGTTTCCTATAAATTATCAATACTAATGTCTGTGCAATATCCTCGGACAAGCCGTGGTCCGGCCAGTTCCGCATAGCGAATAATTGTGCCTGACGAAAATGAACTCTAAAAAACATTCACTTTACTTGACCTAGAGCGTGGACCTGTCATTTATTTCCTATTAATAGCGCCAAATGATTGTTCAGGACCCGTATAAAAGCCCTATCACAGCCAGGATTTAGCATTCACAGTTCACTGTGCAGTTAAACACACACCTCAAAATGGCAGCTAAGGTGGGTTGGGTTAAAGTGAATTTTGTTGATTAGAAAGTGATTGTTCGGTTTTAGTATTGCGCTCTAACGTGTTTTGTTTTTTGTTAACAGTTCTTCGTCCTTGCCGTCTTAGTAGCTGCTGCTCAGGGCAGCGCTATCCATGGAGATTACACGAGCTTCTCCTATGGAGTGTCTGACCCCCACACCGGTGACGTCAAGAGCCAGCACGAGACCCGCGTCGGTGACAACGTGGTCGGCCAATACTCTCTCTTGGAGTCCGACGGCACCCGCCGTACCGTGGACTACGCTGCTGACGCCCACTCTGGATTCAACGCTATCGTCCGCAAAGACCCAGCTCTGATCGGTCACGTTGCCCACGCTCCCGCTGTTGTCGCCGCTCCCGTGGCTCACGCCGCTCCCGCCGCGTACGCTGCTCACGCCGCATACGCCCCTGCGGCTTATGCTGCCCGTGTGGCCCCAGTAGCCGTGGCTCACGCCGCCCCCGTTGCTGTTGCCGCTGCCCCATCTGTGTCCTACTCCGCTCACTCTACCTCAGTGGCTCATGGAGGAGTTGTCGCTCACGCCGCTCCCCTCGCCTACGCCGCTGGTCCCCTCGCTCACGGTGCCGCTTACGCCGCTCCCCTCGCCCACGGGTACGGAGCTGCTTATGCCGCCCCCCTCGCCCATGGACTTGGCGCTCACGGTTACGGCGCTCACGGTTACGGCGCTCACGGACTCGGCTTACATTACTAAACGCTGACCTAGGAACTAATTTATGTAACTACGTATTTAATAATTCTGACGATATATTATGAATGAAACTGCTGTGATGTGAAATAAATGTGTAAAGATTTATTGTGTACAGAAAGCTTGTGTTTCCTTGTAAAATTTACACCAATTTAAATTGCTATTCTTTAATAACATAAACCAACCAATACCTATAGCTGGAATAAACATGTAGGTCTTTTTTAGATAGTAATCTAGTTTTGATTATAAATCGTTTGAAAAGGTTAAAGATCTATTATATGTTTGAATTTGCATTAGATTTGCTTTGATACACATTTCTTATATGAAATAGCTCATAAAATTGCAAATTACCATTTCAATATTTTTCAGAGTTCAAATATAAACTCGCATTTTAATTTTAAACCTTTCAACATCCAATCCACTAAGAAGTACGCTCACGTAAAGTATATTAAAGAATATGGTTTAAGTTGTTGGCAAATACAAAATTTTGTATTGTGAAAGCACAAAAAGCGTTTGACCTAATTGTACTATTATATAATCTCAAGCAAGCTTAAAAGCCTATATAGTAATTCCAGAATATCTCTTATTGTTACAGAACCGATAAATTAAAAACAATTTTTTTTTATGAGGCAAGGCTGTGATAATAACAATAATAATATAATAATATGCTAAAAGAAACAACGGACGAAAAGCTAGTCTATTTTATACATGATGGTGAAACTTGTTATTGGGAATTGTTGGCTTACATACAATAATGACATATTGTTAAAAGATATTGCATTATGCTCATGCATTTCTGTTATATTAACACTCATTAAATTGCCTGTGTTTGATATTAATGAGAAACTAACATGTTCTCACGCAATATTGTTGTTTATTATATCGTACTAGCTGCGCCCTGCGGTTTCACCCGCGTAAGTTCGTATCCCGTAGGAATATCGGGATAAAAAGTTGCCTATATCTTATTCCAGTTGTCCAGCTATCTACGAACCAAATTTCATTGCAATCGGTTTAGTAGTTTTTGTATGAAAGAGCAACAAACTCACACACATTCACACTTAAAAAGCTCTCGGCGTATAATGTTTTACCCTGTATGTTTTTTACAGTTTTGAATATTTGCAAAATTGAATAGTTATCTGATAATACTATTATTAATTTATAAGATATCCCCTTACTTGTGTGTATGTCTGGATTGTTTAAAGATCATAATAAATATCGATGCTATCAGTGAAACCTTTAAATCTTTAATCTAAATGCCGCATGAAATAATATAAGATATAAACAAAATAGATTATGAGAAACTTACAGAGTACCTAATAACATAAAATCGTCAAACCACCTGGTCTATTGATAATTTAAAGTCAATCTAGTTCAATTAACAATACTAAATTGATTAAGATTTACCTTTCATTAAAGCTTAAAACTATTCATGTGTTCTTGTGTACGGTCTTAAAGTCTTCGTCATAATCAAAATTATTATTACCATTAAATTCCAGCTACTAGAATATTGTGAAATATGTATATCTTTTTTAATTTATTTTAATTGTTATAATAAATACATAAAATGAACATCTACCATTAACACAGCTTTATATGTTATAATCAAACCTAATACTCACTTTTGACTCATGTTTGCAGTCAAAAGTGGTTTTAACCGGCGAGTTTTTACTGAAACACAATATATACTTAATACTAAATGGAAAAACCTTAATTGGATAAAGATTTCAAATATATTTCGACGATTATTGCTAGTTAAAGTTTTGGTAACATTAAAGTTCTCATAGACGGTCGTGATAAAAATCGATTATATTATTATACGTTAGTCGCGGAACTAATACTTAATAGACAAATAGCGGACCAATCACAAACGTCCTTCGTTCAAAGTTCATGTACAATACTTTTACCAATTAATCACAGTAATCATTTTAATAATTTTTAAATCAGAGACACTTCATTTTTGTGTTTCTTTTGTTTTATTAATGTTATCGGTACTGGTATTAAATGCATGCTTTTATCTAAGCCGTAATCGTTTATTTTTAATAATTACTTGTTTTTTTTTTTCATTCATAAATAAAATTGTAAATAATTATCTAGAATTCAACAGAACAAAAGGAAAATACGCACTTAATAAGACTTGATTCGAATCATTATAGTATTATAATGTAAATAAAACTAATATAATTTAATATATGAGTCTTATTTGTATTATACCTTTTAAGGATGTCTTTATGATGATATATTGAATATTTTATACCTTTCATCGGAATATTACAAACAACATATTATATTTCTTGTATTATGCCCCTGTATGATTGTACAACAATTTTGTTTCTTCATATTTAATTTTCACTTCAAATTAATCTTATATTCAAATATCCTTTCTTTGGTCTTCAAATACACTGCAAAGTGCACTTTTCATAACTTTTACGTTAAAGACTATAGCGATGTTTTTTTTTATACAAACATTAATGTTTTTAAAAATAAAAAATAAATAATTAAATACGTTATTTAATTTAAATGTATGTAAATAAAATATAATTAAATAACATAATATAATCAAATTAATAACTTTTTAAGCAGTGGTGGCTCAGTGGTGAGGACCTCGGACTTAAAAATCGACAACCCGCACTTGGCCAGCGTGGTAGATTATGGCCTGAACCCTCATAGGAGGCCTGTGTCCCAGCAGTGGGAACATATATGGGCTGATGATGATCATAACTTTTTAAATAATATTATGTTACTTCAATTAATTATAAATCAATCCTAACATTTTATTCTGTTTGATTGCTCGCAACTATTATAGATTTAGAAACGAAACACATTTTAGCAGGTCTAAGAATAAAATACGTTACAAAACCCGTTAAAAGACATCAAATTATCACTTAATTTTGTTAACATTGCCAGATTTTTTTTTTTAATATATGCCGAGAAAGATTAAGGAGAAATGTGTACTGGTGGGATGTGTTACGGAAGGATTAAAATAAAATCAGAAAACATGAATTAGGTAACTCACCTACCCCTTTAACTAAACATACAGTTTACAAAATATAGCAGTTTATGCTAGCAAATAATGGTAGTTAGATTAGATTCAGCGTAAGAAGTAAATGCCAGTTTTTTGCCGATATTCTTTGTATTAAAGGAAAAAACATAAGTTAGCTCAAATCAAGGTTAACAAAGGTCAAAAAAAATCGCTTGCATGCTATGGTGTTGAATATTACAATTAAAAAGCTTTCGACTAATTAAATAAACGAGGCTAACTTTAAAATAACAATTAAAAGTTAGACATGACTATACTATATATGAGTATGATTTGATTGTGTATCTGTTATTTCTTAATTTATCCAATAATACCCATATGATTACAATTCAATAAAATTTAACGTGGAGCCAAATAAATGTTTCTATCTCTCTTCCTTTCTTAATTAATTGATATAATAGGGTATTTGAATATTAAAAAATATATGTATACAAACAATAAAGTTTATTTTCGACTTAAATAGATCACAGTCATCTTATCCTTCTTTGGGTCACAATTTTAATAGGCGAGTCCATGGGCGCCATAGCCGTACGCATGGCTAAGAGGGGCAGCGTATGCGTTGATGGCAAGGGGTGCAGCGGCGTAGCTGCTGTAGGCCAAGGGAGATGGGTGGGCGGAGTACGCGACGGGAGCGGCGTGGGCGTACGCGACGGGAGCAGCGTGTGCGTAAGCTAAGGGAGCGGCGTGGGCGCCGTACGCGGCAGCAACGGGAGCGGAGTACGCGAGGGGTGCAGCTACAACGGCAGGAGCGTGGGCTACGAGCGCTGGGTCCTTGCGCACGACAGCGCTGAAGCCGTTGTGGGCGTCAGCAGCGTAGTCCACCGTCCGCCGGGTACCGTCAGACTCGAGCAGGGAGTATTGGCCGACCACGTTGTCACCGACGCGGGTCTCGTGCTGGCTCTTCACATCACCGGTGTGGGGGTCAGACACTCCATAGGAGAAGCTGTTGTAGTCAGCTCCATGGATTGCGCTGCATTGCGCAACGGCAACGAATAAAGCGAAAACTGCGACCTGTAATGAAGATAGTATGAAATAATTGACCTGTTTAAATTTATCATTTTGTACTAATTTACAACTAAATTAAAACTCAGAAATTCAAGATCACTATTGTAACAAGAAATAAAGTTTGAATGAAACTTTATCAAATACTTTCATATTAATAAGGCCGTAATATTTATAGTAAGTACCTTTGAGAACATTTTTATCTAGTGCTGTCTATGAAACAACTGATGCATATGCTTTACGCTTACCACCTTATATAGTGATAATTTTTATAAGCACGTTTATACAATACGCAATCAGATTTGAGTAGGAACTTGTGAAAGAGTTAACAGTGACCTACGTTCACACGCATTCCTTTGTTTAATAATTCATACGTCATGACATTTTATATTATTATGAATTGTTTTAAGGAATTAAGGTTTATTACTTACGTGTGCGAAATATATATTTTATATGTTTAATATTGCGGTAATAGTTACAAATTTAGGCGGTGACAAAAATTGCTACACAACTGTTTTTTTTTTTATAATTTAAACTTATTATCCTACTATATCCTGCTAATATTATAAATGCGAAAGTTTGTAAGGATGTGTGTGTGTTTGTTGCTCTTTCACGCAAAAACTTCTGAATCGATTGCAATGAAATTTGGTACATAGATAGTTAACAACTGAAATAATATGTCGGCAACTTTTTATCCCGATATACCTATGGGATACGGACTTACGCGTGTGAAACCGCAGGGCGCAACTAGTTTCTTCTAAAATCAAAATGATCCATGATATATTTATTTATTTATTTATTTTAACACTTTTACTTGAAAGAAGAAAAAAGAAAAATAAAATATAAACAATACTTAAAGATAATGTATAACGGGGCGGCCTTATCACTTTAGAGTGATTTCTTCCAGGCAACCCCTTAGGTGAAGGCCAACCTATTAGGTGTACAAAGGGAGGCAGAATAACATTTAATACTATATACTTACTATACAACTATACAACAATATACTTAACTATTTCTATCTTTTATTTATTTGATGTTTGCTATAACCAACCTCAATCAGCAGAATAATTTATGTTGGTTATCTACGAGAAAAGATTATATTGTTTCTAAGAAATGCGAAAATTTCGTAAATTTTTCTTCCGGGCTGAAAATTTGTACTATTAATGTTCAGATAAGAAGTGGAAGTACGTCTGCTTTTCAGTCATACAGACAATGTCTGTCAGAAAGTTGTTACCAAGAACATTTTTAATTAGAAACGCAGTAATGTGGTGCTAAACAACAAAATAAGATGTTATCGAACAATGAAATTATCCAATTAAAAACCGGTAGGTACTCGTGATACGATTTTAATTCCTTAATTAGTTCATGAACTTATTAAAAAACAAGATTTAAAGGACTTTTTGTGTATTATTTTACATAAGGCATTTTAGTTTATGTTCATAACATTAACAAAATGTCTAATGTAGAATAATGCACAAAAATACTTAAGTTTTTTAATATAATTTAAGTTTTATATTCTACATAAATGGAAATAAAACTCTATTCTAGTTAGTTACTTTTATTCTATATAGTTTATGTTCATAACATTTTTAAAATTACTTATTACTTAATAATTATTAATATTAATATTCTACTAGCTTCGCCCCGCGGTTACACCCGCGTAAGTCTGTATCCCGAAGGAATATCGGGATAAAAAGTTGCCTGAATGTTATTCCATTTGTCCAGCTATCTACGCACCAAATTTCATTGCAATCGGTTCAGTAGTTTTTGCGTGAAAGTGTATGGTGTATTAATATAATGCGAAAGTTTGTGAGGATGGATGTATGTGTATATGTATACACAAACACATACATCCATCCTCACAAACTTTCGCATTTATATTATTAGTTAATATACTACATAAAGATAACCACCACCACCTGTTCGGAAAGCAGTTTCTAACTCAGATATTTTGTAAGGTTACTTCTATTATTATTATATATTATTATAATCTCATCATCACATCATATTCGCTGTTTTTATAAGCAGATTTTGGAATCTTTGGATCTATAAGCAAAATAAACAACAAGAAAACTTACAACTTTTTCCGTTTAAATAAAAATTAATTAAAATGTACGATTGATTAATTAATTATTGATGGTAATTGGCATAAATTTATTTTAACTCATTATAATTGAAATAAATCACATATTTGTATGAGTTCACAAATCACGATGTTTCATTCAAAATCACAGTCACGTAAGTTGTAAAGCCGAAAGTTCTGTTCTTGTCGCTGACAGCAATCTTTTTAAACCATGTTTAGAAAAATGATAGCTTATATTGAGTAGTTTATATATTTATTTAAAGGTTTGATAAAAAAATAAAGCTAAACAGCTAATATATGAAATAACAACCTGGACTAGTTGACTATAAGAAGATTTTTCATTTCTAGGCGCTAATAATGTTAGACTGAAAGTTAATTGCCTATTACTTTATGTTTTAAAGTTGTTAATGCTCAAAGGATTCTAAATAATAGTAGATGGGTTCTAAATAAATAATAATAAATGATCTAATCCGTAATTCCTACTAGATTTTTTATAATACAATGTGATACAGCAACAATGTTTACCACAATTATTCCATTCATGCTATAAATAAAGTAATTACACATGCGAGGCGAAGGAAAGTACGTATGAACTTCCTGCTATGTTCCCCAAATTAAACCTTCGCGATAATATTATAAATAGTAATATCTTGGACAGTCAAATCAGTTGCAGTCAGAAGTCGAGCTAAACACACGTACAATGGCCTCTAAGGTAATTGTTATACTTATATCACGCATTCTCGACCTTTGTTAAAACTATTGCGTCAAAGTTTCACACAACTTTGTTTGCATATTAAGAATATACTTATAATATCCACGTCTTAAAATTTATTTTAATTTCTCAATAGTGGCTGCACAATTATCATCAATTGACCCAAAAAATTCGATTTTCAGTTTGTCGTCCTTGCCCTATTGGTGGTTGCCGCCCAAGGCAGCGCCATCCATGGAGCTAACTACAACAGCTTCTCCTATGGAGTGTCTGACCCCCACACCGGTGACGTGAAGAGCCAACACGAGACCCGCGTCGGTGACAACGTGGTCGGCCAATATTCTCTGCTCGAGTCTGACGGTACCCGGCGGACGGTGGACTACGCTGCTGACGCCCACAACGGCTTCAACGCTGTCGTGCGCAAGGACCCAGCGCTCGTCGCCCACGCTCCTGCCGTTGTAGCTCCCCTCACATACTCCGCTCCCGTTGCTGCCGCGTACGGCGCCCACGCCGCTCCCTTAGCTTACGCACACGCTGCTCCCGTCGCGTACGCCCACGCCGCTCCCGTTGCGTACTCCGCCCACGCCTCCCCATTGGCCTACAACTCTTACTCTTACGCCGCCGCTCCTCTGGCCCACAGCGCCATCGCCGCCCCCCTGGCTTACGGATACGGCGCCCACGGTTACGGAGCACATGGTTACGGAGCTCACGGTTACGCTCGTTTAGCCTGGTAATTATCGAACCCTTATGTGATCCTAGTTAACTAATGAAACTGTGATGTTACATATTGTTTTCCCCATCTGAGTCATTTTTGTAAATATGCAGATTTAAAAAATATACATTATTACCGAATCATATATTTCATTTAAAACCTTAGATAAAAAATAAAATATGGAATACACTTAGCCTTATGTGGCTCGTGCGTATTTATTATGTATCCCTATATACGGATTATTAATGGGCTAATGATAATGACTAAACAATACTGTAATAAAAAGTTGTCAAACGATTAGTCATTTCACTTAATAGGGATATGAAATATTGATATTGTTTCTTCACAAAAAAAAGTATAGCGTTAGGTTGGTTCTATTTCGAAATGTTTAGAAATATGTGACTAAAGGCGTAATGAATTTGAATAGAGCAATAAATGAAACCTAGCCTACTTGAACTGAATAATTCGATTTACTTCCTGCTCGACCGGTTCGCAACTTACGAATTATTATTTGAATTCGTCCTTCAATACTCGCAATGTCTCCATTGGATTTATGGCGACAAAAAACATTCGATCGATTATATTTTGACGTAAGAAGGATGAAGTTGTTTAACCTTTTTTAATTGCTCACAAATGATACTATTTTTTTATAATTTAATGCGTTTCTTCGTGATAATTGAAACTAGTTTGTAAATTAATCCGCTTTTGTTTTATCACACATTTTTGTGTCTTTTATTTTAGGTGAACCGGTTTTTTATAAACGCACGCTGTTTCTTAAATTGAATTAAATGTATTACATTAATATAAGCAAACTGTCTTAAATTGTATTGCATACAATTCAAACTGCAGAACTAAAAAACATTTACAATATTATCCTTGTGTGGGTAAGAAGAGAAATTTCGCAGGTTCATGTTTCCTGTCATGTGTCCATTATCAACTAGAAATTAAAGACTTTTAAATCCGACGTTTCGCACACTTTTCAGCGAGCGTGGTCACGGGGAGACCTGAGTCAATGTAATGAATAAATCGCCTTTAAAACCCGTTTAAAAGTCTAAATTTCTAAATGTATAATACTCGCGTAAAATCAAACACAAGAAAATAGTATATTATCAACTATTCATAAAACATTTCATCATATAACAATTTATTAATCCTTTGACATTTTAATATATTTTCATAATATATTGTATATTATCGAGTTCATTGTACCGTATCTAGTCTAGAATTATACAGCATTATACAGTTTAGTTGTACTAGATTTGCATTTATGCGATTCGTTTATAACCATTATTTGTTTCTTTAGTCTTTACCCCGCTGAGAGATAATATAAAGTTAAAGTCAATCTATACGATTTATCATTTTTTATCAGCCAAGACTGTCCCACTTCTGGGCAAAAGCCTCAAATCGATTCGATCATACGATTATCATGAAAAGAAAAAAAATATGGCGTTGTAGGGGTTAATCATTGGATCTACAAAACGATATTATATTATTATTTTTTTATCAATATAAGGCCACGTTATCGAGTGTCATAGTCTACATTTGCTTTTATCACGAGACTACTCGGATGAAACTGGGAGCAGTGGAAGTGGAAAAATAATTTAACAATTAGTTACCTAAACTTTATTTCTTAGTTTCAAATTTTGTCTATGATCTAGTCATATTTAAGTTCATTTTATTAGATTTATTTTATTTATAATAAAAATATATATGTAATTCGAACTAAATTATACTTTTCTTCAAATTACTGGTTCAACTTGAAATAAAATCGTTACTGCGATATCGGGTTCAAACGAACAAATTATTTTGCTTATAAAGCAGAACGCATATAGATAAAAAAAGAAATCTAATAATCTTTGAAATTCTTCATCGTTCCTCTACATATCGCAATATGCAAAATGTTATACGTATCATCACGGTTAGTGGAGGAAACAATTTGAAATATGTAAGTATTTACCACCCACAACACAATTATATTATATTGATACATAAATTCTCCTTATTTAGTACTAACTTTACGCGCGCAGCATCGCCAATGAGATTTTTTACAGTGGTAAAATGTAACTCTCTAGCCTCCCAACAACCCCAGGTACATAAGATCATATCGTACGCTTCATTGCTACGCGACAAAAAATTATCATACAAATAAATAAACAAACACAATTTCACATTTATTACATTAGTAAGGATAGATACCTGATTTTAACAGACCTCTGGCACAATAGTTCACGATAATTCCCTATCTCATATGTTGCTACCCAAAGTTTTGATTAAACTAGTACAAAGTTAACGATGGGTTGGCTGATAGCTGTAGATAATTATCCTACTTCATCTGAATTTGTAGCTGGAGGATGTATTTAACTGGAATTATACATTATCAGCTCTCGAATTGATCTCTTAAACCTCATATTTCTTTTTATAAATTTTCACTAATGTCCCAATAAGTTTGCGTGTTTCATGAAATATTTTCAATGACTGTGATATTTTGTTAATGATTAGTTACTTATTGTCCTATGGCCCATATGTGGAACAGAGGGCATTACCATCGCGTGCCTTAACCATGTGATGGTTCCATTCCAGCTAGGTCAACCCAATCGAGTTGGCTTCGACTGCCACCAATCATTGCGTAAATTTCCTGGAAATTCCATGCTTTCTTTTCCCATCTTGTGTCCATTCCAGAGCATATAAGAGGTATTCCTTACTAGATCAGACTATTTATCCACGGAAAGTTATAAAACTCTTTATGTCTATCTTAGCATTATATTCATTAAAACAGTAATTGCTAAAACTCCGTATCATACATTAGAAAAAAAAATCTTATTTCGTATTCATATCAATATACATCATCTTTATTGAACCTTAATAAAGTGTTCAAAAGCAAATAATTACTTAGCAAGTTGCGGAAGCATAACATCTCATGTCAAGATTGTTTCAAGTTGACATAATTATACACTTCCTAAAGTAACAGACGAAGTTTGTCCGTGCTGTGGACACATTTGTGTTGAATAATAATTATTATTAAAGCTTACTGACAAAAATGTTTATAGTAGGGCCTGTCATCACCAACTAGGAAAATCTCAGGAGCCAGCGCCCTCTGTTATAGTATCTGGAATAAAAGAAAAAGAAAAATAATATTTAATGACAAACAGACTTGTAATATTTTTATCAGTATTTAAATATTTGTATACGCTTGTTTGTGTGTGTGTGTGGGTGTTTTATTATGTGTGTGTATAGGTGAGTGTGTTTGTGGATGTCGACTCGCCTAGTAAACGTTCCCTGGCTAATGTCGTTTTAATTTTCTTATACATACAATTAACATTATAATAGGTTTAAAGCTTTTAAATTTGATCCTTTTTTACAAGATATCGTCTCTTGATCGTATTATGAAAAAAAAATTGTAATAGTGAAATATTTCGATAGGAATAATTGTTATTTTGAATTCAAATGAAATATCCAATAAAATTATTCCACGTAGGATGCATATAATTTCGTTTTAGTTTTTGCTTTAATTATTAGAAAATATTTACATTACATTAACGCGAATAAAATATAAAACGTCACTAGTGTGTACACAGCATAACAAAAGCTTGACGGCCTTGCGCCGAATCCCTTTATCAATAATTTCTTTCTTCGATACTTTGATATTATGCTTCAAAATTAAGAGAATATTCCGTTTCATACATTTTTATATGTACTTGTCATTAAATTACATGTTCGATTTAGAACTAGGTATGACTGTATGGTTTTTTTCTTTATCATATACTATTAATATTACAAAATAAAATATAAAAATTATAGACCAAAATATATGTTTCACCCAAAATCTATCTAGCAATAATATACACGTGGTTATCTTACTTAGTTTTGGTAAATGTGCTATAATCGTATACTTAGTCGATATTGCATTTGTTATCAAAATCCTACTAATCCTACTATCCTACTATCCTACTAATATTATAAATGCGAAAGTTTGCAAGGATGTGTGTTTGTTGCTCTTTCACGCAAAAACTGCTAAACCGATTGCAATGAAATTTGGTACGTAGACAGCTGGAATAAAATATAAACAACTTTTTATCCCGATATTCCTACGGGATACTTACTGACTTACGCGGGTGAAACCGCGGGGTGCAATTTGATAAGTACAGAACAAAATACGAAAGAACCAAATAATAGGATAAATTATGAATACAATATCAAATATAACCGAAATAATATTAGCATACAAGCATAATACTTTAGCCGAACAGCGGTCATTATTATGTCCCCACACGAAACCGTACGTGAGATGGTAGCAAATAGATAGCTAATAATAAAAATCCTTAATCCTTATACAGTAATAATAATTTTGGTTTACAATCGTATCTAAATCTCTCTTACAAAATGTCGTGTCTCGCCGAAGCATTAAGCACACTTTATGTTGTGGTAACTCGCATGTAAACTCATAAAAACCTGCACGAAATGGTCCATAACTTTTGCTAAATTTGTAGTAGGGACAAACCAATGAATTGCAAAAATGAGTGACTTTCTCACAAGTCACAAGATCATATTTTTCCAGCTGCTCCGTACATAAAAAACATTTCATTAAAATGGAATTCATTTACACCATTGGGCCCATAATATTGCCTCAATTGGACAACCGAGCTCAAATTTAATTATTCCCAACGTAAACAAAAAGTTGAACCCATAAATTCTCAACGGCTGGTCTGCAGTAGCAAACATCAATCATGAGTGAATTCCACGGGAAAGGCACGTTAATTGATACAAATTATTCATTTCTTTGTACTTTCCAGATCAGCGGACGGCCTTGCGTTTCCAGATACATCGTACATTACCATGTACTTGTGCATGTGGCTTAAAATATCAAAAGACCACGCACTAGCCACGCCCGCAACTCCATATAAAAGCTCCAACTTAGAATCATCAGTATTCACTTGACAAGATTCTCTTGAACAAGCAGCAATGGCAGCTAAGGTGTGTGACAACTATTTAAATAATATCTTGCAAATTATTTACATCTCATTGATAGTCGGTTCATTAAATGACATAAAGTGAACTAGCTTTTTGTGTTAGTGTTAACCTCGGATTTGTTCCAGAATTTCAATAATAATGTAAGTCTTTAATTTGCTTTCAGGTTGTAGTTCTTACCGCTCTGGTCGCTCTGGCCCATGCCTCAGTAGTTCCAGTAGCGAAAGTAGACAACGACTACACAAGCTTCGCGTATGATGTGGCGGATCCCTACACTGGTGACTTCAAGAGCCAAGTGGAGACACGTTCTGGAGGCGTTGTTCAAGGTCAATACTCCTTGCTCGATGCTGACGGTACCAAACGCACCGTCGACTACAGCGCTGATGATGTGAACGGTTTCAACGCTGTTGTACGCAAGGACCCCGCAGTGATAGCCTCTGTTGCTGCTGCTCCTGCTGTAGTTGCTCCCGCCGTCGCCCCCGCAGTTGTAGCCGCCCGCACATATGCTGCACCCGTTGTTGCCACCGCCCCAGTAGTAGCATCCGCCCCAGCCGTAGTTGCGTCAGCTCCTGCCGTTGTTGCCACAAAAGCCATTGCCGCCCCATCTTTCTACACAGCAGCAGCTCCATCCCTGGTAGCAACTAGCTCATTCGCTGCTCCTTCAGTTTACGCCGCTGCCGCCCCCGCATACTCGTATGCATCATCTGCCCCAGTCATTGCTCGCACTTACGCCGCATCTGCCCCAGTATTTGCCCGTACGTATGCAGCATCTGTTCCAGCCATCTCTCATTCTTATTCTTCATCTGCCCCAGTGTTCACTAGCTCTTACGCCGGAGCTCCAGTGCTAGCTCGTTCCTACGCTGCCCCTGCCCTTTACAGCGCTGGTCACTCACTTTTTGCCCCAAGCGCATACGCTCGTTATGCCTCCCCATATTACTCTACCTACTGGTAAACTGTGACTTGAAGGCTATTAAATAAACCAAATGTATCGACGTGTAATATGTAAATAGATTATTGTACATATGCATATGAATAAATTTAAATGTTAAATAAAAGCTGTATTTTTTTAACCTCATGCTACAATATAAACACACAATTTTATATTATAATATACGAATGTATAAATTGAAAGGGTAATAATTAAAGTGTTATTAAATCTAGATCTTTCTGAGCTAATTGCAATGCTAATGTGTCATTATAGACTTGTTGTAATACTTGCAAAGTACTTGGAATAGTCAAATTAGTTTGGATATTTTACAATGTTTGATCCGATACCTATTTGTAAATCTATTTACTAACATACGAATGTAACTGTGTTTATTACGGCAAATTCAAAGCCAAATTAATACAATCATTCAAATATAATAATAAATGAGCATTGAAAATTGCGCAATAAGTAAAAATAAGTACTAGTAATACTGCCTTACACATTATACATGAATTTTTGAACATGTTATGTATAATAGACTTCGTAAAAATCATGTTTACGCTAATAATCTCATGTTAAATAACAGTCGAAAAATTATACTTCATACAAGACACACTCTTATATTAAAGAAATATAATCGTTAAAATATATGGCTTTGCACTATTAGTTATTTTTTTTTAAATATTCATGTACATTTTAAATTCGCACTTATGCTATTTAAGATAAGATAGATCTTTAGAAAAATAAATTGTATTGGGTATTTGCTTAAACAAGAGCGTCGGTAATTTTTAGTGACAAAAATTATATAGTTTAAATCAAATTGCTATAATTAGAATGGGAAGAGTATATATCAGGATTGATTTTTGTGTTTGGAGATCGTTTATCCGTTAGAGAGTTAAATAGGCTACTTTTTACCGAAATAAAACATCCTTTTCTTATGAAAAGATGCGTAAAGATGTACATTTGAATCACTGCGACATTTATAAATTACAACAGATGGCGCTAGACGCGGGCACCAGCTAGTATTAAATAACTTGAGTAAATTTTTGAATGTGTTTCTATTTTTTATGATCATGCTTTTAAAACTGATATATACCTACCAGAGTGGCTAACAAAGAATTTTAGCCCATCAAAAAGAAATTCATACAGAAGAGAGGGTCTAGGAGCGGCTGGATCATACAACTGTTCTTATTCCTATCGTCTGTAATTTATAATAACTAATGTTATTAAAAAACATAAAAATAGCTGCCTATCTATAGTATATTTTTTGAGAAAAGATACCGCAGTTATATATACAGTTTATACATAAAAATGCATAAGAATAAAACATTGTGATTATACATTTTGTTAATGACAAACTATTATTACAATGTATACAAATAAAGAATGCGAAAATGCGTAATCATTAGAAATGAAACTCGCGCGAAAAGTATCAACAGTGATATTTAAAAGGACAACTGGTTATTTATCTAAGTGATTCATAAAATCATTTCCTAAGACCTTCACCGTTTCCTTCGACACCTGTTAATATATTCCTTTATATATTATCGTTATATCAATTACATAATAATTCGATATTATTAATATATAATATACTATGAATATACGATATTATTTTTCATGTTTTTATTAAATCACAAGGAACAGTAAGCGCGCAGAAAAATCATTAAAAATGTTGAGCAAAATATTATATATCGCGCCACTTTTCTTTACCTTTACCACAGATAATAAAATGCTATATATACTACCAATACAAAAAACTCACTTTCCCGAGGCGCGTCAGTACCCTTTGAAGGTTATATAATCTCAACATTATATTAATTTCAAAGGTATATATCAGTCAGTCACCTACGCACAGCCCAAACTACTGCAACGATCGAGCTGAAATTTGAGAGCATGCAGATAGCCACTATTAGATGGGTATCCCTTAAGCAAGGATTTTAGTAAGCTTTTCCCCCACGGGTATAAAATTAGGGATGAAGGTTGGTGTCTTGAATTTTATTTAATCACCCGAGCAAAGCTACGGGCAACAGCTAAATTACTAAAAACAAAAACTCTAATGTAACAAGCTTATTCAGGCGGAGCCGTGGCGAACAGCTAGTATATATACATTTCACGTGTCACATAAACTTCAAAGATATGCGTAGGTACAGTATGACTAACTTCCCGTAAAGGGAAGTGTCCTATCGCAAAGACAGACTCTAATCTAGTCATACATGGTGACTAGATACGAACTAGATTTAAATCAAAACAATAATCCACTCCTACATTACACATAAACAGAGAATTTATTATTTTTGTGAACTCTTATAACCTCTTATGTTTCCGTTTTTTTTAATCACCTTAACGTTTACATTTCGTTTTTGTCCCTTCTGCTTCATTCATTCAACTTGTATTTTGATAATATAATAATACTCCTTCGAAATTGCTTCAAATTAAAAAAGCTTAAAAATTTATCCTCGTATTAATAATAGCATATAATAAAGATGTATTTTATTTAAAAGATAATTAATGGATTTGTTATATTATTAATACTCAAATTCACTGGTCTGGACAAGTGAATAATGACAATAGGTTCAATAAAACACTCGTTTGATTTTTCTTTGCTCTTTGTTGTTACATTATTTTTTTAAACATATACGTCAGGGAAAACGACCACCTTTTACATCAGGAAAAAATCCAAGTAAATGAAAATAAAAAGTTTGTCTTTGATGACATCCCTTCATGACTTCTATATTAGGGACCTTTACAAAAGACCAATTAAATTGATAATGATGTAAATAATTCAAAAATAAAAGCAAAAACATTCCTATACAAAGCATAATATTCTTATGATAATTATAGTAGTTTTTGACAACTAAAACAAAGATATAAAATGAAAAGACCTAATTTTAACACGTGAATTGTCACGTGCTAAATTTAGGTCATAAACTGTTATGAGACATTTTATTAAGAGAAATTATAATGAAAATCGCATAAATATAGATGGACATGCATAATGGCTCTATATAAAAAGGCATGCGATTTATAGCCATAAATAACGTCTCTAAACATTGAACCAATAATTACTTAATGTCTACGATAATGTTTTCTTTATGAATACTTTATTTTCCCGACTGATGACCTTGTATTTACGTTATTTAAGAACATTAGTGAGCATTTTTTAAAGATCAACCACATATGACGACACGTTAATTTAAGTATAAAAGCTACGCTGGAGATCAAATTAGTATCAGTCAAATAGACCTATTCACCATGGCAGCTAAGGTAAAATTCATAGAAATACAAAAAAAAAGATATAAATATTCTCCAATTCTTACACTCAAAACAAACTTATTTAAAAAAATGTATATTAAACCAGGTTAACTTTATTTTATTTTATTTTTCTAGTTCGTCGCCCTTGTCTGCGCTCTCGCCGTAGCCCACGGCTCCGTGGTGCCCGTTGAAAATGAAGCGTCCAGCTTCGAATACGGCGTGGCTGACCCCAACACCGGCGACTACAAGAACCAAGTGGAGAGCCGCGTCGGTGGCGTCGTCCGCGGCCAGTACTCCCTCATCGAGCCCGATGGCACCAAGCGCATCGTCGACTACACCGCTGACGATGTCAACGGCTTCAACGCTGTTGTGCGCAAGGAAGCAGTCGGCAGCGTTGTTGCTGCCGCCGCTCCCGCCGTAGTTGCTCCCGCGGTTGTCGCCGCCCGCTCCTACGCCGCTCCTTCAGTAATTGCACCCGTCACGTACGCCCGCTCCTACTCTCCATCCACCGTCGTCGCCCCCGCCGTTGCTTCGCCCGTGTACGCCACCTCAGCTCCTCTTATCGCTGCCCGCTCATATGCCCCCGCTGTATACAGCAGATCCTACTTGGCCCCCAGCGTGTACTCCCAGGCTTACTCACCCTACTACAACACCTACGGCACAGTTCCAGTCACCTACTATTAAATGTAAACTGAAGAGACGAACTTACTGTAAATAATGTTGATATTTTTTATATCTGATCTGTAAATAAATTTGAATTTAACTAAAACATGTAGTATAACTGTACACCCAAAAATCGATTTCCTTAACAATATATTACTGGGTTTAGACACCACATAAATTGTACTACGTAAAATATACTTTTCACAACGTTCCTAGTCTATATAACCGAAAACAATTCAATACCATCAAGTGTGGCCAGGTAACCTTATTTTAGTTTACGGGATTTTGTACATAAAAGTGATTTATCATGATTTTAAAACTGCGTCTGGCGTAAATTAAATTCTACTAATCTAGTTATTTGACTGAATATCTAGTTATATAACTGACATTTGACTGAATCTGGATCGAATACGCCAAAGGGTAAGGTCAAATATCACATAATAATTGTCTGCTATACGACAAGTACCGTTAAAGCAGTCAGAGGGTGAAATATTGAAATAATAGACGCATTTGCCTCTTTGCTTCATGGCAGTCAAACAATTCGGAGCTGATTGGTTACAAACACTGTGACAAGATAATTTATATAAATACTATTAAAATAGTACTATATATATAAATAGATTCAATAATTTACATCATCATCAAAAGATGTCAGTAGAAATACATTACATTTCATAAATTTTATTATCGATCTCATACCGCATGTTTATTTACTGTTTTTATTGATATTAGCTCATTTACACATTGTTACGTTGACATTTAATAAATATGTCATAGCTTATGTTAACACTTAGAGTTTTAGAAAAAACAGCAACATACAGGAACATACAGGACACCCTGTTTACCAAACAATTGGGTTTTTTGAATAAGAACACATTTCGTTACTTTAATAATCTCATTTTATTCCAAGTGAAGATGTCTTGTGTTGTGATGATGTATCTTGAGACAATTATTCAAAGTTAAATTTTTCGCTAAAATAACCTTCAAATTTAATAGTGTAATGAGTGGATGAGTAATATGAAATAAACTTTCTGCCCACAGCTTCACCTGTGAAGTCAAAGGAAATTCCCATGTAAATAAGACGTTTCTCTGCAGTGAAATGTATCCTAGCTTCCTAATATCACCAGGCATTAAATATCATATCATATAATTGTTCCCTTGTGACATCAAGAAAGACAAACAAACGCACTGATGCATATATAATACTAGCTGCACCCCACGGTTTCACCCGCGTAAGTCCGTACCCGTAGGAATATCGGGATAAAAAGTTGCCTATATGTTATTCCAGTTGTCCAGCTGTCTACATATCAAATTTCATTACTATCGTTTGCGTAGTTTTTGCGTGAAAGAGTTATCAATCACACACACATTCTTATAGTTTCGCATTTATGATATTAGTAGGATAGTAGGATAGGCTTAATAAGGATGTCAAGATTAAGTCTTTATTATGTCCGTTTGTCACATTTTAACGCATGAAACAATTAATACTGAACAGATTAAATTGAATTTTGATATTAAGAAAAATAAACCTAAGATTAAACCTATCTGCATTTCTTTGTCCTATATGAATCATAAAAATATTTGTAACTGATAAAATAGTATGGTCTAAACCTGTATATTATATTTCGACCATAACATTTGACTTCTAACAAGCATTATTTTAAATTAAAACTTTTCCAGTATATGAACGTATTATCGGAAGCACTAAGACGTTCTAAATAAACATTTCACCATAACACAAAACATCTTTTATCATAATATAACATGAGATCCATAAGTTGTAAGAGTCCCAGTTAAAAAACACTATTTTAATATGTGTTTTTCCTACTAATATTACTAATGCAAAACTATAACTATGGATGTATAGGTTAATGTTGTTAAATCACGACATAATAACAAAAATAATCTGAACTAAAGAAAGATTTAAACCAGATTTCACTTCCGAAAAAGCCCGAGTTACAGATTATGTTTAAAAAAATCTTATTTGTTATGTCCTAGAGTGGTTGATTTGCCTGATGGTAAGCATTCACGACCGCCCATGAAATTAATATGGGCCTCCATCTCTCTCACTCATGGAGCGAATCACAGTTGTATTCGCATTCTACTATTTCAAGCCGATTTTCTGTGGGGATTTTGTACCTTGCCCGATGCGAGGTGGCCCAACTCGTACGGACGGGATCAACTTGATTCCCACACTAAAAATAAATAATCAGCATATTTATATGATAACTCTATTATGTTCGTATGGTCCGTATTCTTTTCCTTACCCTTCCTAGTTCTCATCTTTATTCTCCTCATCAATCCTTCGTTTATCCTTTTAAAGTCGGCAACCAATTTGCCAAAAGCCGTCTGCAAATAGCATTACGCCTTTACGAATATTTATGGGCGGTGGTAGACGCTTACCTGAGGCGACCCACCAACGTCTTTGCCGACTATGATATTTAAAAAATAATAATGATAATGTACAACGATGGAGTATGTTATAAGTTATAGATATATTACATGGGCGTATACCAAGTAATGGCACGTTAGATCAATTATTTCTTTAATTGACAATTTCCGTATGATATTTTAATGAATATTAACTAATAAAAATTTATAGCGAGCTGGTTATAAAACTAGTCAAATAAAACACAGTCGTCATTGTTAAAAAGTGTAGGTTGTGATTTTGATAAAATACGTACATTTAATTATTTTCGGCTTATAACTTTTCATATTTCATGAAAATTTTAAAAACTAAATCAATTAAATTATATATTTTAAGAAATTGAGAAAGCTGTCAAAGATTTTTAGAGGCTTAACTCGGGTTACAATTATTTCTTTAATTGACAATTTCCGTATGCTATTTTAATGAATATTAACTAATAAAAATTTATAGCGAGCTGGTTATAAAACTAGTCAAATAAAACACATTCGTCATTGTTAAAAAGTGTAGGTTGTGATTTTGATAAAATACGTACATTTAATTATTTTCGGCTTATAACTTTTCATATTTCATGAAAATTTTGAAAACTAAATCAATTAAATTATATATTTTAAGAAATTGAGAAAGCTGTCAAAGATTTTTAGAGGCTTAATTCGGGTTACAAAATGTATAAATTAACATTTTTTATTGTACATATTGTGCAATTTTAATAATTATGTTTATATGAGAGGAAACTTTCCCAAAAAATAAATTCCATTGTCACGCCATACAACAACCATCTCAATCTCATAATGTTCGTTAAAAAAAGTTATCGAACTCGAGTTCAAGCCTATGGAAAATAATAATAATAATTCGCTAGAACATTTTTCTTGTAGTAATTATTTATAAATTTAAATAACCGTATTGATTCATTTACAAATAAGGTACTCGCCGACACAAAATCATTTAGGAGTATTTTATTATCCAAATTTAGCGGCCTTGTGAGTCCGGATTTTAATGGACATTAACAAGTACTATTTTTGTAAATATCAACCACACATGTACATCTAAGATTTGATATATAAAGTACAGAACTGGGTCGATTTAGTATCAGTCAAACACTACACCTAAGACATAAAACATGGCAGCTAAGGTGAGACGATAAAACGTGAATTTCACATACTTAAAAAATATTTTCTGTATTTTTAAAACCATGTATAACAATGATGTATATATTTCTTTAGTTCGTCGCCCTTGTCTGCGCTCTCGCCGTAGCCCACGGCTCCGTGGTGCCCGCTGACAACGAAGCGTCCAGCTTCGAATACGGCGTGGCTGACCCCAACACCGGCGACTACAAGAACCAAGTGGAGAGCCGCGTCGGTGGCGTCGTCCGCGGCCAGTACTCCCTCATCGAGCCCGATGGCACCAAGCGCATCGTCGACTACACCGCTGACGATGTCAACGGCTTCAACGCTGTTGTGCGCAAGGAAGCAGTCGGCAGCGTTGTTGCTGCAGCTCCCTCCGTAGTTGCTCCCGCGGTTGTCGCCGCCCGCTCCTACGCCGCTCCCTCAGTAGTTGCGCCCGTCACGTACGCCCGCACCTACTCTCCATCCACCGTCGTCGCCCCCGCCGTTGCCTCGCCCGTGTACGCCACCTCAGCTCCTCTGGTCGCTGCCCGCTCATACGCCCCCGCTGTATACAGCAGATCCTACTTGGCCCCCAGCGTGTACTCCCAGGCTTACTCTCCCTACTACAACACCTACGGCACAGTCCCAGTCACCTACTACTAAATGTAAACTAAAGAGGCGAACTAACTGTAAATAATGTCGATATTTATAGATCTTATATTGAAATAGAGAGACATGTATATCTTTTGAATTCGAAATGCCTTTTTTATAACAATGTTATGTTACCAACCAAATATATAATATATACACAAATATAAACATCTATTATTTTTTTTTTTAACTAGAATGGATAAAAATTCGATGTCATAAGAATGAGAAATGTGTTTATTTACTAATATTGTTATTTAGTATGGTTCGTATAGCATTTAAACTCTTCTTTCTAAATGGAATCATTGATACTCATGCCCTCATCGCAATTTCATTTTATTGAGTTAAAAATTTGAGTATAAAAAATTAAGCCAAGTATTAAGACTGACTCAGAAATAAAAATAAGTTCGTTTTTATTGTTTATTTTCAAAAGAAATACATTTTGTAAATGCAGGATTTTTAAATATATATCGTGAATAGAGATAAAATATGATATAGAATAGGACAAACTAACAATGTAATAAAATCTTTGAAGTCAATATTGAGCCACTTTTTGGCTTTCCACTGTTTACATATGTGACATTAGTATCAATGCAATAATCTGGTACAATTAATCTGATAATGAGAGCATTGTGATATTTTGTAAATAGAAATAACTGTAATATAATGTAGCCTGTTATCTAAGTCACAATGATATGACAGATGCAAGCCATCAAATAAGAAAAACGTAAAAATATATATGTTTCTTGTTGGAGTAGAGCATGCTTCCACTCGAATTGATTCATATTGCCCGGGGATGGTTCCATAACCACAGAAAAATCAACTAAGAATAACCACAGAACAATCAGTTGAGTGGGAAATCCCTTCTAGTTTAGGCTGCCAACACATTTGTAAAGACTGCGAATGTTCTCTGACTGACCTCTGCGAATGTTCGTGGTGGTTCGGTGGTGGTGACTCCTTACCATCGTGTGACCAAACAACTTACTGTATAAAATTCATTTCAACAGTATGATACGTATAAGTAGTATATATTTACTTGAGACTTGACTAGTAGCGACTGAAATAACTGAGTACATAGCGCTTCATATAGTAATTATATTAATTTATTTTTCGCTTCTGATCGCCCTTTATTGTACTATAACTAAATGAAATGTATACCAAGATTTATAAGTAAAAACATTAAATTCGTTCTATTCTTCGATTAATATGTTTTTTTTATTATTATTCTAGGTTTTTAAACCAAGATTCTTACTTTCAATGACTCCCTGTTTGCCCTGGTTGAAAACACTACTGATAAGGTCCTATGTAATTTTCCGGACTTCCTGCCATTTTTTTTTTAAATTTTATTGGCCACTTATGTGAAATATTTTCTATTATGCATCGATGTTTATATCTACCAACAAATTTTAGTATTTAGAAGAATTATATTATGCTACGATTTTATTAAAAAAAATTATACATAGAGGTTATATCTAGGTACACATATTTGATTCATCGAAAAGGAGTATATCAACTGTTGAAAACGGAAAATATGATCATCATCAGCCTATACTTATTCCCACTGCTAGGACACAGGTCTTCTGTGAGGGTTTATGCCAAAATCATATGACTAGGAAAACTTAATTCCGGATATGCCGGTCTACTTACTAAGTATTTTTTTTCACCGTTTCAAGCAGAGTTAATGTAAATAATGGGCAGATAAATTGAACTAGCATCGAACCATTTGTTGAGGTCCAAACTCCTGACCATAGAGCCATCACTATTCATTACAGAAATTATATTTGGCACCAAATCTGCGATCAATTGTTTTTTAAATAAATCCAGACTTAAGAATTTGTAAATTTAATTGGATTAATGTATAGTTATCATTAAATTGTAAAAATATAAAAAACTAAAGAGCTGTTAGGGTCTTTATTTGACTTTCTTGTTAAACACCATGAAATTATGCATTATAGCTTTTGAAAAGCATTGCTATCTATCAAGATAATTATAACGATGGTATAATAAATTTTCTTACCATAAATTGAATAGCACAGACAGCAAATGCATCAACTAGCTAATTATTTCAAGTATTTTTATATGTTGTATAGTATGTACATATAGTTATTAATTATAAGCATACTTTAATTCAATTTCTTTAGTACGAAGAATTGCTACTTAATAGTACAAATAAACACACTTGCAAGAAATCTTTCTTAGTCATACCTGAAACAGTTATAAATTGGTCCTTCTAAATTTGATTTCACCAAAGTAAAGACCCCACAAACATATGCAAATTGGTAATGTAATTCTTTATGATCTATTTATTTCCCTGGTAATCGGCCTTGTACGTCCGGATTTTAATGGACATTAACGAGTACTAATATTTTTAAAAGATCAACCACATATGACGACACGCCCCCTAGCTTTACTATAAAAACTAAGGTATTTGTCAAATTGGTATTAGTCAAACGGACTGAATCATCAAAGACACCATGGCATCTAAGGTAGGAGAGTTTTATAATACTACTTTTATAGTATGCTATAATTTATTTAAAAAAACATTTGCAATACTTTGATTTTTTTCTTATAAATAATATTTTCTATGACTAATTTTCAATGTACAATATTCGCATACAGACACCATCATCATCATCATCATCATCATCAGCCCATATGTTCCCAATGCTGGGACACAGGCCTCCTATTAGGGTTCAGGCCATAATCCACCACGCTGGCCAAGTGCGGGTTGGCATATGTCGCAAGTCGTCGAACTTTTTGATTCTAAGACATGCCAGTTTCCTCACGATGTTTTCCTTTTTAAGCAGTGGTGATGTTATCTACATGCGCAGATAAATTGAAAACTCAATTTATTTCTTGCCGTGCAATAGTGGCTCAGTGGTGAGAACCTCGGACTTAAGTCGGGGTTCGAGACCGGGCGAGCGCGCAGGAAATATATTGATTTTTCAATACAGACATAGATAATATTAGAATGAGTAGGTACTACGCTGTTTATGCGAAGTACAAAAACTGTTTCCACATTATGTTTAAAAATTAGATAATTTATTTTACAACATTTTTCCAAGTGACTGTAACTGTGTTCATCTTATATATAAACATCAATTGCTGTTCGTTAGTCTCGCTAAAACTCGAGAGCGGCTGGGCTGATTTTGATAATTTTGGTTTTGATGCATTCATAATAGTCCAGGAAAGGTTTAAAAGGAAAAATACGGATAAATGTTTCGAAAAAAGGTCAATGGCGTTGCGAAGTTCGCTGGGTCAGCTAGTATGAAACATAAATCAATTATTATCAAGTAAATATGTCATTATATTGTAATGTAAGTTATATCTCATTTTATTGAAGCACTAGTAATCGACAGATTTTGTTTATTTATTATTTTATTTTATATATTATTTTGCATAGGCAACCACATGTTATGCTTTATTATTATTATTTTTTTTTGTTTATTCTTACGTATGCGTTTCTCTTAATTATAGGCCTAGTTTCTGTGTAAATATCTTTCACAGTCTATTGCATTATTTACAAACTCGTTTTTATTCCCTCCAGTTCATCGCCCTTGTCTGCGCTCTCGCCGTAGCCCACGGCTCCGTGGTGCCCGTTGACAACGAAGCGTCCAGCTTCGAATACGGCGTGGCTGACCCCAACACCGGCGACTACAAGAACCAAGTGGAGAGCCGCGTCGGTGGCATCGTCCGCGGCCAGTACTCCCTCATCGAGCCCGATGGCACCAAGCGCATCGTCGACTACACCGCTGACGATGTCAACGGCTTCAACGCTGTTGTGCGCAAGGAAGCAGTCGGCAGCGTTGTTGCTGCCGCCGCTCCCGCCGCTCCTGCCGTAGTTGCTCCCGCGGTTGTCGCCGCCCGCTCCACCGTCGTCGCCCCCGCCGTTGCCTCGCCCGTGTACGCCACCTCAGCTCCTCTTGTCGCTGCCCGCTCATACGCCCCCGCTGTATACAGCAGATCCTACTTGGCCCCCAGCGTGTACTCCCAGGCTTACTCTCCCTACTATAACACTTACGGCACAGTCCCAGTCACCTATTACTAAATTCCATACAAAGAGGCAAATAAAATGTAAATAGTGTAAATTTCGTAAAAAAAAACTTTTATTTTAAATTACAGTTGAATTTCACAATCGTTGTTTTTATTTTAAGTACCTTACGAATTATCATTTAAAATTCACTTAAATCGAACAATCACTCGTCTTTACGCTAGAAAAAAATGTTAAAAATAAATCTTAAATATAAACAACCACAAAAAGAATTTATAATTTTCTTTGCGGTTTGTATTTTTTGATAAATAATAATACCTACACACACTTTATTTCGTTGTAACGACCACTTTTGACAAAGTAGTAGTCAATAACAATATATTGTCCATAATAACTTAAGTCAAGCATTAAGTTATTTTCTAAACGGTATCATCAATCGAATTCTGAGGAATATATATAAATAAATAGATAAGAATTGCAAAATATGAATAAGCGATTTTACCTGTCATAGGCCATTCTAGCGACAGAAACATAACTTAATAATGTATTTTATGTACAAATTACATATGAATATAGTAATAGACAAACATTCGAAAGAGTAAAAATCACTGTATTATTTTATAATTTTCTCTGCCCACGTCCTGAGACAACGATACGACGTATATAGCGGTACCAACGTATGAACTTATACCAAATATGTACCTGCCAAATTAGATCTAGTAATCACTCATGGAGGTAAACGCTTCCTTGTTTTGTAATTGGTTAGCTTGTTATAGAACACGTTATACATGGAAAGCATTAGTGGTGTATTTTAATATGTTTTCCTAATATCTGTTATGGCTTAGACTGCCTCCTTCGTACTATTGATAACGCGTGAGTGTATAACCGAGGGGTCCTGGATACGATTCCCAGAAGAGACTTAAAAATAGTCTCTGTCTTATAGGACACAAAAGGGTGATACCTACTTATCCTAATATCATCTGCCCCACTAGGGGACATGGGATCATATACACACATAATTATTAATTATTTCAAACAGATGTAAAACACAAACATTCATTCAGTTATGGCTTATTACTAGTTTTTTTGATAATAAAACTTGCTTCAGAAGCTCTTTTGAATCGACAAAATACACAATTTAATATTTAGTATCGATTCCGAAAGCGATTTCTACAGAGAAGTGCTCATAATAAATTATACAGTAATTTATGCTCTTTTAAATTATTAATCTAAATTTATGGGAATAACATTTCACTACCAAAACATTATTTAAAATAATTTACTAATTGCTTCAATTTGGAGGCCTCCTATTTAATTATTCTTAATTTATTGACCTCATCTTTGTTTAATATGATCGTAGGCAAGTGGTACTGGCTTTAATTTCTGATAGGAGCTTACAAAGTCTCTAGTCTAGCAAAAAGCCAAATACTTGCGTTTTAACTAAAAATTGAACGCCTCACTGAAATCAACGAGCAAAAACGTATGTAGTAGAAAACAGCACGAGGATAACATAAGGAACACAGAAAATAAAACTACAGATCATATATTTTAGCAACATTTTTATTAAGAATTCCACAATGGAACAAATTTTTTCCATATAATATCTATGCCTATTCAGATTGTAGGTACAAGTAGTGGATTACAACGGCATTTTATTAATACATTAAGTGCATATTATGGACTATTAAAATACCTGTATTTAAGTCCGATTACGCATATCATAGTACATATATTTTGGATATACGTGTGTCTTAATATACCTGAATATCTACAGATAACATTAGAATTGTACAACATTTAAGAACACCAAAATATATACCTATTATACTTGCTGAGATAGTTCGATACTAATGAGATCGTAGATCAAATGGGGGATAGATATCGAAAAACATAGACAATGGAAGTTAGTGAGAAACACGTATATCCAACAAGTATTTAACACAAAGCTCTGTGTCTGATACATATAACGGGCAAGTCTCCAATCAGAAACTACCTTTGCCAGTTGCCGTCTATGTGTATCAGCTTTGCCCGTTTTGGGAAGCAAACATAACAGTTAACCTACTACAATTATTATTGGACTAACAAAAAGAATGTTACCACACTAAAAAATTCGCTAGAACATTAAATTAATGTTACATTAAATTAATTTACTAAGCCGCGCGTCTTCAAACGGGAATAAATTCGTATGAGCCTAGAAATTTGAATTTCACTGGCAAATTGTGAAGAGCACGCAACCGATATTCAGCGTCGCATGGTCATACCGTATGCCAAATATTAAGTACATATGTAAAAGATTATGTACATCAACCCGCCGAACGCCCGCCACCTATCTCTATATCATATAGTACAAAAATGAAGTTCAACTAATAAAATACCTATGTATAATCACATGTAGTGCTATTCTTACTGTTAAGGGTTTCATATAAAAAAGTCGCTTAAAAAAATCACAGACAATCACTTCTCCTTTACACACGATACCGACCGATTATTCCTTACTAAGCTTTACGTACAAAACCTTACTTAGTTTTACAACCATGATGGTTTACATACAATCTTACTTTATCCTCTAAGCCAGTTCTATTTTGTATACCCTTGCTCCTCCAAATCGCACCAAAGAAAAGTAATAATCTCTTTAAGGGAAGGCTCCTCGAAACGAAAGCTGATATTGGTAACGAAACCCGATTGCAATATATATCGTATACAGGAATTAAATCAGCATGGAACCTTCGAAATCAATGAAAATTGTGAATAAAATCATTCGCTCAACATCACCGTTGCGGGCTGCCGTACATTTTTAACGAAGTAATTAATTTGTACTCATCTCAATAAAACTACGTTAAATAATTTCGCGGATGCTCCAAAAAATAGAATTTTGGCAACATTTACATAAAATCCAATAATTTTTTTTTTTTAATTACTTTGTACTGACAGTAACTTTTAAGACTTGAATTTGTACTTTAGTTTTTGAAGAATAACCGTGCTCGATTTTTAATTTAGTTAAATTTTTTTGACGACAATTTTTTTTTTTTTAATTTTTCGTGGAGCTCTTTACTCACACTTAACACCAAGACATGAAATGACACCGAAACACTTTCGAACATAACGTAATGTAAAATTTAGATGTACAATTAATGAAACACTATGTTTTATTTACATTAATGACTACATTCAATGCAATGAACTGATTAAATGTTTGTATACTCAAACATGTAGGGTAATAACATATAAAAATATCATCTTGAAACAATTTTTTGCATTAAAAAATTAAAAATAATCGGAGTAAATAATTAAATTTGTTCAAAAATGCGTCAAAATTTACGTACGAATTACATTTTATTTAATTATCTATTTCAGTTGAAAATAAGTAATCTGTTCTATTTATATATTTTACATTAAGTTTATTTAAGTTCAAACGAAAATATTGAGTTCCCAATACTTGACGTAGGTATATAGCGCCGGATCAATGAAACGATGACCTTATATAATCGAAGATCTAAGTGAGCATATAAATCACTTCACATGATTATCTAATAAATGTTAGATGTAAGATAATGTCAAATATTCATCGTCAAATTCGTAACAATAATTCGCGAGACGATCCCGCGGCTAAAACTAGTGCAATCTTAAAATATAAAACACCAAAAATCATTCCTAAATGTCTGTCCAACGTGTGTGACTGTCAATTCCTTAAATTTACTTAAAATTACAATAAACTTTAGACACGATGGACGGGTGTAACTTGTGGAGTAAAAGAAAAAGGAAAAAAAGGGGAGAAAAAAAAAACAAAACCAAAAAAAATAATAAATTTTGTTACATTTTTTTTAATTCGCAGAAACCTAACAAACAATAATTTTTCTCAATTCTCATTTCCTTAAAACATAGTAACATCTATGCAACACAAGAAATAACTGGGGAAAAAATAAATAAAAATTACGAAAAAAAAAATAGGTTTTATACTCCGTAGAGTGAAGTAGGTACGATTAGATTTCGCTGTCGTCTCAGGGCCGATCTCTGTAACATATTGTGTCGAAATGAGGTAGAACATCGATGAGATTATAATAACTAGCCTAATTAACACTTAACCTAATTAAAAACTATCAACTCAACGGTTCTGACAGTATCCGCAAGGTTTTCTGGGGCACACGCTGAGCTGAAAGCACTGACTACCTTTCAGAGATTCAATTTGCGATCTACATTCAATATTCCTCGAACCGAACGCCGAGGACTCTTACATGTACATTTTGTTTCTCATACGTTCAGTCCTACGCTATCCAACTAGCTATCAATGACACATAAATCCGTTATCTCTAAACTTTATTTAGTAACATTAATACTTCTGTGACGGGAGCATTTGACTTTGAATCCTGAGGTAGCGATTTGTACTTTTCATAAATTTCCCATTACGCTTAACCTAAGTATTTCATCATATAAAAATCTATTTAAAAGCTTAAAATTATTTTAATCCTCGAGGTAGATAAACTTATGGACTAATTTGGATTGTACTGTGATACGTATTCGTTCAGCTAATGTTGTTTTGTGAATTTGTAGTAGTACAAACGTTTGAATGCATATCGCAGTACAATCCATGTGACGGCAGAGGGTCACCATACCCGTAACAATCTTTGGCTTTACCATCACGACATATCGCGATTTATATACAATTAAAATTAACTTAAAACTAAACCTTAATAACCCAAAATGGAGACAAAGTTTAAGCAAAATAAATGCAGCTTTGAGCCAACGAGTTTTATCTATTGCACAGGAATGACGGAGGTACATATAAAGGATATTCTTTTTTAAATTTGACTGAACATAGGGTAATATTTATTGAATTATAAACAAACAATTTCACAGAAAATGTGCCAATGTCTTGCTACAGTGATATTTAATTTGAAACAACATTAAGGTGTAAAAACCATGGTCAATGAAATTTTGTAATACCTTCAAATAAATATTACCCCTCAAAGCAATTCTTTGCAACTGTACGACTTAGCCTTCTTGCTCAAACTTCAAAACCAAACATTAGCCAATACTCAACAAAACCTCAATACGAATTCACTTATAACTCATTTTCTATATTATTATCTCACAACAGTGTTAGAGATCAGCCCGAGGAAGGGGAGGATGCAAACATCGACTTATTTAAAACCTTATCACATCAATAATATTACATCTAGCGTAGACATACGTCCACTTACATTAGATATAACAATGAGAAAACTTAATTTTAATGCGATTTCAACTGTCCAAACATTAGTAGTATACCGAACTTTGTACACAACAACGAAATAATTAAACTTCACAAAATGGTAAACAATAAAAATTGACGTAATTGATATTTTGATCTTTTGTACATACACAAACCAGCGACTCCACGTGTAAATCTATCGCTATCCAAATTAAGAAGAAAATAAAAAGAATTAAAAGTGATGCATTAATCGATTCTTTTTTACATATCACAAAACATTAAATGTCAAAAGAAATCACATCTATGAATTTTAAATTCATAAGAAATAAATGATAAAAACAGAATAATTACTCCTTCTCCATAATATTTTTCAAATATAATAAAGGAAATTTAACAATTTAAGATTGAAAGAAAACATGTCTTAACAATAGTACGCCTAAAGTAAATGCCAAAAAAAATATTAAAATGTATATTATTACAATAATAATCCAAAGATAAAAATAAAAGGTCAAATTATCTCCCAATTTAGCCCAACTAGACAAGAACATTAATAAGAAAAATGTTACAACTATTAAAAACCTATAGTATACTTTAGGCCCTTTCTATGGACCATAGAATCTGAGTGAACCATCTATATAATACACGTAAGCCGACAATTTTCTTCAAATAATCGGCAAGATGGCCCATACAAAAGGCCTGTGGTCATAACCGTTGTATACAAAGACATATGGCAATTCAAATAGTCTCGACTTCGAAGACTCATATTTGTAAGGTGCGTTGATTCATGTCTAGTCCATTTCTTAATCCAAACCAGAATCACGCAAATTAAACCTTTCCTCAGTTCACATCCGTGCGATAATTTTTTATTTTTTATTATTTTTTTTATTTCAAAGTTTGTCCGTTCCAATTTCTCCGCCAACATAACGTTCTATAAACGTTTTCATATCTAAATAAAAAATACAGTGACCTCCCATTGTATTTCAGGAATTTAGGCCACACTCGGCACTTCTCCGCAATTCCAATCTACCAGTAGCCCATACGTTTCCTTTCAATAAACTATTTGACCAAGGAACGATTATTGATTGAGATAAAATAGTAAGACTATAAAATACAAGATCAATTAAAAATATTGAAGTATAAATCTTTAAAGACCTCTCTAATTTGTAAAATAGCTTCTTTATGTTGTACAGGAAATAACAAAAAGGTACAAGAATGTTAATTTATCTTTGATTGTAGAGAACTATTCGAAAATATTTTCTTCTTAATATTTAAAGGACATTTATATAAGAATTTCTTATCTAAACTGACACTAACAGGACTGAGTTAAGTGTTAATAGATGCTAAATACATTAAGGAAATCGAGGTAAACATTCAGATTTCAACTACACGACAACGGAACATATAATAAAATCACTGAGCCTTCATAAAGCGTTCTTCATAAAAAATATTTATTGTAACCTAAAATATAAATATAATAAATATGAATGCAACTCATTCCTAAATATCAGGAACAACACACAGTTGCTACATTCACACGTAACAAAGAAAAATATAAAATAAATAAATGTGAACTTAAAATTTGAGGATATTTGGCACTGTCCCATTTGCTTGATAATGCAGATACTAAGGTGTGGGGAGCCAGTGTCGCCCTCTCAATTATAATACATTAGCGACACTAGCTACCATATATTAAATATTTAAATCTCAACTGGTTGCACTTGAAATGACTAGCTATATAAAAATTAAGTGGCCTTCTAAATGCACTACGAAAACATTTAACGGAATGATAAAATCGACACCATCGCGTTAAAACATATAATATTTGGTCTCAATAGTAACACCCGAATAGGCGAGTTTGGGAACGAACAAAATATAGGTAATACATTCACGCCTCCTAACTTACATGCAAACAAATTAACACGTCTTTACCTAACTACTTATGTCCCTAGGGCGAATTGTACTTTGTACAAACTAAAACCATGCACTGTACAGCACAAGCCTGACACTCGCGTTTCAACATTACTTCGGATTTCATGACAGTGTGGCAAAACTAAATTATCATAGAGCCTGTTCTATTGTATCACAGATGCGTTAAAATTATAAAACTTAACCCGGTTTTGCAGTCTATTGTTATGAATAAGAAAATTAATATAAAATAGAGATATAATTTGCCACAGTAACACGTCGACAGAGGTCACGGCGATATACATTCTCCTATTATTTACATACTAAGCCTATGACCATCAGTCTCGACATCAACTCTAAGTTTCCCTAGCTCAGTTTAATATAAAATAAGCTATATCATAACGACCGAGAGCTCAAAATAAAACGTCTATAAAGGTAACTTCAATTCACAGTCAAATTAAGGTACGTAGGGATGAAATAGGTACAAAATGTTCAAAACACGGTACCATAAAAAGGTGAACACTGAGCGACCACACAGCTAAACGTGGAAATTAAAATTAAGTAAATATTATCGCACATATTGAAAATATCTTAAAAAATTCTTAAGATCAATTTTGAGGTAGATTACTGTTACATAAATATGCATTAAACGAGGTATTTTTATTGTACGCGTGTTAGGGACGCGGTTTGAACGGCTGTAGGGCGTCGTTCGAACCGGTCGGAAAGAATAGAGGTAGATCGGTTGATAGTTTGGAATAACTTAAAGGGTTTACTGCGTATGATTGGGAAGAGGGCCTTGAGGGAGGTGGGGGGTGACCTGGTGGCGATGCTCGCGAGCAATGTGGCGGCGCACGGTGTTGTTGCGGGTGAAGGTACGGGAGCAGTGCGGGCATGGCACGCGGATGCCCTGATGCCGCTGTCGGATGTGCGCGCGCAGGTTTGTCTCGTAGCCGTATAGTCTTTCGCAGTATGGACACTTTAGTTTCTTTCCTGGAATTGCATACGATTATCGTACAGTGGAGTAAATTATAGATAAGTAAGTTTATTTAAAGAACTCATTTGCGTCATGCGAATATAATGAACATTGATTGTGATTAAACCGTTTAAAATCGTAACCCCAAGGGACGATATTTCACTAACAAACTGTTGCTGTAAATGCCTAATTAACTCTTCATACCAAAACACTAAGATGAGATTTGTTTACAGTGTGTAAAGTCCAATTGGTCATTCTGTATCCATAGTTAAGGTGTTAGTTAGGTGTAGTTAAGGTGTTGTTACAAGGAATTGTAACTGTTTATAACTAGCTGGATAGTTTACCGTCAGCAGTAGCGATTCCTCCAGACTTGCTAGTGATGATCTTTGTAGGCCATATATCAGGGCTGGGCTTGGGCGGCACGGGCGAGGTCTCATGCGGGTTGTCGTGGTAGTTGGTTGTGGATATCGGCACAACTGGTGGCGGCGAGTTGTTGTAGCCGCCTGCGTAGTCATTTTCGCTTTTTATCCGTAAATCTAGAATTGACAGGGAATTGTTTGAATCATTGTTATTTTTTATGTCATGAGCGGGAAACTGAGCTAGTGGTTTGCTGATGGCAAGCGATATCCACCGCCCATGAACATTTTGTTGAGTAGGACCGTGGAATATGGTTAAAGGGTAAAGGATAAGGAAAGAATTGACAACTTGGCATAAAGGACTGGCAAAGGTGACGGAAAGGACGGACACGGGACTTCATCCTGTTATTTTAATATTGTTTATTGTTGAAACCAAAATTGCGTTTTATGTAACTGAACACTTAATATATTAGAATTTATATTGTTGTAGATTCGAGAAGTATCTACGCAATAAATTTTCTGTTGTACTTTGAATAATATTCATAAACCAAATTACAACATTAAGCGAATATTCCCATCAGTATGTACTCGGTACGTTTCAAGTGTTTGTAGAAGATAGTATGTCTGTTCTTTAAAAGAATATCGTCAATATGAAAGCCATGATTTGGGTGTCCTTACCTTCAGCGCCCTGATCAGTCGGCAAGCGTTCCATTACTTCATCCTTAGCTGGAGCAGATCGTTCATAGCCATTGTTCTTGATCGGGTTGTTGACGCTAGAGGTACAGTCGGGGGGGTTCTCTTCGTATCTTGCACCAGCGCCGGGAGATGAACGAGTATCCGGTTCATCCGCCACGCTGCCACAATGTGACGAAGAGGAGCTTTGCCTGAAGATATTCGTTAATATTTTAGTAGATGGAAAAAAAACAGAAAACAATGTTAGCGTAAATATGAACAATGCAAGATAGCAGTCTCGCATTCGAATAGCAATGACGCGTTTATAAAATGTCCTTTTATTTCCTGAATAGAATTGCTGTAGGGTTGAACCCCTTGCCTCACCCTATGAAGCAAATAAATTTGTTGCAGAACCCTACGATTTGCTAAGGCTGCTTTATGTACATATACTTTCAGTAGCTTAAAATGCCAGTAAAGATAGTTGAAAATATAATGTAATAGTTAGTGAAGTGATAAGAAATAATATAGTGGCATTAGGATACGAACAGACATTTCTGTTGTGATCAGATTTTTTCTACATCACGGTATGTGTTCTGAATTTGTTTACCTGTAATTCCTTGTTACAGGGCTGGCTGATGGCGACGGTTTTGGAGGCGGTGGTCTTCGATGCGACGACGAGTGTATTGGCACGTGGGCGGGTGGAGCATACCGGCCCATCCCGCCACTTCCACCATGAATGGGTATTCCATATTGGGTCATGATAGGTCCGAATGAGCCCGCATGAGGTTGTGGTGGCGCTGACTCCTGGACCTCGCAGTTCACACCAGATACTGGACTAGTCTTCACGCGGGTTTGGTGACGTTCCCCCGACTGTTGAGTCTGTTGCTTCACCCAAGCGTCTTGGGACATCTCCATGGAGAGACCTTTGACCTAGAAAAAAAAACCATTCACGCTATATTTAACAATAGGCTTTGGCGTCGTAAGGTTGCAAATGCAATTAAAAACATAATCTTTAACAACATTCTTAAGAACTGTTTACATTAAATAATAGTATTCGTTTCTAATACTTAGTCACGTTTTTCACCTAAAAACTTCACTAAAAAACCTTCATAACCTGCTATTATGTAAATCATAAAACTCATGGTCGATTTTGGACCACCTAGTTTCCTTTCTTCGGCTTTAGGTCATTTGATACTCTATCGAGATAAGGGTAATAACGTGTAATATTTCAGCCACTTGATATTCTGTATTATCCAACTAATATTATAAATGCGAAGCTTTGTTGTATTATAGTTTTTCGAATATGATAGTATAAAGCAAGTCGCTGCCCGCGTCTGTCCCTATGTTTGTATGTATACTCAGGTAACTACTCAAAAGATTTCGATAAGATATTTTTAATACATATAGTGATTCAAGAGGAAGGTTTATATGTACAATAACTTCTACTAAACTACTTCGAATATAACGCGAAGCCGCGGGTAAAACTAGTATTGAATAAAGTGATATTTAGTAAATGAATACTGAATAATGAATCAGGCTAGTGTTAGCAATAATCGCAATAATGCTGTGAGTATCTAGTTAAATTTAGTTTGTAATTATAAGAAATTGAGAAAATGGTAGTATATTTTATTATCCACTAGCTTTCCCAATTGGCTTGAATAGTCATAGGAAATTCCCATGGAAATGAGACATGGCTTTTGTCGTCTGTAACCTCCTATCTCCAGAAATAATTATTAAATCGCTCCGTTGCGACGTGATAGACTTACAAAGAAACACACTTTCGCATTTTTAATATTTGTAAGGATTAAGTTATTTATTTTACTTTCTTGCACTTCAAACTTAGTCACTTTTTCTATTATATATATATCCTGGTCTTTTTTTTTTCTGTTTTTGTGGTAATTTAAATATTCTATCCTTCAATTCTTTCACTTGTCTCTTAAACATATTTATCTATAATGTAGTCTAACATCATTGCTGATTTATTTGTGTTTATTTATTTCTTTCTAATCTATCCATCTTCCTTCTGGGTTCTGGCAGAATTAACAGCTTCATGGGTCAACTGACTCATGGCATATAAAGCTGAGCCTGGACCTTTTCACAGCCATAACACATCACAGCAACCTAACTTAGTTTTTATTTTATTTCTTTTCTTTTTATATGTTTTTATTTTTTTTTCTTATTTCCTGTTTTATGCTCAGTGTTTTGTCTTTTTTTTTTTTTGTTAATTGTTGTGTGTGTGTTTGATTGTGAATAAATGTATGTCTATGTCTATTAAATATACCTATATATTCAAATTTTATAGATTATGAATAAAATACATGTTTCCGATTTAAAATGTACTTCATTTGACAATAGTTTGACTCTTTAAAACAAAATTAAAACGGGTTCTAGCTTTGTTGGCAAAATAAAAAGATATTTCATGAATTAAGCTATTTATATGCTGAAAATGTTAAAATGGCTTTGGAAAGTGTTACGAAATTATAATTGCTGGTAATTAAAAGCAGGTTGGGGTAGATAGGTTTTATAGATATACATTCATTCTAAGTGGTTATGACGTAATACCATAGGTCTTTATTATGAGGCATTTAGCGACCTGACCTTACTGACTAATGAAAATATAGAAATTCAAACTATAAAAAATGCTAATGGATATGATAAATAATAGAATATAAATTGTTCTATACTATATATGCATATTTAATATAAAATAAGAGAAGTACTTGAGACCCATAAATTATTTACAAAAATTAACAAAAAACCACATGAAAGGCAATAGCTTATAAAAAAAAATCATCAGTATAGCTTCATTGGGTATTTTTCAGGTAAAAAGTACATTAGAATTGAAAGCTTCCTCCTTTTTTGAAGTTAACTGAAAACACAGTTTTTCAAAAGTTGTATATGAGGTAAAAGAGAGCGAATACGATTGATTAGAATAAGGCTGAATAATGTATTGTATGCCATCAAAGACGCGAACTAAATAGGTTGAAGATGTGAGCAAATATGGGTGGGAATTTGGGTAAAATGCTCCTACAAACCTGCTCTAGAAAATGTATCTTAACTGATGATATAAAGGTTGAGCTGATTACTTTCAGTCTTATGAAGCTTTATTTTGTCATCAGCATCATCAGTATACGTATTGTGTACTAATTTGATTTATATAAAGTGGTATATAAGATCATTGATAATTGTTCAGATAATCTAATAATGTACGAATTGTTTGTTGCTTTTTATACAAACGTTTAAACTAAACTACGACCAATAATATAGACTTGTTGAATTGTTTATCTACATAGATTAGTTGTAGCTCATTAGCCTTGTAAAAATTATTACTTATTTATTCAAATTGTATATATCGTAAGCTCCTATTATTACAGCTTTTCAATTAAAGAAATTCATCACTAATGTAACTTGGACTGTAGCTTTATTCTTAACAATTATATTGTTTGCGTTCTTCTCTTTTATCTAAATATATTCTATGCATACACATATATCTCTATCTATATGTGAATTTTCTATATTTAGTAGTTTACAATGTACTATATCTATTAGTTTATCTTTAATGATGATATTACATTAGTAGCTGACCTGTAAATTTTCCCCGCTCTTAAGAAAGCTGGAGAGAGCATCTTGACTGACGTGCACCTCGCCTTTATACATGAATTCGAGGAGTGCCTGCATGTTGTCCGCCGTGGTGGCTTCGAGGATGACGTAGCAGGCGCCTGCATGGCTGGGCGGTGCTGTGTCGAAGAGCTCTTGGAAGTGCTTACTGCAAGCCGCTAGAATCACCTTGTGTGCTTTGAATTGGCGACCTGTAACAAGGAAACAAGGAATATATCAGTTAATACTTTTGAAAAAAAAAAGATCATCACAACCCTGCGGGCGAGGTACACCAATTTCAAAAATAGGACCACATGACAAAAACTTTCTATCGAACGCAAAAAATAGTTATGGCAGTTAAAAACCCACGGAGTTACCGAGTAGCAAAACCGAAAAAACAATCAGTCGAAATGAGAAGCTTCGTTTTTGGGTCATCGGTTGAAAATTTTACTAGGTGTACATTTAAGAATATAAGGAGAAAACTAATACATAGAGACCAATAAATTACAGTGAAACAAATATAAGAATAAAGCATAAAAACTAAAAAACTATTAAATATTTGTGCCACCTAAAGGGCGAGGGCACTCTGCATAATATGTTATTCCGATATGGTCGGTATAACGCTGGTTTTCAGTGAAACTAAAATATGCGTGGAGTATTATGATTTTACGTTATTCAAAGGCAAAGTATTCAAATACCAAAATTATACGTAATGATAAATATTGTAATTGAAATTGTGGCTTTCTTGGGATATCTCGTTGTTATTTGAATAATATCAAACTCTCGTTCAATATAAATATATCGGATTGCCATTTCAAAATTCTATAAATATTATAATTTTATGAGTTCCATCATTGCATTTTCGTGGAATTTTGAAATAAATACTATTTAGTTCCACATAAAATAAATATTTCCTGTCGTACGCATTACACCTTGAAAATAATTACCACTATTTATATATTTATATTTAAATTCATGGTAATAACAATTAAACAAATCTTTTTAAAGCTATCAACATTTTTAATTGTACCTTTTACCCTTTTAAGGTAAATATGGAATACTAGTGTATATTATTTTTATAAATTTCCCTATATATTTATATCATAAAGGGAAAAGTGCTATGTTTGTTTATTTATTTACTATTTAACTCAAAAACTGCTGGATAGATTGATACAAATTCTTTTGCTTCCGTACTTTAAAGGCTATTTATCCTTTATATAGGCAACCTGGGCGAAGGCGGGTAAAGCGGCTAGTATATTTAACTTCCTTTTTATTTCTATAAGAAAATCAGGCAAAGATAAATTATCTAGATACCGATAATCCTTATACCCTGCTTTGTATTATTATATTATTATTTTACTAGCTTTCCGTCCACGGCTTCTTCCGCGTAGTTAAGGGAATTTCCGCGGGAATGAAACGTTTCACTGCGGTAAAAAGTAGTATATGTCACTCTTTAGTCTCCCAACTATCTTCAGACATTAAAATCATATCATATGATAGTCCTGTGGCGACGTGAAAGGCAAACAAACAAACAGTTTCACATTTATAATATTAGGATATACTTTGGGACCTAGTATCATACGCCGATACATCAGGTAATGCACGTAGCCCTACAGAATCAACATAGGAAGAAAGGGTTAGAGATTAATACTCTGGTCCCCTCGCAGTTTGGAACTCCTTTAAATAATTAATATGCTACCATTTAACATATCCTGTAAGGATTAATTTATACTATGCAAAAAAGACAACAGCAAGTAACCTACATGCTATAAATATAATACATTATGATGCCGTGTCGTATAGGTTTCTAAATATTTCCTGCAAGAAATTCTATGTTGGCTGTAATGTACAACGTAGGATAGATTTTTTCTAAACATGAACATTGTTTAATGCATGTTCACTGCAACTTCGAGCTTGGAGCAGTCATTGTTGTTGGGTTTTTCAATAAGATTTCGTGTAACTTGGCATGGCAAGTCACTGAAACGACTAAGACGAGATGGTCACAAAGGCCACCAAATTCTACCAGCGCCTATTGAAAAATCCTGTATTAACTGGCTCCATAATAGTTATAATTTCTAAGCTCTCGCAGGCCTAATAAGCAAATAAAATTAGTAAAACGATTCTTCACACACAGAGGTAATGTAAAAACGTACGTCGGGTAAAGCAATGCGCAATATATTTAAACAATATGAAGCCCCGAATTCTTACAACGCTTCTTAATAACCTTAAACACCAATCGTCATACAATAATACCCATGCAATGATAACACGCGTACATCTGTTTGTGACGTCATACCTGCCGAATAGCACGGAACAAAGTGTGTAACCTTGGACCTATGGAGTGTTAAGCCGACTATACTAATGCGATTTGATGGCTGAAGGCGACTTTTGGGTGTGTATAACGAACGCATACATATTTGAAATATGTGGATGGGCATGATAGGTACATTGTTGCTACTTATTTATTATTCCTTTAAGATGATTTTTAATCTTTGGTTATTTTTTTATAAAGTATCGTATTAAAAGACCAACATTAAGAGATGACATTTTTAATTTATTGATTAAAACTTTAAAATTACTTTAAGAAAGCGACGGCCGGACCGATTTCTTTTTTTGCTTGACTTGATTTTTACTGCCGTGTCCCCAGATTATACTAACTTGTAACTAACTTGTAGGTAAGAAAAGTCGTATTCAATTACTATATTATATATGATTTATATTCAATTACTTTAATTAATAATATGTTTGTATCAAATAGTATACAGTGATAAGTGATATAAAGGCATCTAATGGAAATCAGTGATCTTAGTCTGAGTGGAAAGCCTAATTGTGGCATAAATTTACATATTTATTGTACTATATTATATTATATGATTATATATGGGAGTCGAGCATGCTTCGGCACAAATTGGGCCAGCTCGCACCTGTGAAGTACCACAGAAAACCGTCGTGAAATAGTGGCTGTGTTTCGTATGGTAAGTGGGGAAGCCGGAGGCCCGTTTCCTTTTCCCCACATGTCCCAGTTCATTTCTTCTTTCCAGTCGATAATCCTTTCCTTTTCCCTTACTCCATAAAAGCGGGCAGCGAATTCGCAGAGACACTATATTTGAGAATGTTCATGGGCGGTGGTGATCGCTCACAATCAGGCGAACCACCAGACAAGTTGGCCGCTATGACATTAAAAAAAATACTACATAAAGTTTGTTTTAGTTCTAAAACTAATAGGACCAAAGTAAAGCATATTTATAGATACACTTAATACAACAGGAGTAAAAAACGAAAGTTTGGAAAATTAAGAAGTCCTTTGTTTGATTGTTTTAGGCCGATTTTTCCAAAATGAAGGAGGTTCTCAAATCGAGTGATATATTTTTATCTGTCTTGTTACTCGATATCTCCATGGGTTTTCTATTGCCGTGATTATTTCTGTGTTTGATTGGAAATTGTTGTCATTTGGTCCCATTTCAGAATCTGGAGTGTTCCCTTCAGAGACGTCGGTGACCTTTTTGTAAATATGAATTGTAATTTAAATACATTGATGTTTCGATTTACATATTTGAAAATATGAAGTTAATATTTACGTTACTGAATTGTGAATACCATTGGTTGAGATTCTCCTGTATATTTTCTTGCCACGCGAATGTCGCATCGTGGCGATTTTTTTTTTTGATTGAATGCATTTGATTGTATGCACATGTATACACACATAAAATGCATTCTACATTCACGCCTGGTACCCGAGTAAAAAGTAACCTATGTACAAATCCAGACTATAATCTAGCTCTGTACCAAATTTCATTCAGATAAGCTGCTTTCGCCGGAAAGAGTAACAAACATCCATACTTTTATAAAAATTTAATTTACATTAATTCTAGTTAATTGGCAGTCTCTAGTGTGTCAGCGCCCTACGAGCGCGATATGCAAGTGTTCCGCTCCTAGCTACTTGTATTCAATACACGGACTGTTAAGGACAAATACCTATTTCCTTTTAAAGTTAATATATTTATCATACGATTTATGGCCAATTATTTTTTGCGTGTTAGGATATAGAAACAAATTTTACTATGAGATATCGTTACATGTAACTCAAAATAGCAATTTTGTTATTTTGAGTAACATGTGTTTTTATTTTATGTCATAGCGGGCAACTGAGCTGGTGGTTCGCCTGATGGTAAACGATCACCACCGCCCATAAAACATACTAATTATTTTTTATTAAAGTGAAGTCCCTTGATTTTAACTTGACTTCTGTCTTCTGTCTCCTGCCGGACTGAAACCTATTTCTTTCTGTGATCCACCGGGAATCGCACCCAGGACTCCATGGTTCTACGCTCACGCTTTAAACACTGCACCAAGAAGGCGGTCATTATTTTTATTGGTCTGTGTTATTAAAGTGTATATTTAATAGTGATACAAATTTTAACCAGGGATTGAACAATCAAGTCTTAGTAATTTATAAATCTGCAACTATTATTGCGTAGTAGATGCTACACGGATCGAAACATGTATTATAACTACATTTTTACTTTCATCTATAGTAAAAGCAGTATTCTTACATGTTATACTAGAAAACTTACTTATTATCACTTTTTACTTACTATTATGTGTTATTGTAATATTAATAACGCACATCCATATTTGTTTGTTTTAATGACTGCATTAAATATGCTATGAGTAAAAAAGTGTGAGAGCTGTGCAGTGGGTTTTCGGGGACGTACCCGCGAGCAAAAGCAAGTATCACTATACCTTATGAGTTAGATGCAGAAGCTACATGACTGCCAAATAGCATCAAAATCGATTCAGAAGTTTAAGCGCGAAAAAGTAGCAAATTTACATTTATACATACTATCGTTTATAATACGACTAGCTGCGCCCCGCGGTTTCACCCGCGTAAGTCCGTATCCCGTAGGAGTATCGGGATAAAAATATGCCTATATGTTATTCCATTTGTCCAGCTACAGTCTACGTACCAAATTTCATTGCAATCGGTTCAGTAGTTTTTGCGTGAAAGAGCAACAAACACACACATATCCTTACAAACTTTCGCATTTATAATATTAGTTGGATTACGCTTTTCATATCTGAGGAGATATGTTATAAAAAATGTCTTCGGTTTACAATAGATGGCGCTATATTAAGTAAGGCAGATCTAGATTTCCTATCGATTAACTTTTTAATATTTTTCACCTATAGTGCAAGTGGTTATGGTAAATCATATCTTTTTAAGGATACAACTCCAAAATTCATAGGACATCGCTCATTATTCTAATTGTTATAACCCGCTTCCAAATAACCAATTACGTATTTTTATATTTTATTTAATAATCAATTACGTATTTACATATGTATTACGTATTTTTATATTTCTTAGATTTAAAATCCAAATACTCTAATTGTATAAATAAATAGTTCAAAGTCGTTAAATGTATTCGAAAATCAATTATATGCCATTCGAATCGATAGTCGCTCTACGGAACGACGTCTATATAAAAAATTTCACGTAATCCTTAATAGAATTTCTTATTTATTGCAAAAATTTGAATAATGGCCGTGTTTTTATGCAGGAAACGAAAGCCATTGATATATTTTTTTACCTCCAGACCTTGTTTTATGGCACCTTGTAGGTATAAATGTCAATAACCTCTAGACCTTTGATTCAGACGGAAGTTAGCGTTTATCAAATAAATATTTTAGCGTATTATTCTCAACCAATCAAAGTTCATTCATGATTTAAATCTTCATTTATTGGCAATTTGTTATGCGAATGTCTCTGATTTCTCTGTTGTTGGTGTGCGTTTGCAATGGTGTGTATTTGCATTGGTGTGCGTACGTCATATTCTAATTCTTGCGTTTAATACCAAATAAGCAAAAAAGTCTAGGAAATGAGAACCTTCCATGTATGCTTAGATCTTTAGACTAACGCAATATATTTTGATGGGGTTTTTTTAATAGATACAGTGATTTGTGATTACGATTAACGTGTGCGAAGCCGCGGGAAAAACTAACGTATGTAATCTAAACACTCGTATTTTAAACCGTTTTTAGTTGAACGCGTTAATCTCAAGAACAATTGTTACAAATTACAAAAATACTTTTTCTGTTGCTTAGTCTATTTATCGAGGTAGGCTGAACTATACAACACCATGTTACGAACACTTGGAGTGGAGCAGCAACAAAAAAATGTTGCAATATTATTTTTGAGACTAAAACACAAGTTGCATGGGTCAGCAAGTTCATGGCGTAAGTATTGTTGAATACAATATATAGCCAATAAATCCTACTAATATTAAAATGCGAAAGTTTGTCAGGATGTTTGTGTTTGTTGCTCTTTCACGCAAAAACTACTGAACCAATTGCAATGAAATTTGGTACGTAGATAGCTGGGCAACTGGAATAACACATTACTACTATTCATCCCGATATTGATACGGGATACGGGCATACGCGGGTAAAACCAAGGGGCGCAGCTAGTATAAGCTAAAAATCAATCATTTGATTCAATATAACTGAAAGACTCTGGCCCAACTGCATATTCTTAAATACAAACAAATGACAACAATTTCCTAGTATCACTAATATAATAAAGAGGAATCTTTTGTATGATTTATGTTAGCAACGTTTTTGGGCAAAAACCACTGGATCTTCAAAAATAATTTCACCATTATAAAACTGCAACTTCACTGAGTTAGATAGGCTATATAATATACTAGCGGTCCGCCCCCGCTTCACTCGTGGTACATATATAGCCTTCCTCAACAAATGGGCTATCCAACACTGAAAGAAATTTTCAAATCGGACCAGTAGTTCCTAAGATTAGTACGCTCAAACAAATAATCAAACAGACACACTCTTCAGCTTTATAATATTAGTATAGATATGTAGTGTACCCGAGCAAAGCCGGGGCGAACAGCTAGACAAGCTAGAGCAACATGTAATGTCAATCGGTTAAACACCCGCAATAATCGAGTTAAAAAATCAAAACTCCAGAACAGAATTGGGAACACATTTTGTAAAGAACATGCAATGAAATTTGTGCATAGCCTATAGTAACTAACCCAACATTCATTCACTTAAAAACTACATTGAAAGTAACAAAATAACAATAGCGAATATTATATTTAACAGTCACGTGTTGAAAACACGTGATTTCTAGCGAGGACACCACATCTTGACGCTAGCGTGAACTTCAAGCCAAATAAACACTAGGTCATTATTGACGAAGCATTTCTAGTAGGGCGGGCAACAACAAAAAAAATGAATATTTGTTACTGTTTTAATGGTACTCAGAAATAAGTTAATTTAGTATCTTAAGATTTAATCAGTTTCTTTCCTTTTTGTCGGTTTCCCCTATGTATATTTAAATCTTTAAAATTGCGAAACGCATTTTGGTAGGTTAATAGATAGAGTGATTCAGGAGGAAGGTTTATACTTTATACGTATAATAACATATATTAAACTACTCCGAATTTAACGCGTGCGTAGCCGCGGGCAAAAGCTAGTAAAAGTAAAAGAGTTTATGTCAAATAATGTATTCATATAATATACAGTTCACAATACAAAAATTGATAATATCGAAAAATAACTTCATAGACACTATTAATATAATACGGAGAAATAATAGCAAAAGCTATTAATGTAGTTAAAACAAACAATGCAAAAAAGTTTTTTTTTTTATAATTCATATCAGTTTTTATATACGGGCCACGGGCCACCGATGGTTCGCCTGATGGTAAGCGATCACCACCGCCCATGAACATTACAGAATGAGAGCCGCGTCGCCCACTATTCCATTATTACACGAAAAACCATAGCATTCGCATGCTACTTACTATTTTATGCAGATTCCTCTATGGGTGTTTCTGTATGTGTTTATAGTACATGTTGGCCTGCCAATTTTACCACACATTACAGCTAGCATATCATATGCAAAAAAAGCGTGAAAACCACAATCTTGCAATGAATACAATAATAAAACATATCTCATACAGATATATGAGTGTTTTCTAACTCACAACAAGTCATGATTAAGATGATTAAGATTAACAATCATGGGTTGAGATAAATGTGCATAAACATACCGTTCTAAAACGATTAAACTATAAAAATAATAAAATTCATATATAAAACCCAAAAGTCTTTTTCAAGGCTTCTGTTTGACCTAGAATAGTTACATAGTTAATTTTAATTGGCACCGAGTATCACGTGTGTCGTATTGTATACTAAATGTATCCTATTTCCTCATAATGAATATAATTTTTTCACATAATATTAAGTGAATAAATAAATGCCTATTTAGTTATAATTAGCTACTTGATTTTAATAGTTTTTTATATCATTTTATTATTTCGTAATCTTGTTTATTACTTAGGTACTTTTTGGTGATTGAATATTATGTTAGAATTAATACAATGTTAGTTAAATCAAAAAATCATTTTTGCGAAATATCTGACTAGAAACAGACCACGATAAAAAAGAAACTAAAACTAAATAGTCTAAAATTCATAATAAGCTTACCTTATTGTTACAATTTAGGATACTATTTAAATTTTAGCAATATATCTAATAGATTTTTTCATAGACCTTAGGAAACAACAACAATTTTTGTATGACCTTCAAGACATATAACATTTCAGTCTCCCCATGACCACGCTCGCTGTAAAGTGTTCGAAACGTCGGGTTAATAATATAATGAATAAATCGCGTTTAAAATCCGTTAAAAAGTTTTTAATTTCTAAATGTATAATACTCACGTAAAATCAAACACAAGAAAAGACGTTACGAAATTTACAAATAAGGGTCACACATAAAGTCCTTGTCATCGCCCCCTAAATGATAAGTTGACAACCGATTTAAATATTACTATCTAAGAAAATATATACATTTAATACTCACACGGTAAACGACCTTGCGTTATGCGTATTTAATTCTTTTTTATTTAAACGCATCTTCTAACATTGCAACACCAATGAGGAAATGGTTCGACATTGGTCACAGCTTGCAACACCGACATTGACCCCATTCAGAGACCTACTAGCCTTTATCTAACAGTTATTTATGTTATGATATGAGTATGATACATTTATATAATGTACGCAAATAAAATACGACGTTAGATCAGAATTTTGTTAGAGTTTTTAACGATCTACTTATCTCTTGCGTGCCTTCTCTTCGATGTGATCAATACTGAAGCGCCAGCGTATCTGTATGGAAAACTGACCTGGATGGGATGTAAGAACGGCATGTCTACTAGGGCGACTCACGTCAAACTAGTAATACCTAAACACCATACTTCCATGTTTAGAGGAAGTTTCAAATATAGTGCGACTAAGTGCTGGAATGATTTACCACCTCCGTTACGAAATTCAAAGACCTTATTTAGTTTTAAATCTGGTTTAAAAAAAATTTTAATTACAGAATTTCATAACCAGCCTTAGTCGTATAGTATATAGTGATTTTATAATTTGTTTCCTTTTTTCGCCTTATTTTATAACAATTTATTTCATTTATTATATTTTATAATTATTTCCTATTTTATATATATGTAATATATGTATAATATTTAGTTTAAATACCAATTTGCTTTTAAAATATCTATAAGTATGTTTGTATTGTTTATATAATGTATGCATGTATGTTTATTTCTTCTGACTGGCACTCCAACAAGGGGCTACTGAAAATCAGCGCTGCGCATAACGCGTAGCACACGCTGAGTAGTTACCCTTTTTAGCACCACACCGTTTAGTCATAAGTACACTTTTTAATTTTAATTTTAATTTAACTGTAAATGTGGTGGTGATAAATAAACATTTCTTTCTTTCTTTCTATTGTTTCTGTAGGTAAAATAATTCCTTTCTATAAAATAAGATCCGCAGTCTTTGTGACTCCATTAAATAGGCCCGAATCACAACAATTTGCTATGAAACAAAATACGAATCGGTCTTAAAATGGTGATGTCGAATAAAAAATGCAAAAGTGCAGCCGAAATGAAAACCTTCGTTTTGCAAATTATATACTTTTAATTTATAATTATTCTTAGCTGAACCACGCGGTTTCACCCGTGTAAGTCCGCATACCGTTGGAATATCGGGATAAAAAGTTGCCTATATGTTATTCCAGTTGTCCAGCTATCAGTTGTTGTTCAGTAGTTTTTGCGTGAAAGAGCAACAAACACACACGCATCCTTACAAAGTTTCGCATTTATAATATTAGTAGGATTCGAATGAACACGATTCCAAATCATGGATATTTTGAAAGGTAGATCCAAATAGTATAGGCATAGGTAAATATTCGATAAAGCAATTAACATAAATCACAAAATAAATTGTATTTAAATTATAATTTGCCTAATATAACACTTAGTACCTACTGACTCTAATTTTAGATGTTGAAAACTGTACACAATTAAATATTTATAAATTCACAATGTATGTATTGTAAATCTAATAATTAACTTTGCATGACCTTAACTATTCATATAGCTCACCAATGCAATCTTCTAACCGCATTTTGTATCAAAACTGTGTCCTTCATGCATATTAATGACATCAAATTCAAAACCAACAGCCCTATTGTGATGGAAACAAGTTGAATATTACATTAAAGAAACATATACGCTTTAGTTTGCGACAAAACAAAGTTTTATTTCAGACAAATATGTTGGTACATGTTTAGGACAAGGCATTTATTTTAAGACTACGATACGCACGTCTTATTTTAATAGAAATAACGGAAATTTTTAAAAACAGAATTATTGAATTGGTAATTTGAGTATAATTCAAGAATAAAGAATTTCAAATATTATATTTGAATGTTAATAAAGATCGTAAGTAAACAAGAAGGCGCTCCCTTTGTTTGAAACATAACAAACAATGCTAGTGTGAATTATCTTCAAAAATGTTCATCACAGAAAAACTAACCACAAACCACACAAACAACTGCATACATCGTCCCCTTTCCCAACGACGTTAAAACTCAAATTTCCCAGCCCTAAAATCCGAGCCCACCCTGAAATGCTACGGGGCGCAGTCGCAAGCAAAATCTAGTTTATGTAAGTTATTGATCACATAGGCTGTACAATGTATATATAGATCTCAACATTGAACAGGATGCAAGTGTAGGTGAGGGGAGCGGGAGGACGACTAACCCCGTTTTCAGCGCACTCACACCTTGACAAACGTATACAAATCCGTGTAGGGTTGTCACTGATATTCTAAAATGGTATATACAACGAAATATATATAGACTACGTGCGTGTGCTAACTAGATTACCTGTTAAGTGATAAAGCAAATAATACAATTTCATGAAGTTCACAGTGCTTTAGCTAGGTTATTTAGCGGAGCGAGAATAATTATTAGCCATTACTCTGCCAATGTTAGCGCACCTTACCGTAGCCTATTAAGAAATATTATTTACTGAAAATAACACCAAACTACAATTCAACGCACGCGTTTTTATGAAGGTCCAAAGTACAAAAACATTGAATAAATTAGCAACCGAAAATTCAACTAGACGCAAACTTAAAATAAAGTATCGACAGCCCTATTCGAGCAGGCGTCTGTGTGCCGCCCAATTTCAAGGTCGGCGTGGGTGGCGTCGAGTGAGACAGCAAATCCCGAAGTGCAGGAAAATCGATCTTGCACGAGCCCAGCTCCTGAAACTAGGTGAAGCATGCCCTTCTGACGCAGGGAAAGCGATAACGATGCTTCACTTTCCCCGTGAAACCTGACATTATATAAGTAGATATATTGCTATGTACATAATACTCCGATTGTTTGTGATCAAAATAATGCTGAAAGATATTGAAGTGTAATACGTATGCTACGAATTGATTTATATGGTCATTCATATTGATATCATAAAATGTGTTTGTTTTAAAAAAATAAGAGCATTAAATGGGCTTCAGTTTTGAATACTCATTGTTACGCTAGCGATAATGCAATAATGTTGCGTAATAGCACAAAATTATTATTGTATTAACATAATAATACGATGATATTTAAATGTGCACCACTACAAAGCTATTTTTAGACCGAAAAACATGATTCCTTTCATAATTTTAATGACTATACAAAATTTATATTAAACAATGATTTGATTCAATCTTCTACGTTACACAAAGAAAATCCTATAAATATTTCATTCTATTGACATTTATCAATGACATTTGGACCTCTGAATTCGGCTGAGATCATAATATCTATTCAGATTGAGATATTAGATATCGTAGAAAAGCAAACAACCAAATTTGGTAGCTGGAAACAACGCCCACCCATAAATTAGCGCATAGGTTGGGCGCATCAAATAACCCTTTGCAATCAATACCAACTAACACCAGTTATATCTACACGGGGTGGTTTTGTTCCAATGCACTCCTACATGTGTGGGACGGGGTCCCCCACCCGCATAAACTACCTCTACGCACCAAGCACCTCAATTTAAACGTAAAACGGTGAAATACGTTGACGTGTAATTAAATTTGACGGGGGATATAGAAGGGAGATAAAAGTACTGTATCGAGTCTTATTTGTTTATTCTTACTGTCGTCAATATTGTCTTAAATCAATAGAGAAACAAAATTAAAGAAATGTTGCTTACAATTAACGAATGTCTCAATATTTGATATATCCTTATTACATGGAGTTTGTTTATTTTTTTGAACGCGTTAGTATCACTTCTGAATTGATCTCCAAAGACCTTTCACCGTTGGATATCTTTGAGTGTTAAGGGCTAAATATTATGTAAAACGAGCAAACCAGGGGCGAACCTCTAGAGTTTTAAATATTTGAAAGTGTTGCTAGGAGATTCATGAACGATTATTAGACTGAAAAACATTCCTATATAATTGCAAATTGCAAAACATAGAATCAAAGCCTAAAAAACATTATGAATGTGTTATTATACGTATTTGAAAAAAAAAAGATCTTTAAATGAATATTCGAGTCACAATCGAGCCTTCGTAAAACGCATCGCGCCTAGTCGTATCGACCCGCGGTATGTGTGTCGCCCCCACACCCCTCCCAACAGCTGACGATCACTCTTGCCTTTTAATTCACCTCCCAAATAGACGCGGTGCACTCGTATATTGATTTATAGACGTAATTATCCTCACTGGTCAAGTTTTACATTGGAAGTTTTAGAAGAATTTTGCTTTGTTTATAGTTTGTAAAGTATAATGTAATAAATACATTAGCTATGCCCTTAATGCAAGATTTTTTAGGACTTCTAAATTACGATCGATCTTAATTTGAATAATGAAAAGTAGTCATATATAGCAAATGCATCATCATACAGTCACAACATATGAGAAATTATCTCTTATAAAATGCTGAGCAGACACAGTAGCTACTCATTAATTCTGACGATCATTAAGAATTCGGTATCGTATCACAGTCTCAACGTTGTGTATGGTAAAGGAAGCAAGTAATGCATACATATCAGAATTAATCAGAAATGCTCATGTGGGAGTCGAGCACGCTCCGGCACGTATTGGGCCAGCACCGGGGATGTACTACACCCCCACAAACCGGCGTGAAATAGTAGCATACTACTGTGTTTCGTACCGTGAGTAGGGGACACGGAGGCCTGTTTCCTTTTCCTCGCCCTTCCCAGTCTATTCCTTCTTTGTAGTCGTTAATCCTACCCTTAAACCTTTCCCTTAAAAACGGGCAGCGCATTCGCAAAGTCGATACCTCCACGAATGTTCGCTTATCATCAGATGAACATATGAACCAGCAGCTCAGTTGTCCGCTATGACATAAAAGTATTTTTTTACATTTATAATAAGAACTGTCGTTTCAATGTGCACGTGTAACAAGCTGGTACTTATAAATATGCATTCTAGAATTTTTTTGTGTACATTTTTGCCTAACATTACTTGCTAGCAAGCCCTTTCAAAGCATATTGAAATCTGATTATGTATATGAATATGGAAACCCATAAATCATCTCCAGGGATTTTATTCACGCATGGTCGATTGGATTCGTTAGCCGATATAGAGTAGGTACTTGAGGTCAATGACTCTCGAGTGGTACATAATATTTATGAGTATCGGTTGTTTTGAAGTCCATAAGTACCTGTGAAGATGATATTGTTAGAGGAATGTATGAAACGGTTTGTTGTTTAATTAGAAGTAAGTTAGATTAGTATTGACGACGTAAAATAGCTCACTAATACACTGTTACACGTATATTTGATATCCATATTGAGGGACATATGAAAAATCTGTATTGAAATCGATCCATCCGTTTGAGAGCTACAACGCCACAGACAGACATGATATATCGTGGCTCTCAATCAATAATTTCAGCTATTATTAAACCAGCTCTAACTAAATCACGTAATATAAGATTGTACCTATGTCAAAACAGCATATACCTAAAGGGGCCCCGAATCCCACGCACTGGGGCGTCTCCCTCGCCACCCCTTACCCCCCGACCTCGAAAACTTCAGTCAGCGAAAGCGTACAGGTACGAAGCAATTAGTCAAGACTGTTTGCGGTTAGTTAGTTCTTGAAATTGTTAATAGACGGCTAAACAAAAACACTAAAAGCGCGCTTCGTAAATATGGAAGAGTTACGTACGCTGAGAGAGAAAGAGAGAGAGAGAGAGATAGAGACCTATTTTTTTATTGAGAAAACGTTAAATGTAATGATTATTGTGAGATGACTAAATATCGCCTCAGCCTATTGCAGCTACTGTCTATGTATGTTTACTTAAAATGTCTATATGCACGATTTGAAACGTATTTAAGAAATAAACGGGTATACGGACATACAGACACGGCGGGTACTTACTAGAATAAATTCTACGTGTAAAGTATAAAAATTTGAAAGAATGTGCAATGCTTAGCAAGTTTTAAATATGCATCTTATAATAATAGCTGTAACAACGAAACTAGAAAAGCGCTTGTGAACCTTCCGCTGTTTTGGGAACAGCGTTTGAAATGCAATTTCTTCACTGATCTATGTAACTATTTATTTGTAAACACTATAGGATTTGAATATGACAAACAAATGACGCAGCAATATTTATTTCGTGCTATTTTTAAATACATTTAGTTTCGAGATATACTAGCGGCTTTTATGGCATGTTTGACAACTTCCTGATAAAATCTGTTTAATTTATCGGTCAGTTAAAATAACAGATAAAGTATGTAAACACAGAAGAAGTGTTAAAAAAACTATCAGAGAAGTATTAAACCACAATCAAGTAAGGGACCATCACAGACCTACATAATTTAATGCATTCGTCATTTGTTTTGGAACATATTCGTACAGATAAGATAGATAAGGAAGCGAGTCGCAAAAATCATAATGCGTAGATTTTTATTTATTTATTTATTTTATTTTATATATAATATATATAATGTTATATTTTGCCACACGCTTCCTTTTTTAACCGAAAAAAGAGGGGGTTATAATTTAATGCGATGAACCGATTTTTATAATTCTTTATCGTTTAGAAGCTGTTGCATACCATGGTATGCTGGTGGTCCTATTTAAATTTGGTCTAGTTTTGACAATTTGAAGGCGGCAGATTTTTGTAGAAAATTATTATTGTTCCAAGAACCGTTATAAAAGGAATGCTTACTGCAGAAATAAGGGATTATATTTAAAAACGTTTTCAAAGAAACCGAATAAAGAGAAATAATTTATAAAATGAGTTTTGTGAAATGTCACTATATTGTTTTGATATGGTTGCTAGTAATTCATTACAACAATGATATATTTAGAACCAGAAGACTCTTATTGCCCAATAACTCCGAAATTTAATTATAATAATGTTCCTCGATCGTATGTCGGTCGAGCAATATCAATACAAGTGCGAGCAAACACAGGTGCAAACTTCAACTTCTCGTCTAAAGTGCGATGATGCCTATGTTTTCTTAAGATAGAATGATATAATTGATAACTTCATATCTTTTAGAGACTAGCCACTGGACTAACAACTTGAGGAGTATGCGAAGGAACAAAAAAATCAAACTCGATCTTTTCACACGCAAAATATAACGCAAATTAAACAAACAGATAAATAGAAACCTTCAAGCTAATTTATACATAAACGTCCTTGATATTATGCACGATAATACACTCGGAAAATAAAACACCCGAAATATCATTACACGTGTAGCTTATCTAACAAAATGCACCGATAAAAAAACACATATTATCGTAAGATGATGTCAATAAACTCTTTATTGTTTGCGAAAAATCGCGAACTTTTGTCCATCGAGCGGCGATAATAAATGAATGATACAAATGACATCTGATTATATTAGACGCGGAGGTTTTACACCACTTACAAAGTTACTTGTCATCCTCATTATTTGTGATGGGATGGGATCAAATGAATCCCTTTACTTTTACGCATATTTTTATGCCTAAATATATTATTTTCAAAATATATGCAATGTTTATATTTTATGTCTGTATTATTAATTATCTGTATTAGTCTGAAATAAATTTGTTCATTCATAGGTTCACTCGCTCTCTCGCAAAAAAAATATTAAATTCAAATTTGATTGGTATCTGCGTTTTATTCATTAAAACAACATCAGTATGGGTGGATGTGTGGATGTGTGGATGTATGGATGTTTGTTAATCTTTCATGCGAAAATAGCCTATCGTTTTAGTATGAAATTTAAAGTAAAGAGATTTATCAGCCTGGATTAGCACATAGGCTTTTTATCCAAATACCACATGAGTGATGCCACGGTTTACAGCTAGTACAAAGTACAATGATACCACTAATTTTATAATAGTCATTCTGATATAATTATCATATATAAATCGTCTAGTATACATTAAAATTAAGATTTATTTACTAGTCCAACAAATTATAATATGATATCACATTCGTCGTACATTCAAACTGCCTCTCCAGTAAACTTATAAAATAACCGATAAAGCTATTGAATGTTATGGTAAAACAAACAATTCATGAAAATAAATCAAAAAGTCGCACCTAATACTTGCTGCGTTCGCGTCCAATTAGCGCCTCTGTTGGCCTCGGCAATGCCACAGAATATAAATAACAAATTATCTGCATATATAGGAAATTGAATAATATTGTTTGATAACTACCGCTGAAACACATTCTTTATGTTTTCTCAAAAACTTCCATTTCCCATTACTTTTATGGTTTTTATAAGAAATATTTCTTAATTCTTCTTTTTTAATTCCAATTTTTTTATCTATAAATGTATAATAAACGCGTAATATCAATAGTAAATATTTTCGATTATCTCTCATGTATTTAGTTATTATGTATGAAAATTCTACCATATTTTAAAATCAAGTCGCTTTCATATTAAACTCATACAAAAAGAAACTAAAATAATGATTTCACCAAATATTTAAGATATAACATTTCTTTCTTTATTGTTATGATATAACACTTCTTTATCTATACTAATATTATAAAGCTGAAGAGTTTGTTTTTTTGAACGCACAAATCTCAGGACGACCTACTGGTGCGATTTGAAAGATTATTTCAGTTCTAGATAGCACATTTATTGAGGAAGGCCATAGGCTGTAGCCTACATATGTAATGTACCACGGGCGAAGCCGGGGTGGACCGCTAGTTTATAATAAACTCACTTTGCAACCTCTTCACCCACCAATTTAATATAAGAATATCAGAAGAAGGTTCTAATTACAAAGAAAGAAATATATTTTAAATACAAAGGCAGCCCATCTAGGCGGCCAAACAAACAATACAAGATAATATTTTCTTGTGTTTGATTTTACGCGAGTATTATAACATTTAGAAATTAAAAACCCGACGTTTCGCGAACGTCACGGGGTGACTTGACACAGTCTCCCCGTGACCACGCTCGCTGTAAAGTGTTCGAAACATTGGGTTAATAATATAATGAATAAATCGCGTTTAAAATTCGTTAAAAAGTTTTTAATTTCTAAAAATATAAGATAATAAAATATATTCCATAAGTATCGGCTTACCTTCGCAATAAAGCGTGACATCGGCAAGGCTCTCCGAATTCCATAGATTTGCGAACGAGGTGGCCAGGTTGGAGCCGAAGCTGTTCCATTTCAAGCAGTACTGCTGCTGTTGAGTCTCCATGCCCGGGCCGCCTCGGATTCCTGCCCTGTTAATGAAAGTGTGGTCAAAATAACAAACCAATGTAGGTATTATGTAAGGAAACAGTGCAATAGTGCCCGCCAACGAGAGAGTCTGAGAGCCAAGCGTCTTTATAATTTTAGTGTAGCTACAACTATATTAGTTTTTATAGTAAACTATTTGATAGTAAAATCAATAATGTTCTAATAAATTGCACAGCTATTCAATTCTATACAATAATATAATAATAATATAATATATAATATAATTCTTTCATGTATAGGAAGGAAAATCAGCGAAGGTATAAATTGAAACATAGCATTTCCAAGAATTTTACATGGCAACACTTTTTACTAACCAACAAGAGTTTGAGGTAAATAATTAAAATAATTTCAACTGGTTCACGAAAGACGTGAGAAAAAAAATCAATTAATGTAAAAAAATGTTTCACAATATTAGGCCTCAGCACATTTTGTTAAAAAAGACATATTTTACAAAAACCGTTTGCATAATTCAAATACCTGTTCAAATAAATGCTATTGGCATCGTAAAAAATCACATCAGGTTTTGAAGTTCAAAAAAAAAAAGAATTAAAAACAAGTTCCTTCATCAATGACATTATTTTTTTCCACTCTAATAAAATGCTAGTGACTTTGATTAAGCTAGTTGTTGTTTTATGCTGATTTCGACTCGTTTCTCGGAAACATTTAACTCGTGTAGAACTATCGAAAGTGTATCATGTTATCCTGTTTTTATTCTTAAAAACTATTTCACAATAATATTAGTTGATTTGTTTTTGGAGTCTTTTTTCCATATAGGTATATACACATTTGTTTCTTCAATTTGAAAATACATAATATTTGATACTCAACATTGAACATTTTTGTTAGATTACCTGCACTAGAATAGCAATGGAAGCCCAATGTTATCCCAGTCTTAGAAAATCAGTAATTTAATAAACAAATAGTTCTTAAAGACATAGATATTATTGTCAAACTGTAGGATGACCTATAAAGGTCCTCAAATTAACGATCGATACATGCCATGCAATGAATACGTAATATGCGGCCTGGTTATTCCCACGTTGTAATATGGATATTTATTCAAGACCAATTACGAAAGGTGTAATTTTATTATTACTGAAGTTAGAAAGATAATCGTTTCGAGTCGTTTTATTAAAGTTTTCAGTGCATTATTAATCGCAATAGATGCAAAAAAGGCGCGTCTGTATGCTTAGATTTTTAAAATTACGCAACAGACTTTGACGATTTTTTTAAAATAGGGTGATTTAAGAGGAAGGATTTTAAGTATAAGTATCTATTAAGCTGCTCCGAATTTGAAGTCGCGGGTGTGGGAAAGCTAGCGTAAATGTTCCTTGCTGAAGTAATATTAATATTAAAACAGGTAAAAAGTTTACGCAAGATAAATCAAGTGTCATAGAGTAGAATATATAAATTGAACAAAATTCAAAATATATATATTTCAGTCAACGTTCCACGCTCTATAGACAAAGGGCCTGCAGGGCCGATCAGTATCGATTCAAATCCCAACTCCGTTATAGGCTAACTGTATATTTGCATGCGTGCACGTATTGCACCAGCGTAAGTTGAGCCTATTGGAGTGAGCGGATCAAAAGCGGCAAATGTGAGGGGGGAGCTCAAGTAACGCTGGGCGTAAATTTCGGCTGCGACCTGATTCCGGAATGCAGCGCGCGCACGCGTAGAAA
>NC_052102.1:2014154-2034982 GCF_012273895.1 Zerene cesonia | reverse complement strand
GGTGCCGCAATTGAGTTGTGGATATTAGATGGTGGGCTTTAATGGCCTATTATATGACATGTTTCAAGTACTTAGCAGATTTAATGATGTAAATAGAAAATGCAGTTAATGAAAAATAAAACTTTTATGTCATCGATCATATTGAATATTACTAATTGTACCATATTAATATTCCTTGAGATATGTGGAAAAGAAAAGTATTCTTGTCAGCATAAGCTGGAGCGAAGCATTTGGCGAAAATACGCCTGAATTGAAATCGAAATATAGGCAAAGTTTTCCCGTTTGCACTGCTATATCATTTGAATAGATTCCGATGGTTTTTGCTTCGCAGAGCATGTTAACCCGAATAAAGACCGGATGTGCCGCATCTAACCGCAAATATTTTTCCCTTTTTGCTTCATCTGTGCCTACACTGTCTTTTATTATATGCTTTTGTTTAAACTGGTATCGCCGATGTCAATATTCAACCGTTTCATTGTATCGACTACTGCGTTCACTACATGTACTATGCCATCCAACTAAGAATTGGATCGATCGAACGCCATTTTGTGACGTCATATGTGTATCCAACGAACTAATGATAATATAATCTCAGATGAATCATATAATCTCGCGATGAAACAAAGTACTTATAGGTACTTAATTCAAATATAACGAACACTAGCGATTCGCGCTAGCTCATTAAATACAAGAAAAAAACGTTTTATAATATGTAAGTAGATATTTTTTGGTAATTGTATTGATTAAATTATTTTTTTTTTAATTAGGTAATGCATTTAATATATTTATTTTATTTTCATTGTACATAGTTCACTTCATCTATTCATAGAGGTTCTGTTTGATCCACTATTTCTGCTATATATCGACATACTAATTAAAATATATGTATAGTGATATATATTTTACGCCTTCGTGTTTAAAGGTTGAGAAAAATAATTTATCGCATCCCGTAAATCGTGATTAGTAATTTATTATAGACAGACTTCGATCGTAAATACGAGTTACAAGATACACAATCCTACAGTCGTATATAAATTAATTTTATATTGTTCTAAAATGTGATTGTCATAATTCTAGTCAAATAAACAATTGTTAACGAAATAAACCTTATTAGTAATGCTTTAAAGGTGTATTAACAAAACTACAAACCAAAAGAAGCATGTTTTTTAAATAAATTCAACCTTATCCTGATCAGTATAAGTCGGAATTACAATGCACAAAAAAAAAACAAAGTCTACCCAAATAGATTTAGTTTTTTAGCTATGTTTTGACGCTAATTGTCTAACTAACGTTTTTTTGTTCGAATTCAATGTAATCCACAATGACATTACTCCAAAACACAAATATACTACTAGACGCTCGTCTCGGCTATGCCCGGATATCAAGATTCCTGTTTTATCACATGGGAGCATTTGATCGGGATAAAAAGTATTCTATCACCCAAATCAGCCTACACCCTGTGTGAATACCAAATTTCATCACAATCCGTTCCGTAGTTTCATCGTGATTAACGGACAAACATCCAAACGAACTTTCGCATTTATAATATTATTGTGTATAATTCTTATAGGGTTATCAAAAGATTTTCTCTTAAATATCCATGAAATAAACAACAATCACGCTGCATGTGTGACACAGATTCGACTTATCGCTGGTTGGGCCGTAAATAGGTAAATGGGTCAAATGCATTGCGTATGTTATCGCTCTACGTGGGAACTTGAGTTAACAAAAATATATTTTTAGTAATAACACCAATGGGTATTTGTTTTTGTGCTAACATTCGACTGTACGTTGAACAAATTGTATTTATAGGGGCATTTTACATTACTTGTAGGTAGGTATATTTATTTAATTTTAATTTTTATCACGTTGAAATGCTTTATGAAAGCATGGTGTTATTTATTTTTAGTTAATATTTTATGATCAGTAATTATACCTGGTTCAGAAAAGAGCTCCATAGGAAAAGAATTGTTAGGTAACTATTACAAGTAACGTATAATTAAATTATATATGTAAGGAACTATGGAGCTATTATTCATTTTGATAGTATCCCTTTTTTATGGTATAGGCTAGCAACGAGCAGACGCGTCGCCTGGTGAAAAACGATACACGCCGCCCATAAGCACCCACTTCGCAAGGAAGTGACTGTGTTGCTGTCCTCAAATAAGGATTGAGGGGTTGTTTTAGTATCTAAAATAAGGAAAAGATGCCTTGCTTTATAATAAGCTTTTCAGGTGCACGTAAGTTCTCTTCTTAAAAGACTGCATGTTATAGGAATTCGGAAAAACCGCAGATGGTAGACTGTTCCAAAGTTTGACAGATCCCTAAGATCCATAAGAGATCCCTAAGTTCAAACTAATTGGTAGCATTTCTTTTCATCGTAAGACTTTAACCTATAGGTTAAACATACTACAAGCTGTTTTGCATGTGTTATAAAACTATGTTCATTGTTTAGAAAGTTAATCGACCTATTACAATATAAATTATGATCAATCATTTTTGCTTTTATACAAGCCAGGTTAATTATTTAGCTTGACTGGATAATTTAATGCGGAAGTATTCCTTGGTAGGTACTTTCTTCTTTCCTACTTCCTACTAATACTATAAACACGAAAGTTTGTAAGAATGTATGTTTGTTACATTTCACGGGAAAGTCACTGAAAGTATTTTGATAATACTTGCCAGACTTATAGCTGATTTATCGCAATAACTCTAAAAAAATATGCTTTTGTTTGCGGATTCGTCCGCAAGTGTAACTGCGTAGTGCAACTACTTATTTATAATGATTAGCCGCGCCCTGCGGTTTCACCCGCGTAAGTCCGTATGCCGTAAGAATGTCGGGATAAAAAGTTGCCTATATGTTATTCCAGATGTCCAGCTATCTACGTACCAAATTTCATTGCAATCGGTTCAGTAGTTTTTGCGTGAAACAGCAACAAACACACACACATCCTTACAAACTTTCGCATTTTTAATATTAGTAGGATAGGATAGGATTATGAATACAATGAAATAGTTTTTATAAATAATCCGAATTTGTTTATCACTTAATATGATCAAGACATATCTTGATTGTATGTAACCTCGTCGTCTCTTTCATATTTTCAAGCTGCTTAGCTTGAAAATATGAAATAACTGTTGTCAATGAATCACTCAAGTCGCTATTCAAGACACTGAAAATGTCGTCACGAAACAATTAATAAATATTTAACATCATAAGCATTACACCTATATTTCGTAATAACACCATACAAGATTTCCGTCCAACAACTGTAAACAACATATCATACCATATCTTTGCATCATTCCTATTTAATCTACAATGTATCGCGTTCGTAGAAGAATTTTAAAGCAATTCTTTGTCTCTACGCCGGTGCGTTTTACGTTACGCAAGATATGTCGAAAGCCATGCAGTAAGCGAGTTTTCTAAATTTCAAACGTGTCGGATGCATTTAATTATAATTTATACGCAATCTTTCTATGAACGGCTAATTTTACTATAACTATATCAATAATATTGAGCGGCTGAGTTTGTTTTGAACAATTTGAACAATTCTTTCACCATTGGATATATAGATCTCTGATTATTATAGGCTATACATGACGGGAGAAGCCGGAGTGGACCGCTAATATAATATGGAACATGTTAACAAAATAAAATAAAAAACATCCTTATATATAATGGAATAAAGCTCATTGTCGTTCCAATGGTCCATTAGTTTTGGCAATCCATTAATTCCTTAACAGTTCTATCTACAATGTTTATAGCTATCTCTCATAGTAATCTACTCAAAACCTTAATTTGTACTTACATTAGAAGAAACCTATATCATTTCTTATAAATTCGCGCAATCAGCAATGTTTACCTTTTGTTACCATTTTAATGCAATGATAAGATTAGATTAACTGATTGGAAAAGGCGCCATTATTTTGTAACTGCAAAGAATTTGTGTTTGGTATTTTAATGAACTACGTCGCGAATCGGTGAAAGCATTTAGTTATGTAAAAATAAATGCAGTTACAAAATTAATGGCCGACTTTTGATCAAATATAAATGATGAATTCCTTATATTTGACAAATACCCAACGATCCCATTTTTAAACGACATAATAACTAAAATCGCTACGAAAAGATACACGATGAAGGATTTTATCGAAACAATAGTTCTATACATTAGAAAATAAAGAAACAAACTCTTCAGCTTTAAGAAGCTTATTAGTATAATATAGATTTTCAAACATCGGTTGAACGAAATTTTAAAATGTAATCATCAAGAAACTTTAAAGAAAATGTCAATTCGAAAAAAACCTAGATAAAATATTAATTCCACTACGAAGTCGATCGATCGTTTTCTCATTGAATCATCTTTATTCCTTCCTAATTTCCAATCCACTAGAATCTAGATTTTCAAACTTAGTCGAATTCGTAATCAAGGCAAATACTTTTTTTGAATATATAGAACCGCTCCCATGCCCAAGGTACTTTTGTCCCAACACACTTTCTACTGCGTTTTCAAGCGCGGCACGACAGACGAATAGAAAGTTGCAAGTACGTTGCATTGCGTACACGCATCGGTTGAAATTTGAACTATGTAAGAAGTTTGGAGCTCCAATGACCCAGTTTGTGGCGCTGCGTTTTAAACACAAAGAGTTTGCGTGTGTGAGTGCGGATTTTAAAGACTTTGAAAATGATACACTGTATGTTTATGTGTGCGTTTTGTTATTGTTAATAAATATTATTGTTCAAAATCAAGCCGTGGCGACTTGTAAATAAAGCTACACTCGGCACATCTATTTATAATTTTCTTGTTTAATAATGTTTAAGTGTATGTTTTGTCGGTTGTCCTCGAAAGAAATAAATATAATAACACAGCTTTTATAAATACTATCGATAGATGATTAGATGTAATGTGAGGCAGTTAATTTACTCATATTGAAATTAAATTTCAATCGAACTGAAGGACAAACTTTACAAATGCTACATTTTGTTTAAGTAAAGTTGTAGTTTTCAATCTACATTCCAAAAAGGTGGAAGTTATCAAATTGATAATTTTATCATAATTTTTTGGGTTTTTTAAATCAGAATCTTCGACTGGGTGCATCGAATTTGATGATTATTTCTTTATTTAAAAGCTGGAGCTGGCCTCTGGTTCTTTAAATTTCGTCTAGTTCTGACAAGTTGAGGGCGGTTTAATTTGTTATTATATATACCCGGTTAACCCGGGAGCGGAGCGGGAAGCTACTTAAACTAGCGACATTCGAACACAGATTTTTCTTAGCTTACTTTGCGTGCACTATAAGTTTCACCTTTCACCATGGTTGCAACTCGAAAGCCAAATCTTATATAACGGTGAGGGCGTGGCTATAACCATGCAAGTACATGCACCTAATGACAATAAGTCGAAATGGTGGCGATATGATGAGTTCAAATTAACATTTAGAATGCGGCATTATGGTAAAATTTGTTTTTATCATTATTATAATTGCGTGGATTGTGTGCGTTTGTGGGAGTCGAGCACGCTTCGGCACGAATTGGGCCAGCGCGCACTGGGGAACTACACTCCTACAGAAGACCGGCGGGATATAGTAGCGTGCTTTTGTTTCGTCCTTTTGTTCCTCACCCTTCCCAGTCCATTCCTTCTTTCTAGTCTTCCCCTATACTTCACCACTTAAAAGCGTGCAGCGCATTCGCAGAGGCACTATGAATATTTATGGACGGACATCGCTTACCATCAGGCGAACCAGCTCGGTTGCCTGCTATGACATAAAAAAATATATGAAAGCGTTTTATTTTTATTGAAATATTGTTTGTACGGTACGCTTATTTAAATGCATAAACAGATAAAATCTCAAAAAGAACACAGTTATTTAATTAAGCATACATTTTCACACTTCATTTACTAACTGTGTAATTATTACTGTGTATTTTTACTATGACCGCCTCCTTGGTACAGTGGTAAACGCGTGAGCGTAGAACCGAGAGGTCCTGGGTTCGATTCCCGGTAGGGACAATAAAAAAAATATCTCGGTCTGGCAGGACACAGAAGGCTGATTACCTACTTGTCCATAAAGTAAATCGATCAGTGAAACATATATATATCATCTGACCCATACCCCAGTAGGGGACACGGGACTTCACTATATTTTTACTATAAATATCAGTGAAAATATCAAATAAATAATACATGCAATTACATGTAAACTATCGTAGTCAATGATCATAATATGCATACAAATCTCATTATCATTTACACCTTAAAACTCGCTTAATGGCATCAGACAATTGTCATCCCTATTGCTTATATATACATACCAAAATCGCATATCAAAAATAACAATGGGCCGAATAAAATCATGTTTCTACAGTACGTAATTGAACCTGTGTGGGACAGTGTTCGTCCCAAACTGGTTACCTACATTTGGGTCAAGGATTAGCCACATTATTTTGTCCCCACGCGGAATCTTCCCTTCTCCCTTTATTTTAAATTTTTCTACTAGATATGCGCAGTGTATTTCTATACATATTTATAAGGAATACATGATTATTAAAACAGCTGCTATTTTATTCGAAAATAAACGGTTGTGTTTATTGAAAATATGTACTGGAAACGCTATGTTGAACCTTAAATTTGTTCAGATATTCTATCTTGTGTTGTACTTTTAAAAATGTTTTATGTTAAAGAAAAATCAAAATTTTCTAAAATAATTTTAAGAATATTAATAAAAATTGATATATTATGTAATTACAAGGTGGTTCATTACATAATATATAATGTTATTTCCCACTATGTCTTACGATTCCGGCCAATGAAATAGCTCAAACGCACACCAAAGCACTTCAGAGTACAGGTACGGACTGCACACACGCAGCCAGCGGCCTTGGGAGTTACGTAAGCGTCGCGCCTCGAAGGTCCTCCGAGCTGTCCTTGGCCCTCCCGGCCCCACCCCTTGCCTGTTATTTAGCCTAGACGCAGCTAGCGAGAGGATATAAGCGTGCAATGTAATTACATAATGTATAAATAATGATTAATTACTATCGTCAAAGGAATCTCTTGCGATCTCTTGTGAAATTCTCTTTCAATTCTATCCGAATGTAGTTTAAATGATGTTGAAGTTATGAACTTAAAGTATAGATTTTTTCGTCCTCCGTTTTTATTGTAGATTACACTGTTAATTGTTATATAATTATGCGTTTATAGAGTATTTTTCGCTATATTACAAACGGTTTACGATATTGTAAACGGGCCTATAATTAATGTGGCTAATTATGAAAATAGGACTACTATTAAGCTATTTGGCCTTTTCAGGGTAATTATTTCTCAAAGGCAGCAATATTGCAGCTTTTTCCTTTTTGTAGTAGATTCTTTCAAGAGTAGTTGATAAAATCAACAAAATTAATTATTTGAAAACGTCGTTGAAAGTTTCTTGATATAATAATCGATATTTTTACTTTGTCTTATGATAGAACTTCTAACAGTAGTCTATTTTTAATCGCGCAATGGTCGACAGCAAAAAATAAGTCATGCGTGTGTCTGTATGATAAAACTTTTATTTGAACAATTAATTTCAGTATAACTTTTGTATTGTGTATATAGCTATATTGATAGGTATATCCATATCATTACAAATGGTATTATTATAAATGTAAAAGTGTTTGTTTGTTTGTCTTTCAAGTAGCAACGCTTATTTCTAAAGTTAGTTTTCAATAACTAGCTAAAAAAAGATAACTTCAGCAAAAACATTTTATTACAATTTTAAGATTATAAGATCGCCATAATCTGAAAATTGCCTAATAAGTATCGAATATATTAAATAAATTACGTTTTATCTTCAAGTGAGAATTTAGAACTGGTTTATTGATATCTCACTCAATTCAATGCATATAATTTTAACTTGATAATAAATGTTATATAAAAACCATGTATTTTATAAAACTCATTTACCATGTTTATTGATTAGAAATTGTTTTTTATAAGAATAGATGAATAGAAATAAAACATTATATATTTTGATTTTTATCTTATTTCGTACTATTTCAAGTAGGTAACTAATGAGCCATATTATATGTGGTTCCGTTAATTGTCTTTTGTATCACTGTTTCATGGTTAATAGTTTAATTGCATAATCAGGAGAACTAAAGAGCTTCGTATATAAAAATATAAAGGACTAGCTTCGTTGCGAGGTTTCACCTGTCCGTATCCCGTAGAAATATCGGGATAAAAGGTTACCTATATCTTATTCCAGTTGTCTAGCGGTCTACGTGCCAAATATTCTTTTTTTGCATTCGGTTCAGTAGTTTTTGCGTGAAAGATCAACAAACACACACACATCCTTACAAACTTTCGCATTTATAATATTAAGTAGGACAGGATAGTTTTTATGAAACTTGATAAGCAATTTTTTTTCTGCCAAGATTTATGGAATAAGAAACAAACGGGTTATATTAAATTATACCTATTATGTGATAACTGTCTCATTGTGATAATGGGCTAACAGACATTAAATCTATACAAATATCATAAAGCTGAAGGGTTTGTTTGTTTGTTTGTTTGTTAGAATGCACTAATCTCATGAATTAGTGGTCCGATTTGAAAATTTCTTTCAGAGTTAGATAGCCCATTTATTGAGGAAGGCTATTATATGTACCACGGGCGAAGCCGGGGCGGATCGCTAGTAGATAATAATACGCATGTCGTGAGAGCAGAAAATTGGTGGAAAATGCTGCCAACCATGTTTTTTCTATGAATTACCCAAGTTGTAAACTGTGCTTATTCACTTCACAAACATTAGTGATTGGACTGTTATGGTTCTAATTCACTTTTCTTTAATAATGAAATGAATACTTATTATTAAGAACTTACATTAAATGTAAATTACTGTAATATTTTCTAATATCTAGAAAATATTACTTACAGTGAATGGTTGGGTTCATGTATCGGTTTTCATTAAATTTCAGTACTATTTAATTTGTTGAGATTATTGATTCTTATAACCCTAGAATTGGCGTAGCAATTTCATATTACCAAACTCGCGTATTTTGAAGGCGCGTTTAATTTTTTTTTTATTAATAGGCACTACAATTATTCTCTAGGCTATCTATTAGGCAATCTTTCCATTAGGTATATCTCTGGGGAGTATCTAAAAAAATATAGTTAACAAAATTTTTCGTCTCTAATTCCATTCATTTCGATAGCAAACACTTATTAATTTATCATATTTATATCGGCCAAATATTTCCGCATGTGTTTTAGCTATTTGTCGAGTCGTTTAATCAGTTGTTATCTTTGCGAGTCTATGAAATAAAGGTTATCCAATTGCAGATACCACGTGGCTTTACTCGTTGAATCTAATCACGTTTATTTTATCATCATGGCAGTTATTTAGGTACGGAACGTAAAATTTTAATTGCGGCTTCTAAATCAGTACTTCGGAAGGCGTCGCGTGCTTTGTCAAGAAAGTGTGGTCATTACAGGCCTTGTGTTTTTAATGTTTATGCACATTGAATATTGTGTACATTTATCTTGAATCATTCTATTGATTATAATATTAACGTTAGTGTTATAATAAATACGAAAAGCGAGTGTTTTACAATTATGCCGCTTTACCGTAACTGTGATTTTAGTTTTCATTTTCCTGAATACCATATACAAATATCCCATTAGTTAAAATACTACATTAATGGAATAATAGTTACTTATTTTAGCAATGTTTGACCTCTCGAACATTAGTTTATGCATTGGAGTGTCTTTGGGAGACCTCTTAAGCTGACTTAAAAGTCGAGGCAACAGTAGATACAGTAAACAAATACAAAGTCTAACGATGTCGTTCAAATGCGCAAACTGTCAAAAAACGGTCGACGTCCAAGGCAGGCCGGCTCTGAAGCGGTAGGCGCTAATAGGTGACTGCGCGGGGCCGCGTTGACAGTCTCTATGCAAATGTTAATGCGACAAGACCAGTTTTCGCCTCAAAGCGGTTCCGGGCCTACCTACTCTTGTCCGCTCTATTCACGCCCATAATTATTTCTGAACGTATGCTCATAAACTGGATTCTCCATGAATTCATTAGGCGCACGATAAATCGACGGTTGTGTGGGATTCTTTTCAATTAAACATCAAAATCGCCGATACGGAACCAGCTAGGCAATATCGGGCAAAAAATTGTGATGCAATATAGGTGTATAAAAAAAGATACGGTTGTCTCATTATCAAGTTCAATAGCCCCAAAACGACAGCACGTGTATGCAAAAACTGGGAAACGATTGATATCTATGCAAAAATATCCTCTCGATGGAAGATTTTAAGGCGCAATCTGCGCTACTACATTGCGCGTTTAAAATTTATCGCATGCTTCGGGGTGTCAACACGCATTTATCAATGACATCGTACATCCAGCCTAGATTTATTCGTAGATGAGGCCTCTAGATTTTCCTGAGGCCGGTATACGTTAATATTTCAAAACAATACTTTCCTTGCGTCCATAAAGTCCAAAATTGCAGTCCTTGAATACGTTCAGACCATCAATGCTCTGCCGAGCCGTGCACAAATACCATAGTTCGTCACTGAATGTGCGTTCACTTCGTATCACTTGAATCACTAGCACTAGCTCCGGGCGATGTCCGTGCTCACTTCCGCATATTGCAACGCGCTTGGTGTCGCCGAGCGCGATCCAGCGACCGCGTAACTGCCGTAAGCGTGGCTCGCTAATGCGACCGCCGAAAACTCCTCACTCTGTTCGAATGCAGAAAATTCGGACGCGGCGGGTGGGGGACGCTCTACGAGTACGACTATCCGAATCTAAGCGTGTACGTGCAGCGCTTCGCTATGAAAAAATCCAAGGTTAACGCGCTGCCAAAAAAAGACGCACGCAAAATGTAAAAAACGGCTAGATCGGCGCCTCTCGCGGGCCGTGGTGCAGCTCTGCACACGCTACCGCATTCGTTACATCTTACTCGATATCTAGGCATTGTGAAATACTTCAATAAATGCTTTAATAGATTTTTAATCGTACGCTATAACGAACACGAAAAAAAATTGTAGCAAATGATACTTTTAATCCGTGAAATCGACGTCCAAATTTCTGTTTTGTTTTGATTTATCCCTAGGCATATATATTCATCCATTGATCGTATCTACCACAAAAAAATGTCTTTATTTGAATATTTAATATGACGGTTTTTTTATACTAGATGTTCAAAAACTATACCAAAAATACAAAATGTTATTGTCTATAAAACAAATGTCCAAAAAAAATCCCTTTGTCTATAATAGTAAAACTACAGAACCTATGATATAACAATTTTCAAATCTCAAGCATGTAGTAAATACAATGATGTAATGGCTATGTCGTTTGCCTCAAATAACAATGATGCAGCTCGCAATTGTATGACCAAAAATCGACGTGACCTTGACTATACTGAGCGTTTCGCAACGTACCACAGAGTACCAATACAATATTCTAAAGTATGTTTAATCTGTGGTGGTCACGCCTCTATAATTTTCTATGTCTATTAACCTCCGGGAAATGAGTGCATGATAGCTTCACATAAGAATTAGTTGTGTTATAAATTGGTTGATGGTTTTTTTTTTATTATTTCGTACATGTTTTGTAATCAATTACTACTAATTATCAATAATTAATATAAGTAGTTTAAATGCAATATTCTAAAAACGTCAGTCGCAAATAATCCAACTACAAAAACCTTTTTTGAATTTGAAACAAAAATGCGATGTATTTAATCGAATGTGATAAGGATAAATATATCAATAATTTGAAATTAAGATATTTGCAAGTTTTTCTAGTTTACCGGATGTAAAACCCGAAAAGAATTCCAATAAGAAACAAGATCTTAAAACATAGAAATAGAGAGAATACAAACTTGAAATATAGAATTAATTCGGTTAATATATTTGAAATAAACCATGAATCATAGCATGTGCATAACACATGAACAATAGGTAATGTTTCAATATCCTTATCATTATTTTGGCAAGGCCACGTGAGCTATGATAAGAGTCTCAGAATTAGAACACAGGGTGTTCCATTTTATTTTCCGATACTTCTAGTTTTTTTTTTTATTATTTATCAGTCTTATAAGTATGAATTAAACACTGTTTTATATACTTAACATAAAGTTCAGATAACATTAAGTAAAAGATTAATTTCGAAGAGTAATTATCTTTTAACATTTTAACAGGTCAATCACCGATTTCGCTTATGTAATGCGTATGTATAATATGATGAACAAAATTGTTATCTAATTAAATAATTTATTAATAAGATATAATGAAATTGTATAAATTAATAAGCATTTTTATTCGCAACAAGAAACAAAATCTGTACTGTATGATATTAAAGTATATTGGAGTAACTATAAAAAATCCTATGCATTGTATTGCAATAACCTAACTAACTTTTCAATAATTAGTATCTCCATATCATAAAAATATATATGTTTAACATCTTTGTTTCTTTTAATTATAAGATATTCAACGTATGTACTATCTAGCTTTCCGCCCGCAGTTTTGTCTGCAAAAGAATCGTCCCATTCAAAAGAAATTCCCATGGAAATAATGTTTTACCGCTGCCACTTGCGGCCGTAAAACATTTTGCCTGTCTCTCTATAGCTTCCTAACTATATCCAGACACAAAAATCGTATCATAGCACCGCTCCGTTGCGATTTTGAAAGTAACACATAAACGAACAGTCTTACGCATTTATAATATTTAAATGAGAATTTAATTAAGGTATTTAATGAGTTTCTTAAAATAACTTTGTTTCGATTGGGACGGAAAATCGTCACACACCGACTAAATATTATAATTTAGCACAAATTATTTATGCCGTTATTGTAAATTCATAACACAAATAGTTATTTTATTTTGAGAATGGTGCTAGATTTTATAGCTACGATGAATTATATCGGTTTTTAAAATATAACCAGCTGTATACCGGTTTTCTTTGATATATTAGTTTGGTCAAAGACTTATTCGTGGTGTTTTCATAAAATTCAATAAGATCCACTTTTGATTTTTTTTGAGGCCACTATAGGTGAACTATTTTATGAGCTATGGCTTTCTTTAAAATATTTATCTTTGGTTACATATAATTATATGTTTGGTTTTCTTATTAACAGCTATATTATCTAAGCCGTTTTTCTCATTAAAATAGATGATACGTCGATAAGACAATTTTATATTTTTGTTAACAAAATGTTTTAATGTCTTTAACTGATTAATTAACTGGGATTATGACATCAAAACGCCTGAGATTATGGTATAAAGAGGTAAAGGAGCATGGCCGCATTATGGTTTACGGCCTGCGACTACTGCGATGTCGCTGTCCGCCTGTCTGTTTGTATATATATATATATATATATATATATATATATATATATATATATATATATATATATATATATATATATATATATATATATATATATATATATATATATATATATCTCACTGTATTTCATAAGCCGTGATATTAAGACAGTTGTAATTTTCATTTTTTAAGATTATGTATTTCTTTCTCCGCTTTAAGTATAAAACGAGTTTAAGTAACCATGGACAGGGTCACTAAATGGATGAGTATTGTTTTACTTTATTTATAAGGAATCCCTAGTGTCGTGAGTCCTATCCGCACTTGACCGTTTTTTTGTTATTCCAATATATTATGCATACTCTTTTGCTATTGTATTGCTAATTAAATGTAAATGGAGAAAATAAATATAAAAATGGCGCATTAGGAGATTCACGATGATTATAAAAAAAGATTTTGAACTTATAAGGAATATAACATATTTATATATTACTAGCTGCGCCCCGCGGTTTCACCCGCGTAAGTCCGTATCCCGTAGGAATGTCGGAATAAAAAGTAGCCTATATGTTATTCCAGTTGTCCAGCTGTCTACGTACCAAATTTCATTGCAATGGGCTCAGAAGTTTTTCCGTGAAAGAGCAAACAAACACACACACACGTCGTTACAAACTTTCGCATTTATAATATTAGTAGGATGAAAACCTTGTGATGAGAAATAAGTCTTTGTAAAGGACGTTGGTTCTTAAAACTTTAAAAATATTGAATAGCATCTCGAAGTTATGTTAAAGACTTAAGTATCTCATAAAGATTTTTTTTATTATAAGATAAAGAAACATTGGTGACCTTCTATGCAAATTGTTTTATATGTTAAAGTTAAGGTCTAGAATTAACAATAAATATAGTTAGAATAAATGTACCAATAATAGAATCAACTAAACTCTCTCACTTTCTCTGAAAGTAATGATTTCATTACTTTCAGAGAAAGTGAAAACAATTGTTTTCAAGAAAAAAATTAACAAAACGATTAAAATTTTTTCCAGAACCGGCATTCTCTTAAAAACAGACAAACATTACTTATTGACATTTTCAACATTATCACGTCGGAGAACTAATATAAAAGATTATGTGACATCGGCACAAACTTCTACCTTCCTCGTATTATACCTCCCAATTACCAATTACCATTATAACAATGTTTTTTATCAGTATTTCAGTCTGAAACAACATCCTATATATCGGAGGGCTTACTAAATTCTTGTAGGGTAATCTTATCTATAGTATCCGTCTACTGCATAGGCATATTATCAATTTTTCACGTTGGGCTGTACAAAAAATAGCACTCTGCTCATATCTTGCTTTTATTTTACTTGCATTTATACTAAGTAAACATATATGACTATCTTTGTTTGTTTAGATTTCATGTATTTATATTATTGCCTTATATTTAACTAGATTTTCCCATTTAGCCACTGGAAAGAGACGTTTCACCGCGTGAAAAATTATCCTATGGTACACTCTAGCACCCTAACCAGCTACAGACACAAAACGATACCATAAAATCCACATTTTTTACGGGTAGTTGCTTGTCTAATATCGCCTAGTATATATAACTGAAGTCTGATAAATAAATTTTATAAACATGGCCCACGAAGTCGCGGGAACCAGCTAGCATTAAAAGCCACCGGAAAATGCGTAACTGTTTAAAAATTTAAACGTTGCAAGTGGCGCCAACTGTTGCCTATATTTGGTACCGCGATACGGCCTTCGCATACTAAACTGAATTTTGGGCGTATAATTTATGCCAAATTTCGTTTAACTAAACACGCTTCAGTACCTTATGGTGTGTAAAATTGCATCATCACAATAGGCACATTATTATTATTACCTTTAATACAGATCTACAAAACATTTCGTCAAACGGTGAAGGAGCAAACGGTTATGGAGAGTCTGTTACATTCAGTGATTATGAAATTAAATGATTTTGAATTGCATTAATTCAACATGAGGTGTTAAAAGATGTTAAGCATCATCTCGTCTAGGTCATATCTGGCTAAATAAATAAAGAACGAAGACCACAAACCAAGGTGAAAACGAAATAGTTCTCATTTCTATAACAATATCATGAGATACGGAACCATAAGAGTTGTCGAGCTATGGACCCCTTTGATAGAACATTGTTTCCTACTAATACCACTAACATTATAAATGCAAAAGTTTGTGAGGATGTGTATATGTTTGTTACTCTTTCACGCAACAACTACTGAACCGATTGCAATGAAACTAGGTACTTAGATAGTAGGACAACTGGAATAACACATACACAACTTCTTATCCTAATATTCCTACGGGATACAGACTTACGTGGGTGAAACCGCGGGACGTAGCTAGTATGATATATACTGACAGAATATTCGCTCAATATCGCAGTGTTAGGTGGTGTACTAAAGTGAAAATCACATTGTTTACATTTTATGTCTCATCTCTTTGGCCTTACCGTTCATTTTTGGGTCACAAGATGACATGAAACGACACCATTAAATTTAATAATAATAATAAAAATGTACCAATGTATTTCGATACATTGTTCTTTTTCTATTCATACACACAATAAATTACCTCTTCTTAACAGCTGATTACATATTTAATTCTGTCATTAAACAACATTCAATGCCATCCCTTTTATGATATGATTTAATGAATTTAGCGTTCGAACGTCCTATATATTTGGAAACATAACATATTATTAATGCAATTGTCAATTGATTGTTGTATTTATTATACAATACCTAACAATAACAGGCAAAAAAATTGTGAAGGAGCCCTCATAAATATCAACACCAATAAAATAAGAAGACTTTGTATGAACGCAGTAATCTTAGGAATGCTATTATAGGTTATATATGTGCCACGGACAAAGCCGGGTTGGACCAGTAGTTCATTCTACTCTGTATTTTCGTATTTCTTGTTACAGCGGCGGCAGAAACACATCATGTCTGAAAATTTCAACTATCTGTTTTATGGAGATGTTATTTGAAGGGATGCCGTGTTCTACGCAGTTGCAGTCTACGTTAGTTTAGGATCAGGCGTGCAAGAGACAATGGAAAGGTTTCTCTGGCCTGCTTATAGTTCTGCTTAATCATTCTTCTTTTCTGCAGTAGCTCAATGAGCACAAAACGAATAGCTTTACGGTCTCGGAACAAGAGGTAGATACCCCATGACTGAAGTATCAGATACTCAGGCTAGGATGTCGGCAGTTATGAGTTTAACCGCAAATTGAATTAAATCCATGGCTATTCTATTGAGTTCCTCATGTAACATACTCGCATGAAAGCTAGAGAGAGCTTAGTTGTCGATGCTATTGAAATTTGACGTATATTCATGTAATGTTTCTCATATTTCTTGTCAAAGATGAATTGTTTAGTAAATGTGCGTTAGTCGAGTCGGTACAAATAACCTAAAGGACCAAGTCAACCCTTTCTAAAAACATTCAAGGTATACGCTTTCGCAATAGAATTCCTCAAAGTATTAAATCGTTTAGTAGTTAAAACTGTATTAGTTCAGATAGCCTACTATAGCATTATTGAATATATGGAAATCCATGGAATATAAGCGATTATATGCAAAGAGTTTTTTAATGCACATTTCTTTTATAATTATTCTATAGTTTCGTAAAAAGGGCATAACTAGTGTGACTTTATAGGCTATTTACACACGAACGCTTTTATCGTGTCATAAACTATAATTATATACATTTATAAAAATAAACTATTTTTTTATGGCACAACTGTTGCCTACCTTCAGTTATGACGTCATTGTCATAAATTTTTGACAAAGTAATGATGTTCGAAACAAATTAACAAAAACAATAACAGAGAATGAAATAATTGCCCTATATAAAAATATCCTTATGATACATAAAGTAATTTTTGAAAAAAACTTTCTAAATTTAGACAATTAGAATATATAAATATATTATCGTATTAAAGGAAGCACGTAATAGTTTGTGTTACTGAAGGATAATATTAAATAAACTGAAACGCACTGCACCTTTCTATTGACAACAAAGAAAGCCGGACGGACAAAATAAAGAAATTGATTTAGCCATAGATAGCCATAATATAGCTTCTGTCATTTTATTTAGTATAACAATGAACCAGGTGAACATGAATGTAAAAAGAACTGATCATAATAATTAGTCAGCCCATTAAAAAAATCGAAAATAAATACAAAAATGTATTTAAATTAAAATCGATTAAACCACGTCCACAAAAACACAGCAACGCATACACGAATTACACAAACATAAAAATACACGGAACCACTGCACATATACATAAAGCACTCAAGCGTGATCGGCCTCATTTAGTTTTCAATTTAGACAGAAGGCCGCTCTAAAATGTCCGATACTTACGTGAATGTTCAGATCGCCATCGGCGTCTCGATCGTACGGTAGTTTGGCCGGCCGCCAGACGCGGGGCGTAAGGGGCCCTTGATCAACCGCGGACGCGCGGTATCGAGGAAGTAAGTCCCAACGAACTGTCATCGTTCGCACGGAAATCGGGCGGCGGCAGAGGCGAGCGCAGCGCGCAGGCGCGCGGCGCCCGTTAACAGCCCTGCAAACCCCTGCAGCCCGGGCCCACCCTTTAAATCGAACGTCATATCCCGCTACCCCCTACCCGCTCCTGAAACCACCCCGCAGACCCTAAAAAATGCATTGCGTAACGCTCCCGCTGAATTCAGGCTCGATCAATTATACACCTGCGTCGCTAAGCCGATACTCGTTTTGGAATACGGTTCTATAATGTGTCAACTACGAATACAAGGCTATTGAATGCTTACTAGGTCAAGCCCAGATCTGAACGGGAATAGCAAGGGACCGTCTGATATTTTTACTTATCTGATATACCCGTGTTCTGAATAGTTCGAGGGGACACTTTAATTGATATGAGACAAGGCATTGTTCCCATTTTTTATCGCTGAACAATTAATTTATAAACCTATCTCGTCTCATCATCGAACAGTTTGGTTCACATTTCTTATAGATGAGACAATATTATAGTACAGATAGATGTGACACCGAAATGTAAAATAAATGATGATTGTGACATTTAATAAATCGATACGAAAAGTCTGCGTAAATTAACATAATACGACATTATTAAACATAAAATACACTTCGAACAATCAATATGCAAGATATAAACTACGATATAAGAATTTTATTAATAATTTATGTTAAAATGCGAAAAATTCCACGTGTAGTGTTTACAAACCAATAAAATTCATAAACTTGCGTAAAAATTTATCCTTATCATGCATCTGCGTAAGTAATTCAAATGTGCAAATAATAAATGATTTATTATTGGCATTTCAAAATGGCGGCTCACGTATAATCGATTTTTTCAGTACACAACGATTTCAACAGCAAAATAATTTTAATGTACTTTTTAGAGAAATCCTTTTCGAGCTAGGCTCTTAATTTAGATCGTCCTCATACCTGAAAACTTTGAATATTACCACACCTTTACAGAAGAAAGGCAAACAGTCTTTTATTTTAATTTCTCTTGTTATTTCTTTTCTTTTTAAATTGTCGTGTCTGTGTTTAGGTTTTTTCTTATTTGTTAGTTGTTGTGTGTGAATAAATGTATGTCTATTTTCAGCATATTCTTTTGTAAGAAAATAACTAATTATCCCTTTTTTTATTTCCTCTTTAAATAAATAAACGAATATAAGAATAACCGGTGATTGACTATGGCATACGCCAGGGAGAAAAGAGAAAAAAAACAGGTCCACGTGCGAGTCGGACTCGTGCTCTAACGGTCCCATACTATTAGCTACAAATTGTGACAGACGGGCAGACTGACAAACGAACGGAGGATAACTGAGTCTTAGTTATAGAGTTTTGTTTTCCCGTTTTGTTAGGGAACGCTAAAATTATACAATATAGCTTACTTGTTTTTTATGTGACGCTTCATAGAGACAAAGAATGACAAACAAACACAATTTCTCATTTATAATCTTAGTACGGATTTAACTCGGCATGTATTTTCTAATGGCATCTTAATTTTATAAACCGAATTTTGATTTTCTTTTATTGTGTAAAACTGTCTGTCATATTACTCATCATTATGTTAAGTTTATGAGTTCAATAAATTTTTAACGGGAATAAAATTAGAATATACCACATTCAGTAAGGAATCTGAATTAGCAATGCGATCAAAATTGGCAAATATAATAAATAAGATCGTAACAACCGCGCAATAAAGGTTCTTTTTGTTTACCTATTTATTGAATGATAAAAATACAATAGAATTTTCTCTATGTTCCCAAAAACTAGGTTCTCAATGTCCCGTTCTCTGTCCTCGGCTGTTTTTTGTTTTTATTTTCACCCAATTGGCATAACTCTATTTGTATTTGACAGCTAATTGTTGTCATTTAGCCGCATTTTAAAATCTTAAGTGGTACCTCTCTGTACAGGACATCGGTGGTCTTTTTTATAAAAATAATTATTTATTGAAGAGTTTTACTCAGATAAGCAGTACCTAAAGCGGAAATTAAAAGTTAATACATTGATATGATGCCCTACTTAGCATCGTTCTATCAGACTTCTAGTATTCATTAACTAGGTTGTATTTGTATGGTCTTAGATTTTCCAAAGCACATGAATGTTTTATCAAACAGACTATCGATCACAAAGAGGCCCGTTCGGAAACCGGGTCATAATAGTCGCTGAAAACTAATGCAGCTGTTGTGCTCCTTTCTGAAATAGAAACTCGATAAATAGGTCAAATGATGCGTTTCTTTTGACTTTATTTATTTGCATCTTCATCATTGATATGTTTGTTATATGACGTAGGTACTACGGAATCGAATCTTCTATATCATTTAGGTATTATTGGTATTTTCTCTCTTTGTGTATTACATCGATATATACCTAATTGAAATTTTTAATTGAATGGATTAAATGCAACTAATTGACAAAATAACTAGATTGACAAGGACCTTATTTCGTCATTATCAGTTCGGTTTATTGCTATGAATATCCACTTTTATGATAATTAAATCTAGATACGTAGGTATATAGGAAATCGGAAGACAATCGTCTAGTCAAGCAATTCTTATAAACTGCAATTTATCGAATGATAACTAATGGGATAATGATAATGTCTGCGATAATTTAAAAAAAAAGCATTAAAATTATTATATGGGCTGATGATGATGATGCATTAACATTAAAATTAGGTTTCTAGTCACGAGATAATTTTCCTAAATTCTGGTATAAAATTTAATTAAATAAACATAAAAATTTTTTGTATATAATATATTTTAAATAAAATTTAGTAAACACTTATTTTATAAAAATTACTTTGTTCCAAATACCTTTTATGAAAAACGGAGAACGAAACATAATAATACGAGTACAGTATATAGGGGCTATTCTTGATGAATTCCTTCTTCAAGAAACAAGCTCAAAGGAAGTGGACCTGGCAAAGCCCCGATGGTCAGA
>NC_052102.1:1990762-2013154 GCF_012273895.1 Zerene cesonia | reverse complement strand
CAAAGCTGGAAATCGAGCGGAATGGCGTGCCTTAGGAGAGGCCTATGTCCAACAGTGGACGGAAAAAGGCTGAAGAGACAGTATATAATTTTTTTCAATAAATTCTTGTTACGCGTTTTTTAAAAGAAAAGACAAAAGAGAAATTCTATGATAGACCAAATAGAGGTGGAATATTTTTTAAATTAATGAATAAATGCACGTGTGTAATGTATTTTATTGTAACATACTATCTGTGCCCCGCGGTTTTACCCAAGTCGTTCATAATATTATAAAGCCTATCCCCAGAATTTCTGATTGGCAGTTTAGTCTCTAAGATAAGAGAAAACAAAATACTTCTCGTTTTTTTAAGTGAAGTTTATGTCCCCCCGAAGATTATCGACCTATTGTCTCACGGATCAAACAACTTGTTGCTCTGCAAGAACGTGTCTTTAACTTGCAATCATGAATCGAACCCAGGACTTCGCAAAACACATTACCGTGATAACTACCACCTCGTGCCAGGGTGGAGGAGCTAGGAGGACTGAATAAAAAATAAAATTCATGGAAATTTTGCGTAGTTTTTCCTTACGTACAATTTTATTACGCAGTAAATCAAATCCTACTGACGAAGAATGCATTTTAGAACATCCACAAAAATAGGTCAGGAAAAACACATTTTATTTGCAAGCCGTCGAATATCGTATGAAACAACCAGTTAAAATGTAGTCTAATTTCCCTTCTTTAATTGCTTTACAGAACATATACTGTAATACTGCATTGGATAGATAAAAAAATCGACTCTATTCGTAGTAATATACAGCATACAGAAAACCATCTTATGGGCTATTTAATAATGATACCTACATCCTATCCTACTAATGTTATAAATGCGAAAGTTTCTAAGGATGTGTTGCTCTTTCACGTAAAAAACTGCTGTACCGATTGCAATGAAATTTGGTACGTCGACAGCTGGACAACTGGAATAACATATAGGCAACTTTTTATCCCGATATTCCTGTGGGATCCGGACTTACGCGGGTGAAACCGCGGGGCGCAGCTAGTATTAAATAAAGTACTCATTATGCAAATCACAGAATTCATCTATTTGTCTTTTAAATGCGTTGGCGGCCTACACGGCCATGTAATTGAATATTAATTAAGGAAATTTTCGGATGTATTCCCATATAAAATCAATTAATAATATGTTAAAAGCATATCTATTCATTAGTCAAAATATAGCAAACATAATCTATGGGTTTTATGGGAAAATTATTATATATATATATGGGCAAATTAATCGTTTAGTAAAAACTACACATTCATACATTAAACCATTCAAATACTGCAGTATTTATTTACATTTGAAAATCCGACAAACAAAAAACAAAACATTTAATCAACTAACAACCAATAACGTTTCGGTAAATATACATAAAGATTGAAGGTTGTAATCGGCCTACGAAATATTATATCAGTTAAGCTGCGCTAGTGCGTGCAGTACAAAACATTTGGCGGTGCGGGGGCGGGCGGGGCGCGGGCGCCGGGGGCCAGTGCGCAAATACAGGCCTGCATACAATGACTGCCAAAGATCGCATCCAGGGACCTCGCGATCGCGGCACGTGTAAGCGCAGGCACGAATCCTAAGCACGGCTTTAACAAATGCACATCCAATTTGCAACCACCTCTCTCGCTTACATAACACATTTTTTCCCAATTTTTACATTTCATAACACAGCTAGGCTACTGAACAATACGTCACGCCAAATATTGAATTCATTAATCGAGCCAATATGTACTATTTCACGAATTTCCCGCAACACAGAAAACGTAATAGGAAATATTCTGATTCGTCCCTGTAATCGCATTGTATGATAACGTCATTCACGCACACACGCACGCGTTAGCCGAAATTCGTGGATGTATTTTTCTAGTCGTTGCCGTTGTGTGCGTTCGCAGCGCTGGTATCGTAGCGACAGACTTATTGGATTGTGTGTAGTGCGAGGGAGATATAAATAGCATTATACAACGCATTATTTTTATAATTAACAAGCAAAAATTGGGCGTGCGACCCTGGAAGCGGACAGTGACCTTAGCGCACGAATTTGCAGATCAAATGTGGGCGACCTCGACTAGCTAGTTGCACGAGTCTACTCACACATGCATGTAGGAAAATTCTCGGCTTCCGCGATTTACCTCTAAAACTTGCAGGTTTGAAAAATACCTAAACAAAGCAATCTATTATGACATCATGGCCTCGACCTTCGGTGTGTACTATGTTAGTATGTTTACTTCTAACTTCATTTGGTGTAGATTTACAGCCTGTTTTCAGTAAAATAAATAATTACATTGAAAGAATTGGTAACCGGCAACGGAGCGTGATACGTTATTCGATGCACACATTTATTAAATACATTTATAAAATAACTAGCTGTGCCCCGCGGTTTCACCCGCGTAAGTCCGTATCCCGTAGGAATATCGGAATAAAAAGTTGCCTATATGTTATTCCAGTTATCCAGCTGTCTACGTACCAAATTTCATTGCAATTGGTTTAGTAGTTTTTACGTGAAAGAGTAACAAACATTCATACATCCATACTTACAAACTTTCGCATTTATAATATTAATAGGATATTATTGTTACTCACATAACATGATAATGCAAAAAGTAATATTTACGGAGAGGAAATCGTAGCGTATATTTAGAACTTTTTGGTATTGTCATAGAATATGCGACATGCGTTCAGATCACTGATAATGTTACAGGACCTAGAGTAGGATTTTTATATCCCTCAATGAAAGACAGAGCTCTGGTTAAATACTGTGGAATAACTAAGAATAAAATTAAAAACCACGTAGCCTCATAAAAACAATAAACACCGGTATTAAAGTTAAGAAGTCGAAGAAGAAATGTGGAAAGGTGTTTTTCCATTTTTAACATTTCCCGGGACGACCGTGACGTCTTAAAGTAGTACTAATCCCAGTGAGGGCGCTAGAGGATCTAAAAAGCTTTTCCACTCTGGAATCTGTACTTCTCTATTTGATTTTTAACATTTAACTTTTCACACTAGTTACAAAACAATGCGGCCAATTATCAAGTTCAAAAGGATCGTATGATAATAATAATAAAATATTTATGTTCCCAAAACATTAAAGCAGTATGGTCTTCATAGAAGCATTGATTATTTAAAACCATAACGTTATGTCAAATCCACCGGTATCATGACAACGTATGAATATCAATTTGCACATGTGGTGCAAGCGCATATGTATGAAATTATCAAATAAGGTACATAGCACTGGTAGTAGAAATGTACTTTTTTATAGCATTGTCTACGGAATATGTCCAGTGACACATTCATTTTAATATGAACCTAGGCGAAGTCTTTTATCTATTTTCGTATAAAATATTGATTTTTTTCAGGAATTTTAATTTAATGTAGGTACATCGGGCGAATCATAATTTAATTTATCAGTACATTGTGTAACCATGAAAAATAGTTAATTTTCATTACTTTCAATAGAGAAAACATTTTTAAAGGACAAAGTTTCATATCCCAGTGGGGCGCCAAGCGCTGATCAATCAATATTTCATTGAGCGTTACGTAATTTCTAAATAAGATCCAACGCAAAGACATTATTCATACCGAATATCCGTGTAAAATCAAACTAACATTTAGGGAATTTAGTTGTACTATGAATTCCAGTTGCAAAATCTAGCACTGGGTTTGAGCAATCTATTAGTCATTTAGGCAATTCGTTACACAGGCTTTATTTCATTTCAGTGTCCGATAATTTATCTTTTCCATCGCAAACAAATGACGTCTAACTGTAATTTTAGTAAGAAGCATACTGTACAATCTATAAATTAATTATTATGTACGAAAATTTATGACACTGTGAATCTCGTCAGTCAATAAAAAATAACTTACACTCCTATTAACTATTTGTTTTAACAGTGTTGAAAGAAGCGAAAATAAGTACATAGTAAGTTATTAAGAGTAGTGAAGAAATATTGTTAAAATAGCGTTTGGGAAAATAAATTAAAAAAACTCAAATGTTATTCTCTGTTTAAAAACAAAACACGAGTAACTGTAGCTTTTCATATTGTGTGGTTTAGATAACTTATTATGAAAATTCGATATAAAAATTGTACTGTGTAATACGTGTGTAACATAATAATTACAATTAAATATTATTAATAATGTGTTTGTTTATTGTGAATTTACGAAGGACTGTATCGTTAGAAAGGTACGTTATATATAGGCCCGAAATCTAGAAAAACTATTGTAATTTAACTCTCATTGCAAGCTAAAGAAAAGTTAAATACTATACAGACACTATTCCGTTCTAATAATGTTAAGTTAAAGAGTTTGAATGCGCTAATCTCATTAACTGCTGAAACGATTTGAAAAATTCTTCACCGATGAATATGAAGCAGATCCCTGAGTGCTACAGGATTTATATATACAATTTTTTATGACATAATCGGGTAACTGTGCTGGTGGTTCGCCTGATGGTAAGCGATCACCACCTACACCTAAGCTCTCAAACATTCGCGGTAGAGAAAGGAGTGACTGGAAAGAAGAAATGGACTGGGAAGGGTGAGGAAAAGGAAACCTGGGAGTACCGCTAGTTCTATATGTATACCTGTAAAGTAATTATTTATTAGCGTTGTTTATACCTGTAGATACTTGCCTCTATTTGCATTTCGCTAAATAACCAAAATGAGTAGAATAAGCTAGAACGGTTCGAAAACCTCATGCAACACACGTACAGCATTATGTACTTTGTATACATAAAACATTAGGCGAGTTTATATAAATTGTGTTTTTAGGGTTCCGTAACTCAAGAGGAAAAACATAACCCTTAATGGATGACTTCGATGTCTAACTGCGTGTCCACCGCACAGACCATTTTGCACAGGAAATCTTTTAGGTAGCCAGCTGAAATTCATATAATATACAAGTCTGTCCCTTGGAGCTGTAAAAAAATCAATCTTTTTAGCCGATGTAATCAAAAATCATACAGTCATTTACGCTGAAAATTTTCGAAACTTGTAAGGATGTAGGCTATCAAAATGTACAGGGTACTTCCCAAGGACTCAGAACCTTGAAATTGAGTACGTAGCAACATCTTAAAGCACAAATAAATAAAAAAAAACATAAATTTTTTGTAACACCATATTAAAACAGGCCTGTACGGAATTCTCGCTGCGCGAGTCGAAGTTACGCTTGGCCGGTTTTTTTTGTCTAAGCAAATAGGCATACCAATTGAATACTAATAAAAATAATTATTCCAAGCCTATCTAATTCATGGAAATAGTTTATAACTCAAACCGTATCAATTCACTCAAAAAACTGCATTGCATATGCATGTTTGAGAACTTTATAAATTAATAGCTGCGCCCCGCGGTTTCACTCAAGTAAGTCCGTATCCCGTAGGTGTGTTAGTGTTATTCCCATATGCTATTCCAGATAACCAGTTCAGTAGTTTTTGCGTGAAAGAACAACAAACATACACACATCCTTACAAACTTTCGCATTTATAATATTAGTAGGACTAGTAGGATTGACCTTAAGGACCTTTGATTTGAATAATGTACAATTTAATCTAAACATTTGTCAGTAAATGTAAAAATATGTTGGAACATATTCATATACGAAGATAATTTAATACATCTAGTTTAATTAAATTAAAAGATATAAAAATTAAAAATAATTATGTGACAAGTTCATCGTTAACAATTCACGAAAAATCGTAAAATACTTCCACTACATTCTAGATAATGATTTCATTTAAAGACAAAGCATTAAAACATCGACGATGTACAGAAAAAATATCACCTCTCAAATCAAACGAATCACAGCAATGTTCTATTTTATAAGTATTATTTATAATAAAAATTACGCATAACTTTAATGCATGTGAACATTTAAATAAAATTGAACGTAGAAAAAACGAAAACATCGCACAAGTAGCAATGAATGGAAATATATATGCCTACAACTAAACGATATAATATGAACTTGGAATGTGTCCGTGAACCCACCACCTCCTGAGTAGCTGACGTCACCACTAACCGACCAATTGCATAATATTAACAACGCTTCCTATAAACACCTACTTATGATGGAGTATTTAATTACAAGCGTGATATTCAAAACAAATTTAAATGTTCCAAAGTGTGACTGTTAAATTATGATTTTTTATGTTTTATTTATTTATTTATTCACACCAAATAGAACTTACTACCATTACAGGATATTAGCCTAATTCGACAGAGTTCTTTTATAAAATAATAAAATATAATAGTTTAAAAAAACTATAAAACACGCTTTAACAAAAATCATATTTTGCAAATTGAAAACTGGAATAATTTTATCAAATTAGTGTATTGTCATCGGTCCTCAATAAATCTACAAAGTTTGAACGAAATCTGGCCGTTTATAGTGGGTCAAAATCGCGCCCAAAGAAGTCAGTTACAAACAAACAAACAAACATACAAACAAACAAACAAACAAACATACAGGTGAAGTTAATAAAAGCGTGTTAAAAAGGAAAACAAAACTAAAAAACTGTTTCATACAAAAGAAACAAAACTTTGCTGATCACAGCTTATTTATAACAATATCAAAGATGATATAATAGTACCTTTGAAAACTCACTCAAAGCACAAGATGATTTTCGTAATATCTAATTTTACTTTTTAGACTGTAAAAATGGAAGGATGTCACATGAGGCAATTGTTAGTTGTTGTCTATTTAATGGACCCAACGTGTTATAAAAGAAAATAATCTAGATTTTTATTTGGTACCAGCTGTGAGATAATCACTATAATTATAGTTACATGACTTCAAAATCAAAATACTTCAGCCCATCTTTTGTATATACTATTATATATAAAATATACACATATACAATATACACAATAATTAACACAAGAAGTAACAAATTGAATATTAAGGGATAACAATTTCTTTGTTCATTGATGGTGATAACAATAATTCGTAATCAAAACTTCTATAGGTACCCTGCATTATGACTCGCTCGTTAACTTCGAATTCTTTTTTATAACTTTTAGGCGTGTAGCACAATACTTAGATAGGCTATAATGCGATAAACGTAATGATTTACGCTGATTTCAGTCCACGACTTCGCAATTAGCGGTGCTCAACTAAATCAGAACGTTATTTATTACTTCTGAACAAATTCCGTCTGCATACTGCAAAATTTCACAGGCAAATGTTTTTTAAGTCAAAAAAAAAAAAATAGAAATAAGTAAGCCTTCTGATTTAAATTTGATCCTTTAAAATATATTCAAAAAATTCAATTTATTATACAATGCTCTTATTTTCACTTGAAATAGTACAGATGACTCAATAAAGCACTATCAGCAGGTCGATCAAACAACACATTTATGTAAACAAACAACACATTTATGGAAAAACGACAATCATGAAATAAGGAAAAAGTTGTGGATGGAAAATGCTATGTCAGCACAAATGCAATAACAGAGGATGACACTGCATACAGTGAGATAGTTAATATTCAAAGGCTATTGGTTTCATGTGCTTATAACAAAATTCTCATAATGGTATGGATTTCTGAAGTATTCCAAGTTATTATGGCAGTTGACATCAAACAGGGTTCTAACTAATAACTTCTATGTCCAGTTCTTTCGAAACACTGCCATTTGTTTCATTTAGAATTATGTAATATGTAGCCTAATTTCATCCAAGCTTAAATTTACAATAACTTTGATATGAAAGTTTTTTGTACGCTATATAAAATGATCAAACAAACAAATACCAATTTAGACATACACATTTTGGATTCCCAAATAATTAGTAAAACTAACCTCTACAACCATTTGCCATTTATATTTTCCTTGCATAATGGAGCGCGTGCCTTATTCGTCAATGTCACACAGAAAAGATGAATTTGTTACATAACAAACCCGATACCATCATGACGGTCATGGTTTTTAAAGGTCAGGTTCACTGATTTATCTTGCGCATAGAAACAAATCCCTTATAGAAGCAATGAGGAAGTAATGGCATTACGTCTTATCTGTTGATATGAATTTTGATAACATATTCTTACGTGAATCAGGAAATGATATATTTAAGTAAATTACACAATTTGAATAAATCAGCAACAATAATGGTTTATGAAATGTATTATATTATTTTCGTCTTTATCGTAATTGGCTTAGAAAAAATTTGCTCGTGTTACATGTAAACTAATAAAATAAGCATTTCGCTCATTTCAAGGTAAATTTCTACAAAATTTCCGGTAAGGAAAATAGCAAGGGTCTTTTTTTTCTTTACGTCACAGTCGGTAATGGAGCTGGTGGGATGCCTGATGTTATCATCAGCATAGCGCTTACGCGCTACCGCTGCCCATGTACATTTGGAGAGGCATAAGGTCCATTGCAGAATCTACGCCTCTACAAATGGATTGCCGACTTTAAATTGGGAAGGAATGAAGAAAGGATTAGCGAGAAGAAAGGACTGGGAAGGGTAAGGAAAAGGATATGGGCCTCCGGCTCCCTCACTCACCGAACGAAACACAGCAGAATGCTATTTCACGCCGGTCTTCTGTGGGGGTGTGGTACTTCCCCGGTGCGAGCTAGCCCAATTCGTGCCGAAGCGTGCTCGACTCGACGACCACATATATAGTCTCTCGGTCTTCATATAACATAATATTCATTGTTCATTATTATTTGCAATATGAATACTGATATTTTTACTTATATTTATTTATTTATTTATACCTTTATTCGTCTGATACTTGTCCACTATCTAAACGCAATATCCTATTATTATTTTAATATTCCACCGCCAAATTGTCCCAAAAAGTTGACAATAGTAAAACAAAGGAATAACTTACATTTCAGTACAGACACTTTTGTCAGTTCTAGATCCCAAAGGAACTTAACAAGTTAGATTGAAGGTATGTGTCGAAATTCGTAACAAAACGTCTTTCTTACTTCCAACACACAATCTTGACGATTTAAAAGTTCGCAACAAATTATTTGGGCAGAACATTTCCTTTCACAAAACGAAAGGAACCCATACAAAATTTGAGGTATACTCATTACTGCTTCTTGCCGTTTCTGATGTTTAGAACAACCCATAAAAAATATCATTAATTTACACCAAAATTGTATCCAGACTTCTTTGGATTGCGTGTGTTGGATAAAGCAGAAGGGTGGAGATTCGTTATTATTTTGAAATTATCAATTTAGTAAGTTTTAAAGTGTTCTATCAAGCTCATTACATTTATTTTAATAACATAGGACGAATTCAGTTATAAAGATAATACACGTAATGTGTTGGAATTATAATCAGTTTTAAACATCCTATAATCAATAGGCTTAATTGAGCGCTAAACGTTGCCATAGCAACCGTCCCTTCACCGAGCCCTGATTACGTCTAGTCTCCGCTTCTGCTTATGAAAATCTACTTAGAATTCGATCAAGATCTGATAATATAGTTGTGTAATGCGCATTCAACTATTTCAATATCTATTGTTACACTATCTTTGAATTTCTCGCGATCTTATCAAACCCTTGGCAAACCAAAAATGCTCCGTTAATACAAAGCAAATATGTATTTCACTCATAAAACAATAATACCTTCTTATATTTGTATAGTCTGGTATAATATAGAACTAGTAAATAAATACAATAATTATTTTCTATAAAATGATCACTGACGTCCTGTGGAACATACCTCCTTGCGTTGCAGTTTCTCAATCATTTTCCATAAAACACAATAAGAATCATGTCAGTCGGTTGCAAAACCCACGTAGGGATCGAATCAAAAAATGTACTGTAGAATTGAGAGGCTAGTATGTTTTTGGGAAAGTCCAGTGGCACAAATGACATCTAAAATAAACGAATACATTTAATGTATAAGGGTAAAAGAGATAAGTATATTTGTTATAAGATAGTAGAAAAATGTGTAGTTAAAACTTATGAGGGTACCTGCGTAACAGCGCTTGGGAATACAAAGATAATAATGTGGTCAACTCCATTACGTTGCGGTGGCAATTATGGGTTCCAACGAAAAAGCGTTGAAATCTCGTTACATAGCTTCTTAAAAGTAAAAATATTTATTTTATCAAAAAACAAATAACGTACCAAATATACGGGCTTTGCTAAATTAGGCACCTAACAATAATCTACAAGTTTAGAAAGTTCAGTATATTGCCAAAGGCTTTTCAGGCTCTTTGTGGTCTTTCGTTTGTATTACAACTTTTTAGATCTATAATATATTTTCTTATTTTTTATTTTATTAAACACGGGCTAAGACGAAGTCATACGGAAAATACAGGATTAATCTTACCTTATACATAATAAAATTATAACTATTAAAATAAACATTGTGACTTCCAGTATCTAGTGAGGACGAGTTTACAGAAAATTTAAATTACCCTATCCCTTCTTCTTCATTTCCCTTTATATATAAAATGTGAATCAAAATTAACAATAAGACATTCTCTAGTAAATGAAGTCATATACCTTACAGGTTACTGGGCAGATGAATTTACATCTTTGATATTGTTGTAACTCAAACATTCATCCAACTAGACGTCCTTCAGAAGCTCTTTTGAATCGTCATAACACATAAATTAATATTAACTATCGGTTTGGAAAGCAGTTTCTACAGAGAAGGGCCGGCAAGAAACTCTGTAGTTGCTTCGAGATTCTTCTTTAAGATTCCCTGCTTGGCCAGAATCTAGACTTATCACCCAATCAGCTATTTGATCCATGACAGATGTCTAACTGTTTATTATTAGACTAAAACGTAATAATGTGGGTATTACGTTTTAATCTCTAAGACACTTTAGTAAGAAGAAGTTATGGCCTACGTACCTAATATATAGGTCCATAGATATAAGCGATATTTCTAAATTTAAGAACCGTAGGAGGGAGCTACTCTTCTATGATCAAAGAGTAGGTAGCAAAATGTCGAATATATGAATTATCGGAGCAGATTGAATAGTTGTTGGGAAGGGCGAGGGCCGGGCGGGGGGCTGGAGGCCTGCGATCACAAATACCGGGCTGCGACTTGGCGTTTACATTTCCACCCGGCCAGGGCCGAATTTGAAAATGTATTTGATATTTAATTAATATTATATAAATAGACATAATTGTAATGAAATGTACTGTTATCATTGTAATAATGAAGAAAAAAATTATGTTTTATTTGATAATAATATTTATTTTTCATAAATTTAAAGAAGTTTAAAAGGTTATTATATTTAATTAGGTATAAGGTTTCGTTATAAAATTATGTGATAATTTAAATTTATACAGTGACACGCACATGTGACGTGTACGTGACATAAAAACATGCGAAAATTTGCACTTCTCTAATAGCCCTTTTTTCATGGAAATACTTTCATATTTTATTTTATTACCATAACCTTACGATATCAACACTCAATCAATAAAAAATACAAAAATACTCAATATTAGAATAAATCAGGCAGTATTTATATAAAAATCTCGTTCTGATATAAAAAACACTTTAAACCGATGTAAATAATTAAATTAATAAGACATAGTCAAAACAATAATATCACCAGTCAATCATGTCTTTTTCTTGTGTTATCACCTTAATTTTATTCGGAAATCAACTCACTTTCTTAGAATTGTTACTACGAAGTCTCGATATATTTCCTAGAAATAGGATATTAATACACATTTGTCTAAGACACCTTAAATGATCAATTCGAGCTTTTTTAAATTATATTCTTTTGATAATATAAAGCTTTCACCTCAATGACAAAAAATTGTTCAACTAATATGATATATTTTTAAAAGATATTGATTGACCTTTAAATCTGTTCCAAGCCGGGGTATGGTTTCTTACTCAAGTTTAAAGAAAGCATAACTAAATACGGATAAAACCAAAACAAACTGCCTATAGGCTTTAAAGACTTAGTCGCTGCGATCACGGACGGATTGAAAAGAGCTTGAAAATAAGCGACAACACTGCAGGGTCAGGAGGGTGGGGTGGCGTATCTATCGCAACCAGCACCCACGCAATTACCATGGCTACGGATCAAATGCGGCCCTGGGTGGCCTTGCAATGGAGTGGGGAGGGCATTACCCCCGTCTACTTGCAAGCTATCTATTGCCAGTTGCCAACATTTTCGACGTTTTCCGCGCTAATGTTTTAACCCATTTCAGCGGCTCGCTTTTAATTATGAAATGTGTGAGATTTTCTTGGTGAACTATATTTCATGAGGTATCCGTAACATCAGTCGTTACTTGGTCAACGTTCTACTGAATTTCATCGGTATCTTTACTCTCCAATTTAATTCGACCCAATTTACTGTCCATCCAATGAACGCTGGAATAAAGCGCGATATCCGCTGCAAAACTATGGTATCTAAAAATCAACAGCACGACTCAGCGCTTTCAAGGCCGCTGATCATTTGCGTAGACTGCATTTGGTCGGTTATATCACTACATTTTTTATAGATTATGACACTTTGTTTGAATAATAATATTGTTTTATTTTGGGACAAACACTTTATTCTTTAAATCGGAATTTCACTTTTTTTCAAATTGGACCTGATATTAGTGTTCAAAGAAACAAAAAAATACATCAGCTTAATTTTTTTTAGTTTTTTTTTATTAGTAGTATTGATGTAGTAACTACTATGTTATCTGTGGTTGATATTAAAAAAGGGAAATTGAAGGCGGTTTTTGTACCTCTTTTCTTTCATGTCTGTAACAGGTTTACAAGGACACCTCGAAAAAATGTTGTTCTGTATTAATTTTATCAGCTGAAGTAAATGCCAAACAAAGATAATTGGCGGGAAATGAGACAATGCATGATATGTATTGATGTCAAAACTAGATAATATTAGGCTGAATTGTAAATAATCATAGACACTAAAATATGTTATTATAAAGATTTTATGGCTGTCTTATTATTATTATTAATGTAAAATTATATTTTCAAGAGATCTTAGCAACGAAAGTCTATAGAGATAGTGAAAATGTATACTTCAACTAGAGCTTAATAATGAACAATAGAAAAAACATTCCGACGAACACCTAAAGGGCTTATTATAATAGGAAAGGCGATTATATTGATAAAATATAAGGAAATCAATAAATCATCGTTATAATAAAACCGTAATATTCAGGACTTTTATGCTTATGAAAAAATTATGTATATACTGTTAATAACATTCGCTTGCGTGCAGACAATGCTTCTAGGCCATATCTAGGTGACAATGAAACCTTTACAATATCCCTGGGAAACCCTACAAATAACTTCGAAAATGTACCTACATCAAAATAATAAACCCACAAAAAACAGTCCTTAAGTCGTACGCAATACTAGCTAGAATCGCTTGCACAAAAACATTTAGATAGATTATACACGATTGCATGCAGCGGAACCAACCTTCAGCGACAGATTTTAGATGAATGATTTACATTGCTGCTTGCTCATAGCAGAAACTGTGAAAAGGTTGTGTGACGGTTCAGTCTATGGAACACTTATCGATAAGAATTGCGTTACTTTAATATGAAAACTGGACTTGCGTGTGTTTTCGTGCGTGCCCCTCGCTAGTTTTCTCCGTATCACACTAGGTGGCCTCGATTCCCAGGACTTATGAGGCTATAAGCTATTCCGCCCTGCATACGAAACGCAGACAGTAAAAATATAAAAATTACAATGAAAATTCAAATTGCTCTATTTATTACATCTAATAAACTAACAAGTAAGTACATGATTTATTCAATTAGATTTATAATACAGTATATAGTGAGTGAATGTTACAATTTTTAAACAATATAATGCCAAAAATTCTTGCAGTTTCTTTGAATTTCATACATACCACAATTACTATTGTCGGAATTCCAGAAAGCTACGACTAAATCGCTCTCACTGAACAAATTGAATGATAGATGTCTGTTGCGTCCGCTTTTTACTTCCAGTCGGATAGGTGGCTTTTTTTTTTCCTGAGGCCTTCATTGTTCAAAATTGGAATACTCGGGAAAGCCTCCCTCGGACTCTGGGAGGTGCTCCGGCGGGAGCGTCTGGCCATTGAGCACCAAAACACGTGTATCCTGGCAAGTTGAAGGTCGTTTCACGTAAACTGCTACAAAATTTGCTGAAATATTCGAATTTAACAACGAATTTCGAAATTCGAATTTCCGACGCTGTCTATACCTACCTACCTTGATTATGTAGGCGTAATGTTTATTTAACGTTAAAGCTCTCTGACACAGGTGAGATGAAATAAAAATCTGTATAAATACGACCCTTCCAAGTTCTAACATATATCAAACAACGAAACATACACATGGGGTACACAATAGATGGCCCCAATCCGCGTCACAAAGGGCCTCAATCCCGTTCACGCTGATATCGTTATTATATGTAAATTTTATACAGGTATTAATATATTTTTTTTGTTGAAACTCATCTGCCAAGGTCGACAACTTCTAAAGTTGCAGGTCTATCGCGCATTATCAGGTAAGGTACTTCGAAGCGAGATTATTTCGATTCTTGTCCTATCTCGACCTACCGGTTTTTTGCTTCTAAGTTTTCTTGAATTATTATTAATATAATCGATTTATAAGTACCAGATTTACTAATAAATTGCCAGTCGCACCCATATAAAACAATATTAATTAAAAACTTTTCAGAATCCTATTGAAGTAGGACAATATTTAAAAACTTTAAGAAAACATGCTGCGAAAAGTGACTCACGATTTTATACAAAATACACAAATACAAGTAATTGAACTGGACCCTTAAAGGGTTGAAGGTGTGAACCGTCTAGACGATCCGCGAGGACTTGATAAGGGTGTACGCGTCCTTGAACTTACAACTTCTTAAACAAATTACTAAAACTTCCCCGTTTCCTATAAACAATTAATAACCATTACACAATATTAATCAAACGTAGGCTAGTTAACTTTTCCCAAATACGTTCACAAATTAGCCTGCGATTGGCAACTATTAACAAAGAGTCGAGCTACTTCGATCGACTCCGCAAAACTTAATCAAGACGCAAACAAGTAACCTGGCGGTATTGAAATAAGTTCAGTCAGTTCCTAAACAAAAAGAAACTGAAATAAACAAGGTCGGGGAATCAACGCCGTCGCCGCCATAAAGACCGACGGCCGTCCTTGAAAAAGGGGGGTTCTTACAAATTGGGTTATTACGGTGTGTGGAGGAGCGGGTGACGAGACGGGCCGTGCGAGCTGCGAGCAATATATCTCTGAGGGCTTTTATCGAAGGTTGGAGAAGGAGGGAACGCGTGTGGGCGGACCGTTGCGCCACCCTTGGCACGCCTCTATAGGAAGAACTCCCAGACTTGGGTTCCGGCGCCGATCATTATAATTACTCTCCAAGGTAAGTCGGGAGCTGGCCTAATCCAGCCGAAGCATCTCCGCTGGGACCTTCGATACCCGGCCATAATATTGAGGACATCTACCGTTAGCTGTCAATTAGAAATCTAATTAAATTGCTGTATGATTTTCGAGTTCGCACTCGGTTTGAATATCGATATAAGCTAAACCTAACTGTAAGATTTCAAAAACAGTTGTTTTGTGTTATTTAAAGAGTTTATACGGCCAGTTTTAATAAAGACGCTTAGTAGCAATTTGTACATGTGTTTCAACATCAATAACAACTAACACCTGCTTTTTACTAAGGCAATAACACCATAATTATAAAAAAAGTTAGATCGATATCACCTGACACTGGTGCTGACGCGTTATAGAAAATTACGTACCTCTTTTTGTTGTTATGGTGGGATGTAGTTTATTTGATGCCAGTAAAATGTTATTTCTTTACAGTTATAATATCTATAAACCTCAGATCAAGTAATAACAATTATTGAATCGCTTTATTTGTTTGCTTACAAGCTATTTAAACAATAAAACAAAGAAGTGCTTGATTTATAGACGCATCGCATTACTTTGAAAGTATTGATATATTTTACTTTATTTCGCATTTTATATATGCCATTGTAAGACAGTACAAAACCATTCGACTATAATATAACTCGGGAGCATGTAAACTGTTTAATATTTGTGTTCTCTAAAATTCCCTAATATCTTTTATTAATGCAGTTATGTATTTTACCGAGCATTAATTTTCCAAAAGGGTCGTCAGGTCAAGGTTGAAAGTGGACCTAGTAGTGTGAGTTGTTTTAAATAAATCGAACTTACATTTTATTCAGTTTTCAAGTATTTTTTTGTTTTAACGATACAAATCTTCTGCGAGTATAAGAGATTGACTTTTTTTCCCTTACTGCCTCAGACGCGAAGATGTCATAGTATTTAGAAAGTCAACTTCATCGTCTGGAAGAGTGGATGGCACTATAGTAACGAATGGCAGTAGAATTGAAAATTATTCATTAATACACTTACTTATCGAATCCTTGACCTTTGATTGGAGTAAAATTTTTTAACCCCCGAATCGACACTGCGGTATTATATATTGTATTTTATGTTTATTTATGAGGCATAATAAATGTTATTTTTAAGTGAAAAATGAAAATACATATGTAAGTTGTACATAATCATATCAATATTTTGTACATCTATATATATATAAAAATGAAACCCGTTTTCCTTGGTCACGGCATCACGCGTGAATTACGGAAAAAAATATTAAGAAAATCTCTCAGAAATATTGAAAAATGTACATTTAATTTTGCATATTTTAAAAAACGCGAGTAACAAATGTCAATGTCATTCACAGCCCTAGATTCTATTTATATAAGGAGTTGAATTGCTCGAGAGTTGTCATTTGATAAAAAGAAGACTAATTTCTCAATGCATAGCCCAAATTACTGGACCGATCGGGCTGAAATTTTGCATACAGATGCCTATGCTTATGCCATTCCAAAGACTATGATGTAAGCACTCCACTAAGAAATATTTGTACCCTAAGAATATAAAATAGGGTATAAACTTTGTATCATGGAAATTTATTTTGACCGCGCGTACGGGCAACAGTTAGTCTATAATATTATTATAAAGTTATTGGTCAAGGTGATATTGCTAATAACATGGAATTACTGAACTGCCTTTGAAAATCCTTTAACAAATAGAAAGCTACATTATTTGAATTTTTTGGTTCTCATTTTTAGATACGTGATGTGAGTAACGGTTATAAAGGCAGTACAATTATGCTATAATCTGTTACAAATAACTAGCTGCGCCCCGCGGTTTGACACGCGTGATGCTATATCCCGTAGGAATATCGGAACAAAAGTTGCCTATATGTTATTCCAGTTGTCCAGCTATCTACGTACCAAATTTCATTGCAATAAGTTCAGCAGTTTTTGCGTGAAAGAGTAACAAATACACACACATCCTTACAAACTTTCGCATTTATAATATTAGTAGGATAGGATAGTAGGATAGGATAATACGATCAGTTAATACATGAATCCGCAGAGGGAAAATTGTTATGATATATTTACTTACAAAAATTATTTTTAATATTATTATTAAACATAATTCAATTAAAATAATAGAGCAAGAAACAACAAATTCTATCAAATGTACCGTCTATATCAAATTAAATCTATGATACATCGAAATTAATAAAGCTAGTTACACACGCGCATTCGCCATTTGAATTTATACAATTCTTATCAATAAATAGAGGCCCTAGGGTTCATTGAATTCGATGTTAATATCTACATTCCGATAGCATGCGGTGACGTAAGATTGCGACCGAGCGGAGGCCAAAATGTGCGTTTGCCGCCTAGCAACACAGTGCGTTTGGGTAAAGCCGAGTACACACGATGTTGCCCTTTTTATTTTCAGCCATAAAGATTATTTCATAATACTTGCGTTTATTTTACTCGTGAACATTCTTGGTTTGTATTTTTGTTATAGTTTGTGTAGTTTTAGAAGCCATAGATAGTGGCTGTTAGTTACGTACAATATTGTAGAATTGTGATACTTATCAAAAACATTCTTTGTCAATTATTTTCACTCGATTTATCGAACTTTATTTAAATGTTCTTGGTGTTTTCAAGACATTAGGTCAAATTTAAAAAATAAATATTACAGAGAGACAAGGTTACTAGAACTAATATTAAACAAAACGAAAATTACACCTAAAATTCCTTTTGTTGTTAAATATAGTTTTTTTTCATACAAAGACACATTCCTTAATAGATATGCTTATAAGCAATATTTTATATAAGTAAATAAATAATAAGCTTATATTGTATACACTACCTTAAAACGGCCATATGATATGACTACAGATCAAATAACTTATAGAAAGTCGAAAGCCCAGCTCGATTTAAATTTTTCGCCGATCAATTTTCAGCTTTAAAATGTTACCAAGAATTCCGCTTAGTACGCCTATTTCTTTGAATTAACTTGTTGCATGAGAATAGAAATCTAATACTTGCTTTTTATATATCCGGAGTAAATTAGCAATAGATAGAACACGTCTTTGTTACATCACGATTCAATTGTCAACTATTTTTGTACATCGATACATAATTTCAATAGCTAAATGCAGCATAGACAATGTCAGTATTAAGTTTTTATTGTGATATTAATAACTCCGTATCATTCAATGTAATTGAAAATTAAATACTTCCTTTTTATATACATTGTAAAACAAACTGTGCGCATAAATCCTACTAATATTATAAATGCGAAAGTTTGTAAGGATGTGGGTGTGTGTTTGTTGCTCTTTCACGCAAAAACTACTGAACCGATTGCAACGAAATTTAGTACTTAGACAGCTGGACAGCTGGAATGACATATAGGCAACTTTTTATCCCGATATTCTTACGGGATACGGACTTACGCGGGTGAAATCGCGGGGCGCAGCAAGTATTAGATATTTCTCTTACAAGAACTAAGAATCCTCATTTATGACCACCCTTTAGTATTGTGATTTCAATTACATTTCTTCTTGAATCTTTGATTTCATGTCAGTCCAAGCATGGCCAACAATCTGGCACTCCTTCCTTCTTTACGCACACATAGAAAATAACAGAGTTGACAAGAGGGCAAGATAAAAGTATCAAGCACACATGCATAAGTTTCTGCGTTTTTTAAATCAAAGTGGATAGAGCAATTACACAATATTGTGTTCTGAATAACACGTAATACAAATAAACTTTTTTTTAAATAGCTGAAGTGTTCACTTACATTAAAAAGACTTAAAACATATAATTTCCTCATGTCAGACATTGGCAACGCTAGACCAGAATAAAACAAGACCAGCAGAAATCACTAGCTTTAAACTAAAAAATCATCAACATCGTTTAACCAAGTCATTCTCCTTTTTTGAAGTAGGTTAAAAATGTGTATTTTATTTATTGAAATCTATATATATCTTGTGTACTTCTTAGCAGCATAAACACATTTATCAAGGTCATAAAAATAGATAAAACACAATCCGCCTCTATGATAGCCCTCAGCTATTCTGTTAAGATAATAAATTATTTTAAAATAAAATTTAACTGACAAAATGTACAAAATCCTGTCACGCCGAATTCGGTGGTCAATATTCAATTACATATTTTAAATTATAATTGTTTTGAGTACCCATTTAATTTTTTGTTAAAACAGTTTACATTTTTCATTTTGAATTCAAAATATGTTTGTATTTCTACGCTTTTTGTATCATCATTTTGAACTTTTATTCTTATGAAGTAAAGCCAACATACAGGCATCAGAAATTCACTTAACAAATTCCATCCAGGTGGTACTTATATGCTGTAAGCCCTCGTCAGTTTTTCAGATCAGATCTCAGATCGACTATAGACCTAGATTTAATTTTAGTGTTTTTGTAATCGTAAATGTTATTTTGGTTCAATCAATCGGTAGATTTTTTTATCCTTTCCTATGTACACAAATAACAAAACACTATACTGTTATAATTAAAAATTTCCATTTGTTGCATTGTTGAAATCGATTAGTAGCGATGAGTTCTTTTTTTGGCTCTATGTTATATTGTCTGTTCTTTTTATATGTATTTCTAATTTATGCTGAATAAAGTGAATCATTATCATAATACATATTTTTTTAAATATATTCAGACTGCTTTTAACCAACCACAGACTTTTTCAATGTCATTAAAATTAAAGGAAACATAATTTTGCTTTTGAAATGCTTCAGTTTTTATCATATCAACATAAACAATTACCTAGCCAATATCGGAAATCATTATTGTTTTGTTATGTTGTATCGTTAAATTCAAATTTGCAATTGTTGTAATCAATTCCGATAAGAATATTTTGAGAGGCCCTTTTGTGTAGATAATAAAATTTCTTGATTGTCAAATATCGAATTATAGTACAATTAAAAAGTAGTATATATACTAAAAAGTAACTGGCATGAAAGACGGGTTTAAAAATAAACATTTATCGTTCCATTTTTAAATCAGTTCCTATTAAATTTGAATAGAATTCGAAGAAAAAATGTAATCCACGAAGAGCACCTAGGAGCCAAAGAGACGAAAATTTTCCTAAAAAATTATGCAATAAGTTTGATATATATAATCTTCTAGTCAGTATGTAAACGTATTCTGAGGTGCTCACACACACTAGATATGCATTCATACATCGAGTGTGTGTATGTATTCACAAACAATACGAATATTATCTTCACACCCGCGGCTTCGCCTGCGTAGTCGCCTGCGTAGTTTTTCTCGCATATATGTGTCCATTTTCGAGTCTCAAACTATTTGCCAAATTTCATCCAAATTGATTCAGTGGTTCAAACAGACAGAGTTACTTTCGCATTTATGATATCAATATAAAAACAATAGTAATCTATTAGTTTATCACATTCGGATATGGGATTGAAAACGTTCATTCTATCTTTCAGTGATACCTAGATAACAATCATATAATATCTAAAATAAATTGATGTAAAATACTACTAGCCTATCAAATTTGATAATTTAACAACAGATGTATCCAGAACTTAATAACTACTGCTCCCTTATTAGCCTTTTTCCATCAATTATATCAGACTCATAATTTTATTTGCACGAGCATTATTCATCCAACTATAATAAAACACGTCAAAACAAACAAATCCAAGCGAATTCAGTCGAATATACATTGCATTCTTTGTCTATTATTTCTGGTCTATGATTCAATGATCTCACCACTACATACAAAAAAACGATCAAGTGCGAGTCGGATTCGAGACACTAAGGATCACGTGCAAAAAAGTTAAAGATCAACTATAAAAATCACCCACTCACCCATCTAATTCACGACCGTGCCAACCGTTGCTTAACCTCTATTTTTTATTATTGTAATAGCGGCAACAAATATATATCATCTATGAAAAATTCAAGTATATAACTACTAAACTACTAGGTTTATGTTTATGATGAACCTGGTGACAGAGGGACGGGCTTACAGACAGACAGCCAAGTCTAAGTAATCGGGTCCTGTTTTACCCTTTACATACGGAACCCCAAAAAACCATCCAACGCTCGGTCAATCGTCTCGATATTTGAGAACATTTTTACAACGATAAAATGTAAATACACGTGCAGAAATTGTATATCATATATTAAAAATGTATAGGAAAAAAATACAGTCGACCCATAATGGCGATAAAATTTTTCTTATCACAGTTGAAAAAAAAAGACTTTTTATATAACTTGCAATGGCTTTAATGTAATAACTAATAATTTACTTACATGAAAAATATTTTCGGGCAATATTTGTAAAGTAAATTAAGGACCGATTTTTCAATTGTCCAGCTGTCTACGTACCAAATTTCATTGCAATCGGTTCAGTAGATTTTGGGAGAAAGAGCAACAAACACACACACATCCTTGCAAACGCTTCGCTAAAGCTTCGTGAAATTAAAGAGATTTTAGATCATTATTGTATTAGGTTTGATGCATAAAATTATTGAAAAGATAACCAAACTACTACACTATTCTAAAACCAGTAGATTATCGCATTCGTTAAATGTTTATCTATGTTGGCTAAAACACAGAATTGAAAATAAACACTGACAACGATAAGTTCGTTACCCGGGAGTAGTATTTTTGATCGTTCTCACGAGTTATACATCTATATTATAATATGCAATATATAGTTACAGTATGCATGTGTTGTGAATAAAGTATTTTCTGCAATGAGGTGAAATTTTCACTATATCATACATTCGTCTATTTTATTCTTTTAGGAGACAGACGTTTACGTTATAAGGTTTCTCATTTACTCTTAAGCCTTTCTAAAACCAAGTATAATTGAAGTTCATTCAATTCTCTTCAATAGTTACGATAAATTTAAATTTAAACAACTAATACTAAGAGCTACGCACCAAGTCACAAACGCATCGGAGCTACGAGTGGCTACGTTGCACATGCACTGTAGCAATGCAGCTACAACATCTACGGATGTA
>NC_052102.1:1950423-1989762 GCF_012273895.1 Zerene cesonia | reverse complement strand
TAGCTGTGCTACGGAATTGCATGTGCAAATATTTCACACACCTCTTAACAATTATTGATAAATCCGACGACATCTAATACGTATCTTACGTGTTTTTGTAATCTTAAATATAGCATTTATGTTTTGTTTATTGCCACAGGGTGATTTATTGCAAAATCATTAAATTATTAAAATGTTTAAGGGTGGCATTCGATGATGAACTCCAACGGTACATTTTAAATTATGTTTCTAAACATTTTGTATAGGTTTTATATATCTTCCGGAAGACTTAATATGCGAATATGAACTGTTGTACCCACGCCTCGGCTTTTGGCATTCTTCTCAGTAAAATTTTGTCATACAATGGTTATTTAAAAACATTTTACATGCTATTTGATCAAAATGTTATACAATAATGATTTATATTGTTCAAAATGGTTGCATTTATCTGTAACTTAATAAGAATTAAATGACCATTAGTGAATGGATCCAACGAGGATTGGGGACCAATTAAATATCAAACTCAAATGAGTTAAACGGTTTCAACTTTGCAAGAGGCTCCAAAAATATGCTCGGCAGATGTGTCAACGTCATTGACTCTTTAATTAGCTTGTATATTATGAATGAGTCTTACAAGGCGTCTATTTAACGAATCGGGTTTATTCCTTAAACCATCCATACTAATGTGTTCATATGCGGAAAAAATTTTAAGTCCTGTATTATAATTAAATATCATTTACTAAATTTTGCATAGTTTGTTTTTTAATCTCATATCGCATTCAAAAGTTTACGTTGAAGCTATTTAAGCTTATTATAATATAATATAATCATCATATAGATGAAAAATAACTGACACTTCTACTAATAACGTTCAATATAAATCATCGTACTATTCTATTAAGATGGTCACTCAATAAATATTTTCTCACAACCTTGCCCGATGTATGCAAACTTTATACGATATTCGTTGCATTGAAGTACTTAAATTTATAATGGTAAACACATATTTAAATTTATGATTGATTTATATATATGTATAATATACTTATTATACATATAAATTCTCTATTAGTATCTTCAAAACAATAGCCATATAGCGAGCATGCTAATGCCCAATAATGAATTAGGTTAGTTTATTAAAAAAACAAAGATATAGAAACTATATAAGAAATTATTTTAAAAAAGAATTATTTTACACGTTTGGTGTAGAATTATATAATTCCTTTCTGTAACATAACAATCATTAATATCATTTTTAGTAGTTAAAAAGCATTCTATTCATTCTTAAAATAGTAATAAGCATTTCTAATATAGGTATAGGTTGTGTAAAAGGGTATTAAATAAACATATTTACAAATTAGTATAAACTTAGTAAGTTTTACTTGCATGATATTATATACCTCAATATCTGAATCTACAAATATGTTTATAAATTTAAAAGTATTTTATAGTCCACAGCCTCGGCAGCCTAGGAAAGTTTATATTGCAGTTTTAGAAACTATTATATCATCTACAAACTGTGTCTTAGCGCGTAATATATTTTATAAAATTTAACCATTTTTGGGCGCACGAACGTAGTGTGACCATAGGTAAAACTGGTTATTTGTCCTTGGGAAGTACACAGGGCTTCCGCATGTTACCTTAAGTTTTTCTCACAGATAATTTATGCACACAAAAAGTTTTAATATAAAATCTACGTTTAGGATTAAATAAATTTGTAAAAACATTGCAGTGGTGTTCTCAATAATTGTGTGTGTTTGTTGTTTGTAAAAAATTAATCGACAAGTGATGTATTGTATAAAGTTAACTAAGTATAACTGAACTAACTGAATGACTACAATATCGTATAAAACACAAAAAGATTAACGACAATCGATTCAACCCCGTGGGGTTATTGAGTACCAAACAAACAGTCGAATACAGAATCTCATTCGTCTTTGGGAACGGTCGGTAAAAAAAAACAAAACGCACGCACATTAAGAACAATGTTTAATAATTTGGAACAAATATGTAATAAGAAAATGATAAATAACAAAAAAATATCACATTGCAATTTAATGTTATCCAAAAGTCACAGTTAGGCTTCTATAAAATTCTAATAAAATTTTCACTACTGCTTTACAAATGCGCTTCATAATATTCGTTGAATCGTAATCTAAAAATAACATTAACTTTCCAAGGCGAGGTATTCTCGTAAAGTATTTGCATCGAAGGGCACATCGTACCATTAATTGAGCCATATTCATAGAAAAAAGTCACAAAAGGGCCATTGCTATTTAAAACGAGCATTCCTTTCTTTCGTACCCTCTCAGTGTTCTATTATCAGCTGCGACCTGTTTTTGCTTTAAATAAAAGGACAAAACGCTGATGAATTCTTAATAGTTACCTTCATTTGTTGTTGGATCATTCATATGTACTTGGCCTAGTATAAATCATAACTATATTAATTTCGATACGACTTTTGGCGTAAAATTAATCACAAGAAAACAAGATGCAATTTTCCGATTTAGAGCCATATATCTCGTTATCCATTATTATAATAAAATACGTACAATCATTTAAAACATGCCCATTAGTTTTGACATGATTGACGTACACACAAACTAACACGTAGAAATAAAAATATATCACTGTTTTAGGGTCTTCATAATATCTACATTGCATACTTAGCAAATAAATTTTAAAATATATAACATACAAAAATGTGTTGTGGCCCTTTTGCTGTTATATATAAAGCCTAGATTATGAAAATATTTGCCTATAGCCTTGCGCATATTTAAGTCAACATTAATAATTATTGAATATTGCAACACATTATTACCCCACAATATAAAAATTATTGTGAGATTGACTTGAATCGAGTAGATTTCCCTTTGTGATCAGATGATTGTTCTTTTGCACCATCGAGTCCAAAATTTCTTGATTTAACACGCTAATTTTAAAAACGAGTAGACAGCGACACATTTATAGGTATAACTGGTATATTAGTCTATAGATTTGTTACTAAACAGTTTTGTTTCCATAAATTTTTGTTTCTTGTAAAATTTGTTTAAAAATAATCAACCACGTGAATAGTATTGAACTTTGCAGACAACCTGATGACGACAGGTGGCGGTGAAGCGGAAACCTTTGCCAAATTACACAAAATCACCATTCAATTTGGAAACAATCCAAATGAAAATCCAACGGGAATTCTTTAAAATTATATTATGCATTTTTTGTGATTGTATAACAACTTCCTATTAACAAAATACTGTCTGGGAAAAAGAAATTGTTAAATCGTTTTATAATTAATTTAAAAAACATGAATATTATTCAGGGTCATATTAAATTGCGTCCCTGACGTTTGTGGGATACACACGCATAAAACAACATAGCCATGAGACAATGGACTTGAAGTCGAACAACGGGCTCTTATATTGTTAGATTGTTATTATTAAACACGCGTTTACAAAGGTTCTGCTATGGTTAGCCTTGACCACCACGTGTCGCTTGCAAGGATTTAAAGAAAATATTTAGAAATAAAAGCGTTATGTCGAAAGTGAACCTCATTACTTCATCGTAAACGCATCGCTACTTCATTTTAATTATAGTGTTTAAAAAGTTTTCTAAACGTTTCAATTACATTACATCTAATTAACAATATAAAACAATTTGAAATCGTTTACCAAAGTACCTTGAACAGCGATTAATAACACAAATATTCCAGGCCTTGGACATACACAGTGTCAGCCGTATGCGGCAATAAATTCATTGTGTAATGGGCAAAGCAGCAACGTTTTAAATTGGGCCGTTCCTCCCAAGAGCGCCCCGCGCGCATCTCCTATTATCTATACAGTAATATTAGCTTCTAAAACGCATCTTAGAAACGCAACTAACGATCGTCGACTACTAGCGCCATCTGTTACAACGCATGGGGCTTATGATAATAAACATAATAGCACACATGCGTGATAATAACAGTGTATGTGTGCAAACACGCACAATGATTCTAATATATTGTATTTTTTATAATATGTATTAAATTGTGCGCGAGGTGCGTGCTGTAGTTAAGACAGCAGAGTTGACATCACGGAAATGTTTAACTATGCAAGCTAAGGTCATTACGATATCTACCTACTTCAGCTGTTTTGTTTTTTCTTTACTTTATTTAATACATTATATTATTCAAACCTTCTCAAGGCTATACGTTTGTCATCAGGCGATGACATCTTAAATTTCAACTTTTTAGTTACAATTTAATGTTGCAACAATTTGTAAATTAGCTATAACTTTATTAAATTTATATGCACGAAAATGTAAAAAATCGTTTTTGGCATATAGTTGGTGTAATTATTTGTTAATTTATGACGGATATAATTAGACGTTAATAAATATTAAATTTAATGAATCCTGGATGGATCTTATTTCTTGTCCGTTTTTAATAATTATTACTTACTTACCGTTTACTAAATAAGTTAGTTATAAATATAATTAACGTGTATAATAATATGCAATAATATCTAATAGATAAACCTAGGTTTTACTCTTAGGTACCTATTATTTTCGATAACCAGCGCGTACGTGTGCGTCTGTGTGCGTTTGTGTTTCGGCTTTCATGGACACAAGCAAAGCGCAGTTTGACTTTGAAACAGTTTGTGTAAATTTTGTAATTTATAATTAAGAGGCCATGAACTGTTTCATTAAAATTTTAAAATATTTATTCAATTGTTTAACAAGTACTTTTAAATTTCTATAAAGTATAATAACAACTCTAAGCGTATATTTCGATTGCGCATTGTGATTAAATGAGTTATATATCAGAGACATCTATGTTTTTTTATTAACAATTTTTAAGTATTTAAGTGACTTATAGTAATTATAAGATCTAACGATAATATACATAATTAAAATAGAAAATTAACATTGTTATATTTGGTATTATGTTTTTGTTCAATTTTGTAGCTGTAAAGGCGTACGTGGGTGGATATTTGAAAATGAACGACTCTAGCGCCATCTTGGTAACGCAACTGAAGGGTCAAATAGTGAATTGTATATTTTATAGCTTACTAGCTGACCCGACAAACGCTGTTCTGCCTTACTCTTATCATTTAGGGTATGAAAAATAGATGTAGGCCGATTCTCAGACATACCCAATATGCACACAAAATTTCATAAGAATCGGTCCAGCCGTTTTAGAGGGGTTTGGTAACTAAAATTGTGACACGGGAAATTCATATATAATACTAGCTGCGCCCCGCGGTTTCACCCGCGTAAGTCCGTATCCCGTAGGAATATCGGGATAAAAAATAGATGTTGGCCGATTCTCAGACCTACCCAATATGCTTACCAAATTTCAGAGGAATCGGTCAAGCCGTTTCGGAGGAGTATAATGGCAACGAAAACTGTGACACGAGAATTTTATATATATAGATAATATCTATTCCAAATTATTGTTTATAAAATAATGTAAAAATAATTGGACCGCCTCCTTGGTATAGTTGTTAACGCGTGAGCGTAGAACCCTGGGTTCGAATCTCGGTGAATACGCACAAAAAAAATGTCTCGGTCTGGTAGGACACAGAAGGCTGATCACCTACTTGGCCATAAAGAAAATCGATCAGTGGAACAGATGATTATCATCTGCCCCTTACCCCACTAGGGGACAGGGACTTCACTTTACAATAAATTGTATTTGTATGGACTTGTGTTAAAAATATTGAATGTATATGTTGAGAGTGTAAAACTCGAAATGCGTTAACAGCTCCCAACTATGCTGGAACAAAATAGAGTGATGTTTGAGTGACCTTTCTAAACTCGTAACACGTTCAATTCTGAAAATGTTGAGATAGTTTTCGATATCATGAGTAATATTAGAAACCGGTCTTTAATTGAAACTGTACAATGTTCTCAGTTAGTTTTCCTTGTAATAATTCAAAATAACCTGCCGATGATACCAGAGAGATGAATAGGCAGTCATTTTTTATTGATATGACCAGTAAATTCTTGGGTTATGGTTTCATTCGATTTGTTCGTGAAATTGTTTTTTGTCCCTACAGAAGTAAATAACGTTTAACTAGAGTTTTATTACCTACTTAATAACTACATGCAAAAATATACTAAGCAAAATGTTTAAATTAACAAAATTCGTTAATTTATCTGACTGTAATTTTTTAAATAATATTAAATCTTGGGCAAAAACGGAAATGCTTCAATGACTTGAAGCCATAGTTGAAGTACGTGACAAAATCGATAGTAGCCTCATTTCATACCATTTCAATTCAATATGCGCATGATGTCTCTAGTTGATTTATGAAGTTATTAATTTGGTTACCAATCTGTATAAGTACTTGATAGAATTATTTAATTGCTATATTTTTTTATGACAAAGATCACAGGAAATTTTTATTGTTATTTTCATTAAAAAAAGAAATTATGTTATTTAATGCTGGTCACTCACAACAATTAGTTAGTTGTTAGTCCTGTAGGATGACATTTAAAAAGGTTTTTTTCTGCCCAAACGTAAATACTCGCACATTGTTAGAATTTTTTAATGGTTAAATAATAATAAAAAGGTTGGTAGGTATTAAAATAATGAGTTTAGTATAAATATATTTAGTCTGTTTGTAACCATAGATAGTTTTCTATTCTACATGACGTAGATTACGTAGACTTGACATTGTAAGTGGAAGATAATGTCAGTTACATTGATATTTTGACATTTGAAAGTTAGAAAACAGTGATGGTGACAAATCGCTTGTTTGTGAAAAGCATAAATTAAATCATTTTAACAAGATTAACAACAAGATAAAATCATATAAGTTAATAATCCTGAGTCTATACTATTTTCTTATCTATGTGAATTATACACGTAAAGTTTCCACATTAATAATTTTAATATTACAAATACATAGTTTTATTGAGTGCAGTTGAAAAAATGGGGATCTTTGGAACCTCATCACCGTTTGACCAGGACGTTGGTACGTAGACAATTAAGTTTATTAACCTCGGCATTGTTCTAAATGAAAAAATACGACATCTTGAACTTCTTAATCTTTCACCAGTAAAGTATAATGTTGTTTGTTATCTGTCATAATATTATCGACTATTGCACTCATCCCATCTTTGTGTGAACCATTGCTTTTTTATTTATCAATGACTCATTGATTATAGAGAATATTGTAGGGCAATAGTTTTGCAAGAAGTTTTCAAGATTATTCAATGACCTATTTAAAGCAGGTAAATGTTTTCCATAGTACCTAAAAAAGAGAATTTTGTAGATCATTTAGCTGTGAGTTTTTATCCTTAGTTCTTTTTCATTTTAAATTACCACCTTTAATTATTAATGCATTACAATTACATTTGCACAGATTACACTTCGTCAATTATAATAGATTTATGCTTTGTCTACTGCCTGTAAATTTTATCAACCAATGAATTCATATGTACGGTATTGTGGGTGTATCCATAAAAGCAAATAATAAATTCAATTAGTAGTTAAGGGTAGAAGGGTTTTGTTTATGTAAGTAACAATGTCATCATAATTTTCTGTTCCTTTAAAATATCTCTACTTTTTCCTATTAAAAGTAAAAACTAAATTAATTAAATAAGGCCCCATTCTATTGATAAAATATTGTATGCATTCAAATAATGTTTAATTATGTATGGGATGGTTTTTGATCATCTCAATAGATAGTGTAGGGCGTTCCTTAGGAACATGAAAACAAAAATGTAAAATAAATTCTATTGCTGAGGCTGGATCATGGATAGACAAAGGGCTTGGTGTTGCAAGAAAATTCTCATACAGTATTCAAGTGCTATAAAAAAATGTTTAAAAATATCTCAAGTTATATCATTTTAGTGAATGCTAACAACCCCCTCTTTTAATATCGCATCTTTGTAAGCGAAAGCTTCTTTCACATACACTTTATTTTACAGTAGCTTGAAAAACATTTTACATTTTATCAGGTGAACAGTGGTTTTGACTGTGTGCACCTCAAATTCAAATACAATGAGACATGCGTTTGATAATGGACAGTCACATTTTTTAACAAATATGACTGTCCATTATCCTATATTATATTATTACTATTTATAGATTTTATGAAAATCAAACATATAATTGAAAATTATTGATGAATTTTTGAAAACTTTCAAATCTTTTATAATTAAAATTTTAAGCATTAATTTTGGAAATTTACAACTAGTTATAACTAGGAAAGAGCTGTTTACCCTGTTTCCACTGTGTACATATATACTGTGTTCCGTGGTACATATATAGCCTATGTCACTCAGTGAAGTTTCATCTTCCTAAATATATAAAATAAACAATATTTAAAATTGATTTCTTTGATTTTTTGTGTAAAAATATTACAAGTATATTTAAAAAACCATTTACCATTTTGTGTAATAACTTTAACCTCATGTTTTACTGAAATGTTTTGTTTTTTATGAAAATCTACACATTTGCTCAGAAAAGTATTGCAGGGACTAATTATGTCCCCTTAAAATTCTGTTCAATAGAGGGGATTACCCATTATTATTATAGGCTTGTTGCAAACAGGCATGCACTAAGTGTGTTGTGATTTTATTTAGTCCATGTCATCATCTTACATATTTACCAGTCAACACTTATATAAAACATTTAACATATTTATTTCTCAAAAGCTTTCCTATCTGAATAATATAAAACTTCCATACTTTGTGACTTACAATCTTAGAACAGTTTTTATTCATAGGTACTTAAAAAGACAGTATACTGGTAGTAGATTTAATTTGAATTCTTATTGTTCTTAACGGAAGTAAATAATTGAATTGAAATATGTTTACTTATAATTATTATTTAGTTTTATGTTAACTTAACCCATTCATTAACTGCATTAACTGCATTATTTCAGAACGTGCAACCAGCGAAAACAACACCAGCGAAGAATGGGGTCTAATTCTGGAGATATGCGACCGAGCTGGCGCCAGCGCAACCAACTCGCGCGATTGCCTCCGCGCCGTCATGCGCCGCTTAGCCCACCCCGACCCACACGTTCAAGTTCATGCCGCTACCTTACTGGACGCTTGTATTTCCAATTGTGGCAAGATATTCCACCTCGAAGTAGCATCCAGAGAGTTTGAAATGGAGTTCCGTAGGCTTCTCTCGCGCGCCCAGCCGGCGGTATCACAGAAATTGATGGCTCTGCTACGCAAATGGGCGGAGGGTGAATTCCGTAACGATCCCCAGCTGGATCTCATACCGTCGTTGCATAATAAACTATGCTCGGAACTTGGTGAGAAGACTAGTGTGCCAACTACAGAAGCTCAGGTGAAAGTTGTTCCGACTATTGAATAAATTTTTAACTAAGTAGCATAGTAACTAGCCATTATTTTTTACAAATTTGAATGTGAAAATTTTATGACATGTAAGTTCAGAGAATCATACCGCATTACAAATAATTATGTTGATATTATAATATTTTCGTTATAGTGTATTTTACTCCTACACTCGAGACACATTCATAAATATAGTATCAATTTGCCCATAAGAAATTAATAAACTTTAATTGAACTGGATGACGTGTAATATACTGGTTGATTCATGCTATGGTTTTGTTTTATGCCTTTTTATAAATATCGACGATAAATGGTAACTATTAAAATCAATCAAATTTATCTTACCAAATAACATAAAGCTACTGGGCTGATTTCAATATCTTTTCACTATTGGATTTGTATTTTATCCCAGACTGCTATAACAAATGGATATATATACAAGCAAAGCCAAAGGTTGGATCTCTAGTATAGCACCAAAACAGTCCTTTTAACAGTACAATTTTATATCGTTTCATGAACTGTAGTAATAATGAAGCTTTTTGTGATTTTAATTTTAATTCAATATACTGACGGAAATTTAACCATTACTAAACAATTAAACCCAATCAATATTGTTATGTATTATGATATATCCATATGAACATCACTCAAACATAAATTGCTTCTCAAACATAGCAAGCTACCAAAGACGCGGCCGCCCAACGGGAACAAGAGGAGCTGGCTCGTGCTATAGCGCTATCTCTCCGGGAAGCCAACACGGCATCCACCACATCCGCTGGCACAGCTCTCTACCCCAAGGTGGAGACTACAGACGCGCCAGCACCGACTCCAGCGAGGAAGGTCCGAGCCTTGTACGACTTTGAGGCGGCTGAAGATAACGAGCTCACGTTCATGGCTGGAGAGATAGGTGAGTTTTCTTTGAATTTCTATGTTAACATGTCAATTGATCACCCCAGGGACATCGATTTTTCTCCACCAACTTCAAGTTCTATATGAGAGGTTCACATTCTATAGGAGAATATTCCATCAAACACAATGAGAATTATGTCAATCAGTTGAGAACCTTGTTTTTTTTTTTAATGTCGGTTGTAAATGTTATAAGTAATACTCATGGTAGAGGAGCCTATGTCCAACAGTGGATGGAGAAAGACTAAAGAAAAAGAGAGATGGTATGGTGACATTAAATCTTCGCTATTTAACTACCTTGTAAGTGAAGCGAAAACAAAAAAAAAGTGAGCTTATTTGCACACAAATTAAATTTAAGCGAAGAGGACGACGCAGACCTTTCACAATCACAAAATCAATATTTCAAATCTATTTTTTTCCGACATTACAATACAAATAAGTATTCTGTTTTAGTTGTATTCATCACAAAATGTACTGAAACATTAGTTTTGTCGGATTTCAGAGCTCTTCCTTAAACTTAACATGAAGTGTATTCTGTATTCAGTAGTGTATTCAGATTTTATTAAACAATACTCATAAGTATTGTTTTAAAAATGCATAGTTTTGTTTTATGTTTTAAATTCTCATTATCAGTATCGTTTTACCATCAAATTATAATCTGTCGAAAAATTGTGAACCACAAGATATTCTATGTTATATTGTAAATTGGCCAAATATGATTGCTACACACAATTTTAGATCATGAAACAATGAAATATATCTATTAACAATATTGCTCTAAGGACCATAAAACAATCCATCCAACAATCCAATCAATTCCTATTATTATAATTACAGTGCATGTCACCGACTCGAGCGATCCCAACTGGTGGAAGGGTTACAACGAGCGCGGTGAAGGCTTGTTTCCAGCTAATTTTGTTACGTCCGATCTCACTGAACCCGCACCAGGTAATTTATATCAAAAACAAAAGTTAATTTAAACATTTTGTTGTGCTGCAAACGAAATGCAAAAACAAAAACGAAACTTACACTTAAAAAAATAGGAAGAAACAACACAGAAGGTGGCCTTATCACTTACTAGTTGTGCCCCGCGATTTCACCCGCGTAAGTGCATATTCCGTAGGAATATCGGGATAAAAAGTTGCCTATCTGTTATTCCAGTTGTTCAGCTGTCTACGTACCAAATTTCATTGCAATCGGATCAGTAGTTTTTGCGTGAAAGAGTAACAAACACACACACACATCCTTACAAACTTTCGCATTTATAATATTAGTAGGATAGTAGGATGGTAGGAAGGATAAGTGATAACTACCAGGAAACCAACTGAAAGATAGATAGCAACGTAACTTAAAAGGAGGTAGGTAAAAAGTATACGCAAATGTAACAAATAAAATAACTACATTCTAAAAATTTACATACAACACATCTTAATCAAGCATTCATTTATATTTGTAAAAACTTACTTATGGTATAAATTACTTTTCTTTAAAAAAACATTTTTATGCCACTGTAAATCTATACTTATAGAAGAATAGTACTTAATAATTAATTAATTAAATAAAAAAAACATTTTTATGAACATAAAATCAAGTACATTAAATCTAAAATTATCACCTATGATTTGATCATTCGTGTTAATAAAATGGGAACCATACATGAAAATAGATATTAATTCACAATCACTTCATAAAATATTTTACATACAACCGGATACATTAAAACATTCTCGAACATTCCAGAAGCCGAAGCGCGCCCCACGGCGACATCTAGCGGCAAGACCGTGCAGTTCGCCGCCGAAACGCCAGTGCGCATAGACGAGTCCGCCATGGACGAAGCGTTGTCACTCCTGCATGAAGCGGACCCCACCGGGGAGACGCAGGACGATGCTAGACTGTCGGAGTTGGAGGCGAGGGTGTACGCCATGGGACCGCTCGTGGATACCGAGTTGGAGAGGGCTGATCGGCGTCATGCAAGACTGACACAGTTGAGCGCCGAACTGGGTATGGTGTTTTAGGAAGTTTTAGTTTTAGAAATAATAACGAAAAACAAAATTTTATGAAAATGCTATTTGCACTACTGTATATTCATTTAATCACCTCATTTTTGATATTCAATTATTGTTTAAAGCCGATACGCTTATAAAAATTACTTATTGTAAAAAATAATATGGCGTGTTATTACATCAATATCCGCTATGAAATATTTTAAAGCATGACATTGAAGCGAGTAAAGTCATGAGCGCAAAGCTCTATGACCTGAGTTGGTCCGTTTATAACAACACACAAATTAGTTCACAACGTTTCTCCATTCCAGTGGACGCCCTGAACCTGTATCACGAGCTGATGCGCGATCCGAAGCCGCTGTATGTGCCGTACGTGCCGGTGCCGCTGCCGCACCAGCTGCCACACCAGCTGCCGCACCCGCACCCGCTGCCGCACCAGCTGCCGCACCAGCCGCAGCCGCCGCAGCCGCAGCCCCAGCCGCCTAGGTACATGGAGTAATGACCTACCGGCTGCCGTACCAGCTATATAACATCCACCAACAGTTTTTAGGGAATATATAATTCGACTTAACAGCTGTCGCACCAGCCCCCCTACTCCATATTTTAGAACTATTGAATTTTATACAATGCCCCGCCTATATGCCTATGAATTATAATACCTTTGTTAGTATTTTATTTTGAATGAAATCTTTCTTATCCTATATATTACTAGCTTTCCGCCCGCGGCTTCGCCTGCGTGGAATTCGGTTATATCGCCATCAACTCCTACCATTTTTTTCGCGAAAAAATTCTAGTATGTCCTTTCCCAAGTTCAGTTCTACATTCATACCAAATTACAAAAAAATCGGTTCTGTGGTTTAGGCGTGAAAGCGTAACAGACAGACAGTTACTTTCGCATTTATAATATTAGTAGGGATATCTATATATTATATCTATCTTTAATAAAAGCCTGAATTACTAAAACGTTCAATGATATAGAATAACACTAGGTTAAACCTAGGATGTTATAAAAATAGTAAAGGAGTATATAGATGCTATGTAACGCTTTTCATCTAATATGTAAGAGAGCTTATTTTGCCTTTATCAAGAAATTTAAGATTATTGCTTATTTCCATTTGTTAATTTTTTTTTATTATTATTAATGACTGTTTTCCTTCACAATTGTAATTGGCGTAAAATCTTGTACATTTTACATTGTACAAAAACTTTTTTTGATACAGCGACATCTATGTCAAAGCGATGGAACTACTTAAATATGATTACTGGTTTATCCAGTAATTATATTAAGTTTATGTCTTCTAATCTTTCTCATTTTGATAGTAGATTCGTGGAAAGTTAAAAATGTTTTGTATGTATTACACTTACCATTTTAAATTGAACGCGTTGTATAGATAAGAAAATCTGTATATTCTATTTTATGACAAAAAAATATATTTTTTTTTATTTCAGATGCTGATTAAACCACGGCTTCAATGTGCATAGAGAAGCCAGCGTCCAAACCGTTAAGTTTATTATAAATTATTATCACATTCTTATAGCATTATTATTAATATAATAATATAATAAAATAATAAAAATCCCTATTATTATTTTGTGTTTTGAAATATTCTTTGTCTATGGTGCGAATGTAACTCAAAAGAAAAATAAATCGCGTATACAGAGTGTTTTATTTTCTGTTAGAAATGAGAAAGTCAATTTACATTCTTTTTTTTATTTTAAAATTATTATAATTGAATCACTAAAATTCAGATTGTCAACATGGTGAAATAATAATCTTTTAACTGTGATATTGTATACTTTTTTGGGGTCGTTTTTTAAAGTATTAAAATTTGAATGTAACTGAACCCAATACATGAACCAGTTCACGTTTTAACGAAAGTTCTCGAAAGCAATGGCGGCTCTCAATACGTAGTTTTTTTAAATATTCCTATTATAACATTCATTTAGGTTTTTTTGGTAGATATTTTATTACTTCTTTATTTATAACTGATTGTTATTACAATTATTTGAATAAATATAAAAACAAATATATTATGTTTCATGAAAATAAAAGTAAATTTTTATTTTAATTTAATATTCATTAACTATTTCATCAAATAATAAGATCATTTCAGTAATTATTCATTCTTTCAGTCACTTTTTTTCCAATTCCTATTAAATTTAATACTTCAAATTTAAAAATTGCAATAGGTATGCCTTATACATGCAAAACAAAGAACAAATCTATTTGAATTACAATATATTACAAACATTATTGGGTTTTTATTTATCGAACAATCCTATTTATCGTGTACTCCATATTTTTATCTACACTAATGTTATAAACTTTTGTAGTTTTTTTAGTTTGTAATGTTTTCACGTAAAATCCACTTGACTAATTTCAATAATTCTTTCACCAATAGAAAGCTGCAATTTTACTGGGTTAAATATATACCCTGGCTTCGCCCGTGGTATATACCACGGCTATTTATACATAATTTACATTACACAGAACACTTATTCTTAACGCCTATTTGAATTATTGTAGCAAAACAAATACCAACAAAAATTTCAATTCTTTTAATTCTATATATAATATATTGTGTAATATAAAACATAATTTGGGGAAAATATTTTATTATATTTTTGACATAGTAACCTGCGATATAGTCGCATGATAGTCTAATGTGGTTAAAAATTAGTCGATGGATTTATAATTTCGTGGGTGGGACTATGATCTCAAATTTATTACAATGTTACGGCGACATGTAAATTGGGTTGATTGATCCAATTTTATTTGAAATACAAAACTGAAATTTTATCCTACAATCTTAAGGTATCATTCATCATTCAAACAAAAAGAAAGGAAACTAACGGTTAGTTAATAAAGTGACAGTTTAAAACAGATTTGTACTTTCGTCTCCCAAGCGGAAAGTATCGCTAACAACCTATCCTACTAATATTATAAATGCGAAAGCTTGTGAGGATGGATGTATGTGTATGTAAATGTATGTTTGTTACTCTTTCACGCAAAAACTACCGACCCTGAATTGCAATGAAATTTGGTACGTAGATACCTGGACAGCTGGAATAACAAATAGGCAACTTTTCATCTCGATATTCCTACGGGTTACAGACTTACGCGTAATCTATATAAATTAAATTCTCGACTTTTTTCGAGAATTTAATGAAACGTCAAATATTGTAATACTCTCAAATGATAAGTGGAAGTTAGGCAATATTGCAAGATTAGCTAGTATCAATAAAATACAAGTTAAGTCATCCTTAATCATATTTATAACAAGAAGATATACTTATTTATGTTTCTTTCACGTCGCAACGGAGTGACTTTATGATAATATATTTTTTTGTCTGGCGATAGCTTGAAGGCTAACAGAGACACATGGGCTACTTCCTACATCTAGCTTATATGTATTACTAGCTTCTTGTGTGGACAACGCCGCGGGCGGGAAGTTAGTAATTTATATAAGAGAGAGTGAAGTCCTGTGTCCCAAACTGGGGTATGAGGCAGATGATATACATCTGTTTCACTGATCGATTTTCTTTATGGACAAGTAGGTGATCAGCCTTCTGTGTCCTGCCAGACCGAGACATTTCTTTTGTCCGTCCCAACCGGGAATCTAACCCAAGATCCCTCAGTTCTAAGCTCATGCGTCAACCACTGTACCAAGGCGGCGGTTTATATAAAAGTGAAGTCCCGTGTCGCCTAGTGGGGTATGGGGCAGATGATGTACATCCGTTTCACTGATCGATTTTCTTTATGGACAAGTAGGTGATCAACCTTCTGTGTCCTGCCAGACCGAGACATTTTTTTTTTGTGCGTCCCCACCGGGAATTGAACCCAGGACCCCCCGGTTCTACGCTCACGCGTTAACCACCAAGGAGTACCAAGGAGGTGGTCATCGGTTTATATAAGCTAGGTAGTAAATATAACCATATAAATATCTAAAAAACAAAATGTCATCAAGAATGCAACACATTTGAGCCTAACGATGATAAATTGCACATATAATTCTACGTAGTTGTTGATAAAATTAATCCTGCATCAATTTTATTTATCATTTTTGCATTACTGACATTGATCCAATAAGTTTTACGAAATAAAAGCCCAGAACATAACCCGATTCCTAGTTCTGGAAATAAATGATCATGGGCGGTGGTTATCGTTCAGCATCAGCTCCGATGCCTGCTATAACATAAAATAATCGAGATATTCATCTAGTATGTCACTTTTTTTTAATATTACGACAAAATATATAGCTAGCATGAGTTATATAGTAGGTATTATAGTATCCTTAGTGGGAATAAGAGGACGGGTTGCATTTTTCTTGAGTCAACTTTCACGGATGCTCCATGGGTATGTGGCGCGGCGTCTTGGCAGTGCTATTAATTAATTGTGTTTTTTTTTTTATCTCAAAAGCTTTTTTTTCGTGTGACAAAAACTTAGATATGGCCCTCAAGGAAGGAGCCGTGGTTTATGTCCGATTCCTAGCGATTGATACCACTATGTTCCGTCGACCAGCTTTAATGACGAGGCCGTGGGAGTTGGTTAGAATTCTTCCATGACCCCTCAGCGGCAGTCCGTCACAATGCCAACGCAAGCACTAGGCTTGATGATTTCCTCCTGGGAGCGACGTGAGCGAAACACATCTTAAGCTGCCTCATCGTACTGAACGATGGGTCCCCGTTCCGTCGACCAACACCCAAAAAAAATAAAGAAAAATCTCAAATGTCCCGAACGTTTTCAATTCGCAGTGCAGATATTTTGACACAAAATCTGTTTAGGTACCTATTTAAAATGATACAATAATATTCTACATACGTCAACAAGTTATAATACTGTACTTATTATCGTGAAAATATAGAACAAGAACCTTGATTTGGAATGAAATTTGGAATATAATCAGCAATTAAGTTATTAAGTTGAAGATTTGTTATCACCTAAATTATAAATTTTCCATCAATTATGCATATCATGCAAACCAATTAATTTGCACCAATATTTTGTGAAATTCATATGAAATTTAATTTTTTACTGATTGTTTTGACATGAATATGGCTTTATAAGATTTCTCTTTTAAGTATAAAATTGTAATGCTGTTAAGGCTTTATCATAAGTCAATATTGCTCCCATTGCAGGGGCACATGTCTCAATGTAATGTGGGCTTAATATTCTTTCCCTCTCTAACGACTCTAGTATAAGCAGCTGGATGTCGATCAGATCTGATCTGACCGATATGTTGGCTTTCCACTAATAAGGTGCAAAAATGAGATAACTATGACCGATAATAATTAAAAAACTATTAATCAAGTATGCAAATGCTATTATATCTTTAACCTACGTAAACATTGCTTAAATGATAAGAAAATGTATATATCTATCCATTTAATCTTATTTACACTAAAGTAATCACCGCGTGTCTCTTATCGATGAAATCTATGCTCGTATTTTGATAAACTGTAATGCGTTAATGCTGTTATTTTATAAAATGCAACTAAATAAACATCTGGCGATGCTCGTGAGTTTTGTTTATTTTTTACAAATTTTCCGCTTGCGTAGACTAAGGAAAATTGCGTGCCGGTACCCTCATATCTACTGCTCCAGTGGGATCTCCGGAATAAAAACTTACTTGTGTCTCAAGCTTACTTTTTACCAATTTTCTAAATCTAGGGATAGATATGGATATTACAGTACAATAATGTAACTTATGTCTGTCTTTCTGCGGATCACGAAACGGTTGTATCGATTAGGTGAGGGTTCATCAATTCCATTTAAAATAAAAACATTCGTGTATTAAGTAAAGATATCAATTTAAAATGTACTGTACTATTCGCTGTACATCGCTTCCTTATTCAATTGTGCAAGAACGAAGTAGCTATAAAAACTTATCATGCATTTAAAAATATCATCATCGTCACTTTTATGTAATCCACAGATTTTGGACCAAAGCTCGATATTTAAACACAACGACTTCAATCCTTTAGACTTATAGATTTTCAAAATAAAAAGCACTTTCGCAAACTTTGCTTATATTCAAATATAAATAAAACACTGCTTACTTTTGTTAAGCTATCAGCATACCCCCCTGAAACGCGCTATGACACGGTTGCAGCGAGAGGCACGCTAATAATTTAGCACTCAATTAATGCTGCCTGTATTGGCAAACAGATTTTTCGAAGATCAAAAACGATGTCTTAATCAACTGCTATATGGAATCTGAGATTGCTTACAAGACTGAGTTTGTAATTTTAACCCATTTCTAAATTCTGGTATAATAATAATACAGATGACGTCTATTGTTTGCTCGTCTAGGGAGATATTCGTGAAGGCCCAGAGCGCACGGACCGAAATGTATTCAGTAGGATACACAGAGGCTACACCTAGCGACGGTGCTCTATGCTATGAAATCCTCTAGCAAGTTTGTGATAATATAAATATCACAACAAAAGCAATAGAATACAATATGTAGTGTATGAGCGATTGTAGACATGATTATCATTAGGCATTAAAATATTTATTTGATAAATACGCGTCACGCTTCCATTTGATTGATCACTGATTCGATTGACACTTTATTTTTTTGTTTTATCGTCATTAAATTTGTTTCATACTTATATAATACAAATGGCTTTATCTATGTGTTAATGATTTTTATTTGAGATTAATAAATAATATGTAACTATTCCCATTTATTGAAATTCTGAATACTTTATTATCTTTCTATGATAATAGACAAATGTCCTTCCTTCATTGCCTATACCTATATCTTTTTCCGATGTAGTCCATTGTAAAGTTTCATTGAGGATTGCGTTTCTAATAGGACGCCATTTTATTTCATGGATAAGTGGAAGGGGAGAGGGGGGGGGTTAGCAGTAGCATTTTTTTCTTCGTTACAGACTATCACTAATTTCTAATGTGTTAGACAGATAGAGTGTTGTTTAACAACATAACAAATTCTCTTAATTGATTTCGATCTCTGATATCAAGTAAAAAATAAGATAGGATCTGGTGTTCAATACCCCCATATTATAGTTAGTTTGTGTGCATATTTTTAAAGGTATTCAAAAACCATTAAATAAAAAAAATATGAGAAATGATTTGGCGTTCTATTCGCCCTCCTACAACAAGTGAAAACAAAAAGAGAGAGTACGATTTTTTCAGAATTTATTTTTTTACAGTTGACCTTACACAATAAAATTAGTTATAAAAATATCGAAAGCTGTCCATTTTGCGTCAACTCCTTATTTTCTTACTATGTAGCAATTGCAGTTAACCTGGAATGAAATAAACTTTATTTAATATTTGTATTCGTAATTTGTTTTTATTTTTACATTTTGATATTTAGGTAGCAGGTATGGTTATTTTTTAAAATCACACTGGACTAATTATTGGGTACCACTGGTGCGTTCCATAGCAGATCCCGGGGTTCCTGCTAATATGCTTTGGGAGTAGTCACCGAGGTGGTTTAAGTTGGTAATCTTCAAAGACAGTATCTTTTGGAGATTATCTACCCGATAACAAGTATAAAGGCTAACTGTCTTTATTTAGTTCATTGTTTGTTTACATATAATCTGCATGGAGTTTAAGAAACAGAAAAACATCCAATAATACATTGATTTATAGGGTTGGTGACTACTTACAGCACTGGTGGACAAGTGCGTCTGCTTTCTCCGGTCCTCCCTGATCAGCGGCAACAGGATTGCTACCGCTGCTCACTGCTGGCGCACGCGCCAATCCCAGGCTTCACCGAAGTTCTTGGCTCCATCCAGCGATAAATGATCAACAACAGCGCCACCACGCATAGCAGCTATAACATCTATAGCCTTGTAATAGGTGTCGCTTTTCTTTTTTTTCACGTGGTCAGGATAAAACTATCAAATCTTTAATTATTCTCATTACTGCAAGAACTTCATCCTCCGTCATCACCATATCTGAAAACAAGTGATAACTTCTTGTATCTTGCCAACTCACGGCCCGTAACAACCTACAAATGAAAAATTTATGTCTTTATTGATTGAACCGAAAGGAGCGCTTTGACGTCTATAAATTACCCATTTTAATTATGGCCTAAACCCTCATAGGATGCCCCTGTCGTTGCAGTGGGAACATATACGGGCTGATGATGATGATGATGATGACCCATTTTCAATTCTCCTTTTCAGATAAACTCATTTTCATAAATTTCGATTAAATATCTATACGCTGACGGTGTCAATTTCTTAGCTTTTATGACTCTATATTTTCCCAGTTTTAATGAACAAATTTAATTAAAACATTGAACACATATCAAGAGTTTGTCTTATTATTCTGATTAAGATCGCCAAGATTAAATAATTTATTTCGTTATGTATAATCTGTACCAACAAGAGCGAATGAGACAAGTTAGTTGGTTCCTTCATTAAAGTGGGGTTTTTAATTTTTTGAAATTGTATTTATTTTTTACACATTTTTATAGTTGCTTTTTTTACACATTTTTATAAAATCGATGACAGTATTAAACATAATTAATATAATCCGTTTGGCGAAATTACTATTTAATTACTAAATTATCTTTTACGACGTCTTTATCTTAGATAGGGCATATTGTAAATGACAATTTTGTCACATAAATATTATTGTAATTATATAATGACTCACTTGCTAAAAAATTTAAGAGTTACAACATTCTCCAATTTTTTTTTAAATGGGGACATCTTGCATCACGACCCTCGGGGCATAGGCCGCGGGTTATGTCGGATCCCACTGTGTTCCGTCAAGCCGCATTGATGAAGGGGCCATGGGTACTTGTTGAATTCGTCTGCGACTCCCTCGGCGACGGTATTCTAAAGCAGAATTTTTTCATCCGAGCGAAGCCGCGTGCGGAACGGTAGACCTTAGTAATTCTCAAATCAAACTACAACTTGAATTTGGGACTATACATAAATTACGTCACACAAATAATAATCGACTTTTTAACGCCTCTCCCCCCATTTTAATGATAATGTGACGTTACCACCAGATTCACATTTTCAATTACATACTGCTAATTTAAAAAATGTAACAAAAAATTAATCTCAAAGTATTTGTGACTAAGAGGGCTCCCCGGCCACTTTTCACACAATTAAAAAAAAAACATTTATTATTACAAACCCATATTTCATTTTTAAAGTCCTATCTATCCCTATCCTATAATTATATATTCGTGAATTATTTTTTAATCCCCTGGGTGCATGAATGAATACCCCTTAGATATTTTTTTAAATAAGATATGATATGGATTTTTAAAATTCACCATGTAAAATTTTGTTAAAATCTACCCAGTAATATTACGTAAGAAATAAATACTGACCATTTTATTGTCTATAAAACATCCATATAATAAAGCCATTACATCCACATTCATATATTAATTACTTAAAAAAATAATGTACAGAAATGGTCAGGTTTCTGTTTTATTATATATGCTACATCTGCCTCTAGATAACTCAACGCAATTATGCATTTTGACCTGATGCCCTAGTCTAAGTCTATTTACAATTATAACATTAAACTGAAGAGTTTGTTTGGCTCAGCTAGTAACCTATAAATTTATTATTGCGTAATAATTTTAGCAAGCCTTTTAAATTTCTGCTATTTGAGGTGGACAAATTTCAATTCTTTAATAATCACATTAATATTATAAATGTAAAAGTTTGTTTGGATGTTTATCCGTCAATCACTGGTTTCAGCGTGATTTACGGACGTAATACCAAATTACATTAAAATCCATTCAGTTAAACTACGGAACGGACGTATACAGACAGGGTATGAGCTGACGTGGGTGGTAGGAAACTTTTTATTCCGATTTAATGCTCCCTTGGGATAAAACATGAAACTTGATATCAGTCTAGTTTATTAGATAATCTTACGCTTTGGAATTTAAGTTTTTAGTATGACTTGTGTTCACCATAATATATTTATTTATTTATTTATTTAACTCTTCAACATTGATTGTACATAGAAGGAAATTTAGAGATAATAATAATAATGAGTAAAATAAAGCGTACAATTTGTTTGGCGGCCTTATCACTTAGAAGTGATCTCTTCCAGGCAACCACGGTAAAAGGTAACGAGCATACTGCTAAACTAATATAAAGCTAATATAAAGGTGTATATGTTTATTGTATTATTTTTGTACTCTTACGGGATGCCAAATTTGTATAATTTAGATACAATGCACAAGCACAAAGAGAATGAGAATATATTGCATAAATATAATAATAATTATTAGTATTATCATATGATGTACATGATTATTTTTTCTGTTAATACACACAAAAAGCTGTATTTAATTTCCTTTTATTATCAGCTGCACCTGTATGGCTAGACTCAACTTTGCCGCCCTTCAAACGGACAGATATAATATAATCTTTGTACACTTATCAAGGATCGCTGAAAATATTCTCATGAGTTTATCTTCTTATCATAATTAAGTAAATAATTTTCTTACTTCTACTATATAGCACAAGAGTAAGTGAGACAATTTATTTGAATGTATTATTAAACCGTTTTATTTTTTATATATTTTTTTACTACATTAAAGTTTAGAAATTAAAGACTTTTTAACGGATTTTAAATGCGCTTTATTCATTATATTATTTAATTTCTAATAGTCTTTAATTTCTAAATGTATGATTCTCGCGTAAAATCAAACACAAGAAAATGCTATATTCAACGTTAGTCATCAATTTTTACACATTATAAAAATGTGAACGCTTTTTTTAACTTTTTGATGTATATAGCAGGCCAACTCTGTTTATGTGTTTGTCTGTTTGTCCTTCTTTCACGTCGCACGGAGCAGTTTTATGATATTATACTAATTATTGTGTCTGGAGATGGTTAGGAGGCTAGAAAGTGCCGCTTTATATCGTGGGGAAACGAATCATTCCCATGGGAAGATTCATTATGTTGCGCATTTTGCGCGGATGCGAAATTTTACATAACAACTGAGAATTATCATTGACCGCACGTACAAAACCTTTGGCGGAGGGCTGACAAATAAACAAACATTAATTATCACTATCTATCATTGATTGATTGATAAAAATTAAACCGAAGGAAACATTTATCATTTATGAATCATAATGACACAAATCCTATCATATTAATTTTAACGATTATTATTTGCATTCATTTGTTCAATAAATTGTTGGCTCCTAATGTGCCTAGGGCGCCGGGCGATGAATCGGGGAAGGAAGAAGAGTTGGGGGGATCGCTTATAATTATTTCTTGCTTATCTACGATTTTTTTCATAAGTATCACATGCCTACCTATAAAGTCTGTAACCCAATAGAAATATTGTATTTTTTGTGCTAACATTAAAGTAAATTGATGTTTAAATACTTAAGTTTTCGCAGTATTTTCTTAATTTTGTTTTTAAGTTCACTCAATTTATTAGCGGTCCCCCAAGGCGACGTATTTTTTCAGAATTGTTAGTATATTCTTAAGTACTTTAAAAATAAGTTTCTTTTATTATTTTTTACTTCTTAAAGGGAAATTGAGTTCTTTAGTCCGGGGTTTTTTAATTTTTTATTTAATACTTTTTATAGGTAGGTTAGGTTCTTGTTAATGTGAATATTACATTTAAATTTTTCGCTTTTATAATTGCTACTCTCACTTGACAATCGGATTGCCTTTCTTATTTTCCAAACACCAACTTTCTCATGATACGAAGCTATTTGAGACCCCATCCGTGTATATTTGCAGACATTCGGTTAATCTCACCACTTATACCCCTACGACCTTGAAACGGTTCAACCGATTTTTCTTTTTCATCAAATTTCATCAAACATATCTAAGAACACTCGCACATAAGTCATAGTAATATAAAAAACAACTATATATGAATCTGCATCTCTTCGAGACTTATGATGCCACAGATAGACAGACAAACCTACAACTCCCGTCTTTTTGCGTCGGGGGTTAAAAAAAGGTAAAAAACAACTCAACTTCTTGCATTTGACATAAGAAATTTTTGTATTGAACATATATTTTTTATTTTACACTCACCGTACGAAACACAGTGGCATGCCAATAACTCACGCCGGTTTTCTGTAGGGGTGTTTTCGGAGAAAGACAGAAATACTGAAATTTATACTAAAGTTGTCTTACTCGTTTTTAGTGTAATAATGCTTGCAACTACAAAAAAAATCGATCCCACATTTTTTACGGCAAAATATTTACGTAAATATGTAAAACAACAAGACAACTAATGAGATAGTTTAATGAGTCATGTCCCTCGCATTATAGATTATTGCCTGATTGATGAAGTACAAGTGATGTCTTAATTAGCTTAATTGAATGAAAAGTAATGATTTGTAGATTTGTTTATCTGTTTGTCTGTTTACATTCCATACTAACATAATGAACCGGAGTGAACCTCCCATTTAAATTAAGTCTAGCTTTGATGTTAGGTATGAAGGCGGTTTTGTTTTCTATTAAAATAATTATAAAAGCATTTTATTTAAAGCTCATAAAAAAATTATTCATTTTCCTCTGATTTTTGCCCCTCCTGAAGACCTATTGACCGATTACAACTGGCTTCCTCTGAGCGTTAATACAATAGTTTTCTTTATAGTTTTTCAACAAGGAGAAATGTATACTTTTTATGAAGATTGTCTAATACTGTATTATTTTGAGTAATTTCAATTCTCATTCAATCGCTATGATAGTATCGATAGTCTCTTTATTACAAACTAGCTGTGGCCCGGTTAATAGATGTTATTATGTATATAAACCTTCCCCTTGAATCACTCTGTCTATTAAAAAACTCATTTAATTAAAATCTAAGCATACATACAGGAGCGGGAAGCGTTTGCTGTATACTATGTCATCGTCATCATCATCATCAGCCCATATATGTTCCCACTGCTGGGACACAGGCCTCCTATGAGGGTTCAGGCCATAATCCACCACGCTGGCCAAGTGCGGGTTGGCAGATGTCGCATGTCGTCGAATTTTTTTTTTTTTGATTCCGGACATGCCGATTTCTTCACGACGTTTTTCTTCACCGTTTTAAACAGTGGAGATGTTATCTACATGCGCAGATAAATTGAAAATTCAATTTATTTCCTGCACGCTCGCCCGGTCTCGAACCCCGACTAACCGATTTTGAAGACCGAGGTTCTCACCTCTGAGCTTCACTGTTTTATATTATACTATGTAGTGATGATATTTGTTTTAAAGTTAACTTGGAAAAAGCATTATATTTGCTTCGATTTGGAGAGTAAGCATGTTATACCGTCCTAAGTCCTGTATAATTTAGCTTTAAAATGACTGGTACCCATGGGAAAGAAAAAGATAGTGTTTTCGTGTGTTACCCAAATAATTAATGAACAAATCGCGTTTCTAAAAGAAAAAGATTTCATGCTAGTGCATGGTATAAAACTGCTAGCTTTTTGAATTCGTAGTTTAATAGATGTTACCATACATATAAACTTTCCTTTTGAATCAATCTAGCTAACACACCATCAAAATCCGTAGTGTAGTTTTAAAGATCTAAGGATAGGGACAGACGCGGGAAGCGACTTTGCTTTATACTATGAAGTGGCAATTACTTAAAAATGATCACTTACTGCGCCGTAGAGCAAGCGGAGTTGGGTGTTCATTGGAGCGTCTTCAATGTTAACGCGATGTTTTCGAAATGATAGGTGAAAGATGACCTTCAGAAGATACCTATCTATGTCTTATCCATTTATCATTTATTAATCGCATTAAATTTTTGGTTTTTCCACAACAATGCGCGTCGGTCGGGTTCGCTTGTGATAATTTACTCTTTTTAACCAACTTCAAATAAAGGAGGTTATAAATTCGACTGTACTTTTGTGATACCTCATAACTTATTACCGCGTAAACCAATATTTCTGAAAATCATAAATTTATATAGGTTATATTTTTTATTTGAAAGCTGGGGTCGCTCACGCAGTGCCACTGAAATTTGGACTAGTTATGAATGTTTAAAGGCGGTTCAGTGTTTGTTAAAAATAATTATACATCGATTGTTCATTTTTCTGTCAAGGAGTCATTGAATTTGAGGATATTTCTTGATTTCATTTTATGTAATATATATTCCAAAATCAAACCAACCCTCCCAAATGTCCTTGAACCTCCACCTCTCCTCCTCCTTTCCAAATGAACCATCCTCACCCAAATGTAACTGAAATTATGTAGTTTTTCCTTTCTTTTGATATACGATTGTTGTGTTTGAAATCGTATTGCTTTGCCAAATAGAACGCCTTCGTAGCGTGCATCAGAGCGTTAACTTCAAAATTGGGAGTAATCAGTTTCGCAAGAATTTAAAGATATTATAGGTGCCAAAATAGCGCCCTGGGGTACGCCTTTTATCGATTTTCAGTAAAAGAGAAAAGTACCATTACTATTAGAAACAATTACCGTTTGCCGACGGTCAACCATTCTCAAAACAGGCTCCACCTTGTGGATTATAGTTTTCATAATTTATTATAAAAATTAGTTTATTATAGACTACAATTAACCCATGTTGGTTAAATGTTCGTACAATATGTGGTGAAGAAGCACGTAAATACAAAAGTAATAAAATCGTAACCACTATCATGTTTACAAATAAAAAAAACCTTTTCAAAAACTTCTAGGTTTTCTCTATGAGATCATATTTTCAGCCAGTCTTATCAAAGCAAATGCACTAAAAGTTAATTATTACTACGTTCTTTTTTCTACGAATACGCTAGACATTTAGTTGTATCTACATGGGTAATCTTGCATCTTTGCGTGAACTGGTTGCTTATCGTTTGATTTTTACTTTAACTACTAAACAAATATAGTAAAATTGTTTTAAGTAAACAGTATCGGCTATTCTAAGCCCGGTCCTATATCTTTGTGTTTAGTTCAGCATTTATTATATACCGATTGTTACAGTTATTTTTTATGTGTTTGCTATTGCCAGGAGAAGAATGTATATTACAATTAATGAAATGCTTTATATGTTTTTGTACTTTATTTAGTCAGTGATGGGAGTTTTATTGTTCAATTGAATTTGTCATAAATGAAACGACGTAGGACCCGTTACATAATCTATCTATAGCTATATCGTATTTATTAGGAATTAAGTATGATGATGTTCTCATATAACATTTTGTGTTTGATGATTTTGTGATTTATTTTAAAAGGGCGAAAGGGTCACAGAGTAGGTACCTACTCTGTGGCCTATGATTTTGATTTTCATTTTTGGTTCACCGAATACATTTATTAAATTTACGGTGTATTGTTACATACTAACACACTAACACATTTGCAAACAAATATTTTTTTCCAATAATATCTGATATCACAAATAAAAAAATTAATATATTGAATAATGATTAATCTATTATTTTAGCGTATTGTTTCATTTTGATATCTGATAATCTATTGTATAAAAGACAATGACAATTTGAGAAGAGTACATTTCAAAATGAAACTATTCCTGGTAGTCGTCGGTCTCTCAGTGGCAGTCGCCGCTCCTCAGTATGAGCCCATAGTCACGGACTACCACAATGTGATTGGTATTCCTGAAGCTGCCCGCATCAAGGCGGCAGAGGCTGCCCTGGACTTCGACGGTGCCAGGATCGTAGGTGGTTCTACATCCAACCTAGGCCAGCACCGTCATATGGTGAGTTTTTATTTATAACCTTTATGAAAAAAAAAGATAAACAAAAATAGTTGTTTTCTATAGACATACAAGATTGAAAAGGGAGAGTATTTTTTCTATTAGAAATAGATTTTTTTTTATTGTGTGATAGGGAAGCGATTGACTACCATCTCGCCTGCTGGTAAGCGTGGATGTAGTCTAAGATGGAGCGCGCTTCCATAGAAGGTACCTGTTCACACGACTTTTGAAGATCCCCAGATTATACCCGGACACAGACTCAGGAAGCATGTTCCAGTCCCTTGCGGTTCGAATAAAAAATGTAGAGTCGAACCGCTTAGTCCGGGCACATGGAACCATAAAGCGGTGCCTAGAGTCTGTGCGCCTCGATGACCGATGGAAGGATGGGGATTGCACTCTCCAAAATGTATCCGATAATAGACCGATAGACTAGCCACTCTACGGCGATGAGTTACAGAAAGTAACAGCAGCTTATTAGCGATAAGATAGTGTCATAATATTTACAGTTTTTCGAAAGAGTTTTTTTTTTAATTACTAGCTATTAAGTTATTAATTTTTGATATCTGCCACAACCTTGGAGTTTTACTGAGCCAAGAAAACAAAAAAACTTTAACGGTACGATTCCTTGCATTTTAGGGTGGGTTGGTGATCACTCTCAGCAATGGTGCACAATCCGTCTGCGGGTCCTCCCTGATCAGCAACAACAGGATTGCTACCGCTGCTCACTGCTGGCGCACACGTCAATCCCAGGCCACTCGCTTCACCGTCGTTCTTGGCTCCATCCGCCTCTTCTCTGGCGGTACTCGCATCAACACCAACAGTGTCACTATGCATGGAAGCTACAACATGGACACCCTTGTGAACGATGTCGCTATTGCCACCATTTCATGGGTGAACTTCAACAGTAAGATCTTTAAATGATTAACGGTTATAATTTTCGTCTACCCCTTATCCAATCCCAAAATTTATAAGGTTAAAAATAATGATCAAGCAACATTTGTTTCTTCTACAAAGATGATTAAAAAAGATTATTTATTTAAAAATTACAAGTTCTAATCTATTTGAATTCTATTGTAATGTTTGAAAAAATGCCTTTTGCCTTTCCTAACGAAAAACTTGGAACTTTTAACATAAGCGCAAATATAATATTTAATATCAACGCTATCTCAGTATAGCATTTATTAGAGGACCTTTCGCTTTTTTTATCTAATACATATATTCACTCAAGTGTTAAATTTCAGACAACATCAGAGCTATCGCCCTAGCTTCTGGCAACAACCAATACGTCGGTGTTACCGCTACTGCTGCAGGCTTTGGCAGAACTGGTGACTGTGAGTATTTACAATCAAATCAAAACTTGTGAGTTCTGTTATAAAACGTATTTGATATTGACGACAACAAGATTCAGATCTATATTCTCTAAACCATACTATAAATACGAATCAATTTAGATGAACACATCATTTAGATGAGCATATTAAGAGAAAATCTTTCCACATTTAAATATTCATTGCAGCCTCTTCTGGAGCCATCTCCAACAACCAGCCCTTGAGACACGTTAACTTGCCCGTTATCACCAACGCTGAATGCGCTCGTGTCTATGGATCAAGCACAATCATCGCCTCTACACTCTGTGTCTCCGGTGCCAACGGTCGCAGCACTTGCTCTGGAGACTCTGGTGGCCCTCTCACCATCAACAACAATGCCCTACTGGTGGGTATATTTTATCTCTGGATTGACATTGCAGGCGAAATTTGACTTTATAATGCCAAAATGTATTCACTCTCTCAGAGGAGTGTTTTAAAATTTAAAAAGAAAGCATATTGACATTGTAGTTTTGTGTCATATCTTAAAACCTTAAATTCTTGGGAGAACAACATTGAACAGTTATGTGTTAAATGATAAATGTAACTTCTCTCTATCAACAGATTGGTATCACCTCCTTCGGATCCCGAAGCGGCTGCCAACGAGGATTCCCGGCTGGTTTCGCAAGAGTCACATCATTCCAGTCCTGGTTCCGTGCCCGCATGTAAAACCATCTACTGTATTTTCAATAAAGTCAACTTCATCTAAATTATCTTTTAAGTTTACTACCTTATTGTCGTTCCATATATATATTTCTTAAAATTGTCTCTTGATTGTTACATAGGAACTGAGTTCTACGTATCTTTGGGTTTAAGTTGTCAGGCTAGAATCCGAGTACACATTTAAGCTTTATAATATTCAGAAATCAAACACACTCGACGAAACATAAATCCATTTTATTTTCTGCTTCTTTGTGTGAGGATACAAATTAAGATAAACTTAAAGAATTATTTTAAATATTTTATTTTAAATAGAATTGTTGAAATATATAATATATATAGTAATTATATTATTTTAAAAATTAAAATGCAGTGGTGGCTCAGTGGTGAGAACCTCGGACTTCAAAATAGATAATTCGGGGTTATCGGTTGGTTCGATACCGGGCGAGCGTGCAGGAAAACAAATTGATTTATCAATTTATCTGCACATGTGAATAACATCACCACTGTTCAAAAATAATAATATAAAATCCCTGTAACATTTAGGAAAGACAACAAGTTAGGTCTATAGGTGAAGATACCTACGTAGGATGATATCCTTTGCCTCGGTTTTTAATCGTTAAAAGATATGTTTCAGCTATCTTTGTGATGTTTTTTATATCGCATTGAATTTATAGTATTATGATTACACACTATCAAATTAACATGTATCCTAAAGCATACATTATCTGCTTTTAAATGCGTTTTATTAGCTTCTGCTTGTATGTTTTTATGTAACCGCCTCGTTTAAGTTAAAACTTTTTACAGTTATCATGAATCGGTGACAGTACAATGATTTCAAGAGTTTATTTCATGATCCTGATTAGGATCGCCTGGATTTAAAAAAACACCTAACTATAGTATGTATAAATCAGTTAATTAAATCATCCAAGATTAAATAACTATATATCTTTAATGCTACAACTACTATTACGCATCACATTAATGCTGCATATAATTTCCTAAAAGTGATTGGTAACAATAATATATTTTTATTCTACCTCTACCAAATCATCATCATCATCATCAACCCCTACTTAATCGCGCTGCAGGGATACAGGCCTCCTATAGCATATAATATATGAGGGTTAGCACAGAATAATAAAACGTTAAGGGTCATTTTAAAAAATAACTCTGTATTATTTGTGCATGCTGCCTTAACCTGCGATCATTTGTTTCTTTTTCGCAAGAACATTCTATATAATACAAGCGCCGCCCCTGGTTCACGCGTGGTACGTTTTTTCTCTCCATAAGAACCTTCCTTGTGCCTTAAGAAAATATACAAAATTATCTCAATTGGTCGAGCCGTTGCCGAGTTTTAGCTACATATTTGGCGGTAAATATTTATTCACATAGAAGATGAAATCAAGATATTTAAAACGTAGGTATGTATAAACGATATTTGTTTATCACTATAAACGAAATATAATTTGACCAATAGCATATATGGTAGTCCGGAAGACATCGCTATCTAGCGATAAGACCGCCATTTGTACATGTTTATTTTTTATTGTATGTTCTTTCTGTATTTCTCTATCTTCTGTATGTGCAATAGTCAATAAAGTATTAAATAAATAAATAAGAACAAGTGAGACCATTTAGATGATCCGTGATCGTTCGGGAGTATTTATTTTAGATTTTATTTTAATTAAATTTATGAATATTTATTCCTTTAGTGGATCATATTACTTGAACAGATGATAAAAACAATTTTAGCTCACTTAATCCCTTATTTAATATAATGCTTAAGATAAAGTTCTTAGCGTTGGGAATTACGTAATTGTTTTATAATAATCGTGTCTCCTCAATACCATTTAATCATATCTATTTGATTTGACAGTTTGAAAACTACATTACTCATTGTTCTGAAATACACAATAATACTTATGTACATATATATGTAGCTATATACCTACATATTACTGTAAGAGTTTTGGAATGGAAATATTTATTTCTAGTAAAATTATTCAGCACATTTTATGTTAATGTGGATACTAATTCTATAAACGAAATGTATTTATACTAACATTATAAGGAGGTAACTTTTCTATATTTGTAAGTTTTTAACGTATTTGCGCAAAAACCACTGGACCGATTTTAGAAATTCTTTCACCATTAGAAAGCTGCAACTTCACCGAATGACATAGGCATATATAGTACCTGGGACAAAGCCGGGGAGGAGAGTTAGTGTATAATACGTTTATCTCGATCATAGTAAATTAGTTTGTCGCCTCAAATAACACAATAGCTCAAACGAGGGTTGGAAATATAAAGAATATATTCTTGCTTACTTCTTTATAGGTCTTTTACCTTCACATTACGTTTTAGTCAATAGTTTTAAGGTCCTTATACTTTACTAGCTGTTGCCCGCAGCTTTGCCTGTGATGGTTTAAATAAATTATCATATCACAAACTTTCTCTTACGCACGTGTATGACGTAAAAATATATGGAAGTATTAGCACGATTATAACCTGTTTACAAAATTAGTTTTTAATCACGGAATTATCTTTTACGACATTTAATTCTAGATTGTACTTTTTGTATACGATAATTATAAGCCAATATGTTTTTAAAATTTTTTTATAAACAGCTAGCTTTTCACCCGCGGCTTCGCTTGCGTAGACTACATTTTGTTCATTTTGTCTTTTCGAATAGGTATACTAGACTAGATGCGTATGTAGCAACTATTTATTTAGCAAAAATCCCGTTTAGAAACTTATATTTCTATATGAACACTTTACGTACGCGGTACGGTACGTGACAAAGCTCGCGTGAACTTTAAACGTGTATAACTGGAAGATTTCAATTAAATTAGATACAACATATATATATAAAGGTATACTATACAGTATTATAACGGTATCATTCATAATTTTTCTCCCCGAAATTGCAGTTCAGCTCAAGAGCACACTGAATTAAAAATAAAAAAATAAAATAAAATTTGTTAGCGAGGAAAAATATTAAATTGAAAACGATGGTCTTCCTTGTGAACTAGGTTATGTATGTATCTCAGAAGATGGTGCCTCCTCTTTAACTTCATATACATAATATTTGTTATTAATAATTATACTCCAAATAACATTCAGGAGCTAATAAATAAAGGCCTCCGTAGAGGCAACGCAAAGTTGACCATGAGATAAACAACCTGCCTGGTCAACACCAGTTGCTGCCCCCGTGACTTGTTTATTGTCACGGCAAACCATGAAGCCAAAGACAACTGTGTACGCTTAAATTGAAAGGGGAAATTGTTGGGGATGAGTAGAATACGCGGTATAAACGCAGTCATTCCGGCACCACACCCTGTGAGGATTACAGCTGCAATCACCTTGCAAAGCGTTGACGATAAGACAAATAGCGTGACTGTGTAGACTGTGTAGGCTACTGTGTCACAAAGGTAAACGGAAATGGCAATTAAGCAAAATAAATGGGAGATTTGTCCTTGGCTATCATCAGTTATAAACTGTTACCGTCTTCACCGCGTGGAGGTCTCCTAGGTTATAGTATTTTATGATTACGCACCGAGATTAGTAATGGATTTGATTACAACATCAGATATTCAAGATCACGGTTATTTTGGTTGACAGAAAATTCCCAACAGACCGAACAACTTTTGTTAAGACATAATTTCTATTAATGTTAAAGTGTAGTTGCTCTTGGAGTTCCACATAGGGATGGATTTTTGAAATCCGTACAAATCCGTTCCGGAGATAAGCGTGTAGAAAAAAACAGATAGACAAGTTTTTTTTTATTGTGGATTCGTGCTGTATTACGGTTGTTAAGCCTTCTTCATTTTTTGTATGTTCAATGTACAGACACATTTCTTACAGTTTTATTATATTATGTATAAATTGTCATAAGTATGTATAGATTAAATGATTTCAATTTGATGTTATCTTCTAAATGTTTATAAAAAGGATGCTAATGTTATGATGGATTCAATAAATAGATAAGGCTAAAATAATGTTCGAAATTATTAAGTTGTTAAGTAAATTAAATAGTAACTTATTATTTATTTTGTGACTAGCTTTTGTCCGCGGCTTCGCACGCGTTACATTGGAAGTTAAATGGATGTTATACATATAAATCTTCCTCTTGAATTAGTCATAATTTAAAACAATTAGATAACAGAGATCCGTTTATGTTAGAATATTAGTTATATTCATGTTAGAAAATTGACGACGCACCTCATGTGTAAATCTGTCGCTTCGAACAAGTGTTTACACTATCCAATTTCGTTTCTCGGTTCTCAAACTATCCCTGTATCCAATTTAATCCAAATCGGGCCAGTAGTTTTACCGTAAAGAAGATACAGACAACAGAGTTCCGAATTTATAATGTTAGCAGTAAAATTCAGGATTATAATTTTTAACGTGACAATTATTAAATGTCATAACCGCTAATAATGGGCAATTCTTTCCAAATAAAGATAATTAAAAATAAGTAAACATAATTATTCATTGTTATTATTTGTCATTCGATGTTTAACATTAAAACGGAAGGAAGTATAGAATACTTTAAGAGTTTCCTTCTAATGTTAGAAGCTAACAGAATAATCTATAGACAATAATTTCAAAATGTCTCATTTATAAAGCATTTCAATCAATGCGACAAATCTTATAATTAAAGACAAAATACTTGATTGCATACGATAGTCTCGAACCTCACTTTTTATGACTTTTTGCAGAATGCAAAAAAAACAGCTAAAACTAATAGGAATTGTAAAGAAGAATCATTATAACGAAAGAAAAAAAATCGACTGCTATAATTTTGGCTTGATTGTACTAAAGGGTCTTTCTACGATACCTTATTTGACTTCCACCAAATTTACGTTTTTATCCAACGCTATGCGATATCACTGAAAAAATTAGCGAGCAGTGGTGGCTCAGTGGTGAGATCCTCGGACTTCAAAATCGATAAGTCGAGTTCGAGAGTTCGAGACCGGGCGAGCGTGTCGGAAATAAATTAATTTTTCAATTTATCTGCGCATGTGGATAACATCACCACTGCTTATACGGTGAAGGAAAACATCGTGAGGAAACCGGCATGTCCAAGAATTAAAAGTTCGACGACATATGACATCTGTAACCCGCACTTGGCCAGGATTGATTGGATTGACTTGGATTATGGCCTAAACCCCTCATAGAAGGCCTGTGTCCCAGCAGTGGGAACATGTATGGGCTGATGATGATGATGCGATATCACTGATAAAAAATTAGCCCTACATAATTAGAAGTGATTAGCAATATATGTAGTCGTCTTAACTGATTTCGATATCTGATAAAATGCTATATATAAATTACAATGACAATTTGTGAAGAGTACATTTCAAAATGAAACTATTCCTGGTAGTCGTCGGTCTCTCAGTGGCAGTCGCCGCTCCTCAGTATGAGCCCATAGTCACGGACTACCACAATGTGATTGGTATTCCTGAAGCTGCCCGCATCAAGGCGGCAGAGGCTGCCCTGGACTTCGACGGCGCCAGGATCGTAGGTGGTTCTGCGTCCAACCTAGGCCAGCACCCGCATATGGTAAGTTTTTATTTATATTGAAAATGCTATTTTATTAGAAAAATTGGTAATAATGTATTATCCAGCCCACGTAGAAAGAAAGAATATCCAGAAGACCGGCTTGAAATAGCATTCTGCTGTGTTTCGTTCGGTGAGTGGGGGAGCCGGGGGCCCATATCCTTTTCCTTACCCTTCCCAGTTCTTTCCTTTATTCCTATCGCCAATCCTTCCTTAATCCCTTCCCAAAAAGTTGGCAATCCATTTGTAGAGGCGTAAGGTTTGCAATGGACCTTATGCCTCTCCAAATGTTCATGGGCGGTGGTAGCGCTTACCATCAGGCGTTCCACCAGCTCCATTGCCGACTGTAACATAAAAACAAAACGTAGTAAAATTTGTGCCTTCACAAAAGAGGGTGCACTTTTACAGAATAAATTTTATTTTAAGAAATAAGCATAATATTTATTGTTGACGTAGTATTAGGTCAACGTGTAATCAACCCAAGGCAATAACCCACCCCAGCTCTTATATTGCTTTCTGTAATTTCAGATCACCTGCGTGCAAAGTAGATTTTATATGTGATATTTTAGAATTTAGGGAGTATTATATTTCTTTGAAAACTCATATAATATTAAACCATATATAACTATGATTTTTGTGATATGTTTACAAATAAGTATCGTAAGCTTTATATTTAATTTAGCAATAATTAATTTCAATAAAATCAATCACCCATATTGTATACGTTTGTAGTATAAAAATATTAAATATAAAGTTTCCATTAAAATATCATTAATAATTAACGATTTATTAAAAATTAACAAATTGTTTATTAAGAAACAAAGCCATTTTCCTACTTTTCTTGCCGTTAACCCTTTTCCTCATTATTGCGATAAAATCGTCGCTCCGGTAATCGGTCAACATCTGGGCGTGCTCCAGAAGCACGAGCCCCAAAAGCATTCTGGACTCGTTATTATACTGTACGCGTAGATCTTTATAATCCCGCCGTGTTTATGAGAGCCCAGAGGCTACAGGTGTGAAATGTCCGGCAGTAAGCCTAAATTTTAAATGTATGCTGAGATGTTGTATAGAGAAACAGTAGTACGTCATCAATAATACTTTGTATTATAGGGTGGATTGGTGATCACTCTCAGTACTGGTGGACAATCCGTCTGCGGGTCCTCCCTGATCAGCAACAACAGGATTGCTACCGCTGCTCACTGCTGGCGCACGCGTCAATCCCAGGCCACTCGCTTCACCGTCGTTCTTGGCTCCATCCGCCTCTTCTCCGGCGGCACCCGCATCAACACCAACAGTGTAACTATGCATGGCAGCTACAACATGGACACTTTTATAAACGATGTTGCTATTGCCACCATTTCATGGGTGAACTACAGCAGTAAGTAGCTTGATTTATGTTTGTATATTATTTACAACTAAGGCTTCCCCAAATTCGTCAGGAATTAACAATTTGTTAAATGAACATATATTCTGTAATAAACTCGCTCCTAGCGACAAAACTGCACTACTACATATAAGTTTAAGTGAATTTAAAAAGATTGTTATAAATAGTTGATGTAACATTGCTGTAATAAATTAACGCTTTAGTTGTCTTAACTGTACATTACTTGTGTACAGAGATGATTAGGAAATAGAAACGTTTATTGGAAATCCCAACCAGTCCAAATGCATTTGAATGGTCAATTGGAATTTCGACTGTGACTTTTCTTTAGTTTAAGACTTAATGTCTTAATTCAAATTGTATTGCCGTTACATTATCTTATCACTATCTTATTATCATCACTATCTCATTATGATTAATTTATTTTTAGACAACATCAGAGCTATCGCTCTGGCTTCTGGCAGCAACCAATACGTCGGAACTACCGCTACTGCTGCAGGCTTTGGCAGAACTGCTGACTGTGAGTATTTATAATCATGTCAAATCACTAACGAGTTCTGATATGCAATTAAAAAGATATTTTTCATCACGCTCCTCTAGCACGATTTCTTTAACACAAATGGGTTAAATTTTTTTAATTTTATATAACGTGCTTAAATAAATATGGAAGCGAAATAATATCCAATTTATGCCACATATGGGGATACACCCAAACCCATAACCAGCTGCTGAAATTGTGAAAAAGCAACTTGCTACATTTGTACTATTCACTGCAGCCGCTGCCGGAGGCATCACCAACAGCCAGGCATTGAGACACGTTAACTTGCCCGTAATCAGCAACGCTGAATGCGCTCGTGTTTTTGGAACAACCACAATCATCGCCTCAACAATCTGTGTCTCCGGTGCCAACGGTCGCAGCACTTGCTCTGGAGACTCTGGTGGCCCTCTCACCATCAATAACAATGCCCTACTGGTGGGTATATTTCATTTCTGGATTGACATTGCAGGCGGAATTTGACTTAAAAAAAAACCAAACCATGGACGTTTAATCACCATGCTTTCGCACATAGGTATATTCATTTTGAGAAATGTTTAAAAATTAAACAAGAAAATTTATTGTCATCGTTGTACTTTCTGTAATTTCATCAATTCGCGCAATATTGGTGAAAGAATAAGAATCCACTGCTTTGAATTAAATTATAAATGAAACTTCTCTCTACCAACAGATTGGTATCACCTCCTTCGGATCCGCCAGCGGCTGCCAACGAGGATTCCCGGCTGGTTTCGCAAGAGTCACATCATTCGAGTCCTGGTTCCGTTCCCGCATGTAAAGCCGCATACTGTTTTCGCAATAAAGTTTCATTCGTTTAAATTGTCGTTTAATTGAAGTTACAACCTTGTTATCGTGCAAGAATTCTTTTTATACGTAAATTATAATGTAGTCATTTCACTCCTGGGTGCATCGCATAGTAGCTAGTTAGCACAAGAAATACCGGACTATGAGATTTTTAATGAAATTATAACAATAGGCCCTCAGATTACACATACAGAAAAATGGTAGAATAATTGTTTCTAAAAATTTTAGGGTGTATAATTGAGTTATTTATAAAAGAGATTTTCATTATTTTTTATGATTTTTCAGATAACAACTACTTTAATTAATTATCTGTGATATAAGTATTAGTTTAGTGGGAATATCTTCATATTATTACTGTAATCATTTTTTGACCATTATTTATATAACTTGGATGACCGAGCATTGATCGGTATTTTTTTTTGTTTTTTATAAATTGTGTTTTTTGGAAATTATGCTTAAGTACGAATTACATACTAATAAAATGATGAAATATGAATAATATTTTTCGATCTTACCGACAGAATAATAAAAAAATATGAACGACTTCGTGAAGTTAGATTGTTTATAAGCGTTTTTTTCCAAGATCGTTTAGGCATTTTTAAGTGAACACGTGCATTAAGAAGACACAAAACAATATAAACAATTAGTCTAACCTCAAAGCAAACACTCATTCTTCAGACTTCGATACTTAACAACGCCATCTGCTGGAATTTCAATTGTATTATTATTCGCCAATAGATGTCAGGAAGAGTCATAATAAATTGGGACTACTCAAACGCCTCCTATTTGTTAAAAAAGTAAGTTTAAGTCGATAAAACACGAATATGACATTTTCTAAAAAAGATTCCTAGCTAGATCGATTTATCGCCCCCGAAACCGCCTATATACAAAATTTCATGAAAATCGTTGGAGCCGATTCCAAGATTCCAATTATATATATATATACAAGAATTGCTCGTTTAAAGATATAAGATACATAGTTATATTTTTCTTTATAGCCCCGGGCGGGATATGAAGGAGGACGTACGAAATATTTAATAATTCGATATTCGATACTTAATTATTAATAAAGTACCTGGATGACCGAGCTTTGCCCGGTATTTTCTTTTTTTATATAAATTGTGTTACAGAATAATAAAAAAATATGAACGACTTCGTAATAAAACATGAATATGACATTTTC
>NC_052102.1:1935636-1949423 GCF_012273895.1 Zerene cesonia | reverse complement strand
TCGAATTTGTCATACGAAAAATCATTTATGAACACAACCGTCAACGACGTCAACCCTCGCGTGTCTGCTCGGCCCCGGTCGGGTCGCGCACTCAGTGATGCCAGCTAGTATATAATAATTAGTGCTTAGTGATATTAGGTGGCCTAATAAATATACTGTATTTTTGTATAAAATCGTAATATAATTTCTTTTATGTTTAGTTTGATTAAAATTAAAGAGTTGAATAAATAAATAAAAAATAAATAACATCGCTAACATGATCATATCTAAATTATTATCTTCCAATAAATGTTAACGTGTAAATTTATTTGATTTTGATGAAGTCTCATAGATGGCGCTGTTACAAAATTAACTTTATACAACTAACATTCTTTAAACTATTTATCTCTTCCCAAGTTAAATGACATAATCATTATAGTGTCGATTTAGATATTGTCAAACAACATTTAAATATGTGTCATTTGATTATTAATTTCCAATAGTTAAGATGAAAATTTATTTGATTTATATAACATTTCATAGATGTCGTCGTCGTTTTCATTTGTTGTCGTCGACATTTCATAGATGGCGATGTTTCAAAATAATCTTTGTAGTACTAACATTAATTAAGCTATGTTTTTCTACCCAAGTTACTTAAATGGCGTAGTTTTGTAGTGTAAAGCTAGATAATAGCATGGCTTACTCAAAAACAACATTTAAACATACATCCTAAGTCGTTAGATAACACGTTTTCTTAGAATGTATTAGAAAAATATAGGTTCACAGCTCCTCCCCCGAAGGTGATAGCATTATAATATGTATATACCATCCTGACTCGCCCTCTTAGTAATATTCATGCAAAATTTGAAGTAAATCCATGCAGTACTTTCTGAGATTAGCCCGGATACAGACAAACAGGCAAAAACTCTAAAAACTATGTTTTTGGGTTCTATATCGATTCAATGTCGCCTAAGTATTACACTTAAATTGTTATCCCACAATCGTATTTTAAAAATTCTAGAGCGCCTTTATCATCAGTATCAACAAGCTAGCACGTCATCACCTAAAGTTATCGTTTTTAAATCGGCAAACGGATAAATTTTGTTACAGTGCCCGAATAAAAATTACAATAGTCATATTTCATGATAAGTTTGATATATATACGATGAAAATTTAAAATTCGACTTGGCTAGATAAAAAAAAAACATTATAAAGCTATTATCCAATATAAATATTTACTACTCGTGAAAATTGGCAAACTAAGTTAAATAAACCCCTATAATGCACAAGGGCTGCAACCCCTTAGATGGAATATTGAATTAAAACTTATTTCATCCGTCAAATACATAAAATCTTAAGAAGTTTTCAACATCTACTTCAGTCACATTATCTTTCCTCTTGCTTAAATTCTTTTTCTTTACTTATTACAGCTTCGTATTTTCATTGCTCTTCTTCCCATGCTATAAATTATTAAGAATTATTTATTATATATAATATAATACATGATTTTATTTATAAGTCTTATTTATTAATCACCCACCACCTATAAATATCTCTCTCTCTACACAACGTATATGGTAGTCTGGAAGAGATCGCTACCTAGCTATATGACCAACATGTTATGCTTTTATTGTATGTTCTTTCTGTATTTCTCTATTTTCTGTATGTGCAATAAAGTATTAAATAAATAAATAAATTGGCCAAATATAACGAAAATCGTTAATATATGTTTAATATAAGTGTTGGAATCCCAAGACAAGCAAGTATCACTCTAAATTAAAAATGGGACCAAGTAACAAAAATTCCATAAAGAAAAAGAACCCTGTTTTTATTTTTTTGTAATATAAAAAAAAGAATTATGTTATTTATAATATCAATTTTAAATTTTTAAAGGGGTTGCAATCAGGCTTTATAGGGACGGAACGGTGACGGTGGCTTGAAGCGGCGTGGACGGTGACGTGAAAGAGAGGTATGAGGTGTGCGAAAGGGAAAAAAGGGTCATGGCGGCGGATGTAAGACGAAGTGTGCGTGCGGAATAAAGTTAAAATTATTTAAAGTAACTAAAGACGTATTTACAAGCAAACAACTATTTATTTTACGGCGACGATACATTGTTTGCTTTAAGAAGTAATTTTCACGATGACGGAATAAAAACGAAAAAAAAAAAATCAAATGGGCACAGGATTTAGAAGACAAGAGCGAGATTTTCAACTGGACGCCGCAACAAAAATTTATTTTTGCCCGAAGATCGCTAGTAGGTACGGCTGAATTATGGTTGAAGAGCAAAAAAACATTTAAAAGTTACGATGAACTCAAGACCGCGCTCCAATTATTTCTTATATTATTATTTCTTCAAAGGCTAGCATCGAGAATCACCACAAAAAAAAAAATCGAACTGCCAACGTCAATATAACAGGATCGAGTGACAGCTATGACAGTCAAACGTCAAGCGAGTACAAAATTGTAAACAAATAAGAAGTTACTACCACAAAGCCCATGATTATGGTAAAAATTAAAGATTTAAATGTGAATGCATTAATCGACTCCGGCAGCGACCTAAATTTAATAGCATACCAGTCGTATGCGTAGTTTTACGGCGCTTCAAACCAAGAAATACGACGAAAACTTAAGCTTGACGGGACTCGGAAGAATGAAGGTTAATTCGCTGGGAAAAGTGTTCGTAAACATCACCATCGACGGCAGAGACTATCAAAATGTGTTATTCCACATAGTGAACAAAAACATTATACCATTTCCTATGATTTTAGGCCAAGAATTGTTAAACAAAATAACCATGATAATGAGTGGGTGCAAGGTAAAATTATGTCTAAATGTGAAGAGTGGTTGTCTAATTTGTGTTGTTTTTCAGATTCCCCGATGGATGTCAGATCATTTATTAAAAAATAAGATTTTGCAGTGTGTTGAAAGTTATAATCTAGTTCAAATTAAAGAAGCACCTATTCAATCGAAGATAGTTTTAAAAGATGATGTGCCTGTTGCACAAAGAGCACGGCGGTTGTCCTTAACTGAGCAAAAAATAGTAGAAAATCAGGTAAAAGAGTGGTTGGATGATGGCATCATACGGGTGAATATTCTAGTCCAGTTGTTTTAGTTAAAAAGAAAGGTTCAGTTAGAGTTTGCATAGACTATAGACTTTTGAATAAAAATATAGTAAAAGATGAATTCCCCTTGCCAGTCACGGATGACATCGACAAGCTGTGTGAAGCCAGGATATTCAGTGTCCTTGATTTAGAAAAATGGATATTTCCATTTAAGAGTGTCGGAAGAGTCAGTCGCATATACATCATTTGTGACACAGAACGGCCAATTTGAGTTTCTTCAAGCTCCTTTTGGTTTATCGATATGTCCCAAGTATTTCATGAGATTTGTGAGTATCATCTTCAGGGATCTGATTTCACATGAAATTATGATTATTTTATAGGCAATATCTTAATTACTGCATCTAATCAAGAGCAGGCAGTAAAACGACTTCAACTTGCGTTGAAAGAGGCTTCAGAATATGGTTTATAGATTAATTGGAAGTAGGCTAACCTAATATAAATCAAGAGAGAAATTGAGTATTCATAGATGGGGTCTTTCACCATATATACGGCCCAAACGACCAAGCCCAGAGAAAACAGAAGTTCGTAAGTACTCTGAAGCCAGAGGTTTAAAACAGTTCCGGCTTTCGTTTTTCCCAGTAATTATAATTTGGATTTATTCAAAAGGACTGAATAGGCATTTATTGGGTAAGCATGCTCCATCCTAGACCTCGCTTGTCGCTTTCCAGCAGGCGAAGGGATGGTCAAATGCTTACCTAATCTTTAAAAAAAAAAAAGATCCATAGTTTCATTGGATTAACTTCTTATTTTAGAAAATATATTGAACACTATGCACTCATTGGGAAGCCACTTACAGATTCGTTAAGGAAAGATAAAGAATTTATATTTAACAATGAACAGAGAGCAGCATTTCAAACTTTAAAGGAAAAATTAGCAGATGCCCCTTTGCTAAAGATTTTCAATCCTACTCATGCAACATCACCCAGAAACAGGACTTCATGTAGTACACTACTTGGATTGAGAATGATATTTTATTTAAAGGCGAGAAGAAGTTACTTGTTATACCTAAGAATAGGGAAAAAGAAGTTTTGAAGAGAGTACAAAGTAATGGACATTTCTCCAAGAAGAAGATGAAACAGTTAACTGAACAAGATTATTACATAAAGGAAGTAGACAGTAAGATAGAGGATTTTAAAGTGACATGTATCCCATGTTTGTTAGCTACTAAGAAAGAGGGAAGAAGAGGGAAGTTAGAGACTAAGAAGAAGGGTTTCTCAACCTTATAGAAAAATCATGATCAGAATCATGCCATTAGATACACTACACCTAGATCACGTTGGACTTTTGACTCAAACTACGAAGCAGTGCAATCATATACTCACCATAGTAGATGCATTAACAAAATTTTTATGGTTGTTTCCTACAAAGAGTACGTCAAGCAGAGAGACTTTGAATAAGTTGGAAATCCATCAGCGGACATGTGGTAATCCACGACGATTAATAACAGATAGAGGTACAGCTTTTACTACAAGTTTACAGAATATTGCAAGGAGGAAGACATAGAATACATAATATCATCAGATATTATGATTACAACCGGCGTTCCTAGAGGCAATGGTCGAGTTGAGAGGATTCACAAGATTATAAGATACCTCTACTTACAAAGTTGTGTATGGAAAATTCTGGTCTTTGGTACAGACATGTCACTCGAGTTCAAAGAGCTATTAATACATCATATCAACGGAGTATTAATTGCACTCCTTTTGATGTTTTGAATGGAACAAGAATGCAAGTGAAAGAAGATATTAAAATTCAAGAATTGTTACAGGAAGAATACATACAATCTTTTAATGAAAATAGAGTAGAATTGAGAAAGTAGGCTAAGGAGCAAATATTTAAAGTTCAAAAAGAGAATTCTAAATATAATAATAAGAATAGAAAAATCAGCTCACAGTATACAATTTAATGGTCATAAAGCGAACCCAATTTGGTTCAAGTCTCAAGTTGAAACCTAAATATCTAGGACCCTACAAGGTTGTTAAGGTGAAGAGAAATGATTGTTATGATTTGGAAAAAGTAGATACTACCACTGAAGGGTCTATAAGTACATCCAGCTCAGCTGATAATATGAAGCGTTGGCCTTTATCTAATGAAGAATAGCTTAATGGGTAAGTGTTGTTTGGTGACGGATGATAGATGAGGAATGATTATGTTATAACTTTACTTGTGTCTTACTTGCCCATTGACATGGATTTATTTTCCTAATGTGTTATATTAAGACGGTTAAACTTGTATTTGTGTTTTTTTTTTCTATATCATAGCGGGCAACTGAACTGGTGGTTCGCCTGATGGTAAACGATCACCAGCGCCTATGAACATTCGCAGAAGCTCAGACCTCTGAGAATGCGCAGCCCGCTTTTAAGGGATAAGGGTTAAGTAAAGGATTGATGAATGGAAAAAAGGAATGGACTGGGAAAGGCTAGGAGAAGGAAATAGGCCTCCGGCTCCCCCACTCACCGTACGAAACACAATAGTTAGTTAGCTATTATTTCACGCCGGTTTTCTGTGGGGGTGTGGTACTTCCCCGGTGCGAGCTGGCCCAATTCGTGCCGAAGCGTGCTCCCACAATTATTGTGTGTTAGTGTTTACCATTTAGTACTTACAATTGTTTGTGTTGAACTTGTATTATGTACTATTTAGAACTTATTATTTTCACGGCTAATATATTGTTACAATTGAGTACTTGTTTGTTGTAGCTAAAATATTAAGCTTTAAGGTTTGTTTGCTAAATAGATTGACGCTATAAGATTTGTTTTCTAAGTAGATGTTTATGTGAAGTGCAGTATGTAATAAGAAATACCTGTTTTTGTTTATGGTTATTAAATATTCATGTTATGTGGCAGTGTGTATTAACTTTCATTATAGTATGTATATGTATAGATTTCAGTTTGTAAAATATGTTAAGAAAAGTGTAATGAAAGATTATGTATTGTTTTGAATTAAGAAATATAATGAGCGAGGATGAATGTCTGAGGATAACTTTTGTTTTGGTAAACTCAAAGAATTAAATTAACTTGTTTTGTTTGGATGTTTTTAATATGATGGTAATTGAAACATACCTATGTAATAGATACTTTCTTTAAGATGTGTAATAGTTTTACTTTAGCAAAAATCCTGCTTGGAATTTCAATTTAGATATGAGTATTGTTTATAACTTATATCTTTAAACGAGCAATTCTTGTATATATATGTATATTTAATTGGAATCTTGGAATCGGCTCCAACGATTTTCATGAAATTTAGGGGTTTCGGGGGCGATAAATCGATCTAGCTAGGAATCTTTTTTAGAAAATGTCATATTCGTGTTTTATCGACTTAAACTTACTTTTTTAAAAATTGGAGGCGTTTGAGTAGTCCCAATTTATTATAACTCTTCCTGACATCTATTGGCGAATAATAATACTATTATTTGGCGAATAATTAAAGTTCCAGCAGATGGCGTTGTTAAGTAACGAAGTCAATGAGTGTTTGCTTTGAGGTTAGACTAATTTTAGTTAGTCTAACCTCAAAGCAAACACTAATAGTAGTTTACATTGTTTTGTGTCTTCTTAATGCACGTGTTCACTTAAAAATGCCTAAACGATCTTGGAAAAAAACGCTTATAAACAATCTAACTTCACGAAGTCGTTCATATTTTTTTATTATTCTGTCGGTAAGATCGAAAAATATTATTCATATTTCATCATTTTATTAGTATGTAATTCGTACTTAAATATAATTTCCAAAAAACACAATTTATAAAAAAAAAAAGAAAAAAAATACCGGTCATCCAGGTACTACTTATTAATACTAGTCGGTGCACACGGCAACGCTCGAGTGAACTATGAACGTGTATAACTGGACGATTTATATCTAGGACAATCTAGGTTTAAATATGGAAAAACAATTCATTTTTGTGTTTGATTTTTGTATTACTTGGTTGTTAACGTTTTTCATTTGATGTCTGAGCCTGTCATGTGTAAATTTTGTGTAGTTTTTTGTTAAAATGAGAATTTTCGCTCTGAACTATTGTCATTTTACAATAATTCATATACTTGTTTTAAAACTTGATTAAAAGAGTTCAGAGTGTGATAACGAAAAATTTCAGTAATAATAAATGTAAATTCAGTAATTAAAAACCAATTTTGTGAACAGGTTGTAATCGTGCTAAAACTTCCATATATTTTTACGTCATACCTATGATGATATCAGGCGAAGCTGCGGGCAACAGCTAGTGAAGTTTAAGGATTGATCATGAGCTTAAAACTGTCGACTGAAACATAATGTGAAGGTATAACACTTATTCAGAAGTAAGCAAGAATATACTCGTATTCTCTGTTTTTTCAACTCTCGTTTGAGCTATTGTGGTATTTGAGGCGACAAACTAACACATAGGCTTACTATGATCGAGATAAACGTACTATACACTAGCTTTTTTCCTCGGCTTTGCCGTAGGTACATGACATATATATACATATATATATATATATATATATATATATATATATATATATATATATATATATATATATATATATATATATATATATATATATATATATATATATATATATATATATATATATATATATATAAACATACAAATATATATATATATATATATAAACATACAAATATAGAAAAGTTTTCTCCTCATGATGTTAGTATACATACATTCCGTTTATAGAATTAGTATCCACATTAACATAAAATGTGTTGAATAATTTTACTAGAAAGAAATATTTCCATTCTAAAACTCTTACAGTAATATGTAGGTACATAAGTATTATTGTGTATTTCAGAATAATGAGTAATGTAGTTTTCAAACTGTCAAATCAAATAGATATGATTAAATTGATATTGAGTAGACACGATAATTGTAAAACAATTACGGAATTCCCAACGCTAAGAACTTTATCATAAGCATTATATTAATTAAGGGATTACGTGAGATAAAAGTGTGTTTGTTTTCATCTGTTCAAGTATATGATCCACTTAAGGAAAAAATACTTATATTTTGTAGAGATAGAATACAAATATGTTATTATTACCAATTACTTTTAGGAAGTTATATGCAGCATTTATGTGATGAGTAATAGTAGTTATAACATTAAAGAAATATAGTTATTTAATCTTGGATGATTTAATTAACTGATTTATACATACTATAGTTAGGTGATTTTTTAAATCCAGGCGATTGGATAGTTAATTTTATGATCTTAATCAGGATCATAAGATAAACTATGGAAATCATTGTACTGTAGTCTGGCATCGATTCATTCATGAAGTGTAAAAAGTTTTATCTTCGAGTCGGTTACATAAAAACATACAAGCTACAGCAGAAGCTACTAAAACGCATTTAATAGCAGAAAATGTATTATATGCTTTAGGATACATGTTAATTTGATAGTGTATAATCATAATACTACAAATTTAATGCGATAGAAAAAAAAATCACACAGATAGCTGAAACATATTTTTTTTGACGATTAAAAACCAATAGGAGGATATCATTCTAGGTAAAGACCTATAGAAATAATTCTCATTGTTGTCTTTCCTAAATATTATAGGATTTCATAGTTTAGTATCTACAATAAATAGATCTTATTGTTAAATATCCTAGGGTACCTTCTAACTTAACGTCCACCCTGGGTGATTTATTAAAGGAACAAACTATTATTAAAATTATTTAATTATAAAGAAATTACATTAATATCCATATGTATATGCAATGTTAATGTAAGGTATGGATAAATAAAGATTTTTATTATTATTATTTGTTTTCATGTACTTTTATACATCTCGGGTTTTAACCGGTTAGTGATCTATTACGGGCCTAAGCCAAGTAAATAGATTCATTTACTGATAAAATTAGAAATTAATATTGTCTAGCGATTCCCTAAACATGTCTGCTTGTAAGAACTTCCTACTATCCTACATGTATTTAAAATAACTGCTTTTTGCATGTTAACAATTATTATTATATATCATGAGCATGATGCTTCATAATATTAATATCTTATAATTGACGGAACAGATAATATAAACTGTAATTGCAATATAATTCAAAAAGTTTTTAGTATTAAAAATCTCGGAATCATCTTGGATCACTGCCTATCATGGCATTCACACATTGACTTTATGAGTGAAAGAACACGGAAACTTATCTGAATTTTTAAATCACTAAGATATATAACTTCACATAAACTCAGGAATCAAATTTACAAGTCACTAGTTCAATCTATCCTAGCGTATTGCATTCCTATCTGGGGGGGAGCGAACAAGTCTAAATTTATAGAAGAGGAGCGCATACATAGGCGTCCAACCACTGAACTCTATAAACGTATGTGATTTACTATCAGTCAGGCAGCTATTCATTTTACTTATAACATTAAAAACGCATAAAAAAACAATATTTGGCAAAACATTGGCATTTATAATATTAGTAGGATAGTAGGACGTATGGTATGAAACAGAAAATTATTATTATTGTTTTGGTTTAATTACTCAAGCCCAATCTTATGTATTTAATAGAAGTATGGTGTAGTGCTACCAAAAATAAACTAGCACCACTCCCAATTATACAAACTAATACTATCAAATATATTTTAGATTATCATTTCTTAACTATAAATAAAATATACATGGATAATAGCTTAATGAACTTGAAACAATTTTACAAATACAATACTTGTATGTGGTAGTCGAGCACGCTTCGGCACGAATTGGGCCAGCTCGCACCGGGGAAGTACCACACCCCCACAGAAGACCGGCGTGAAATAGCATTCTGCTGTGTTTCGTTCGGTGAGTGGAGGAGCCGGAGGCCCATATCTTACCTTACCCTTCCCAGTCCTTTCCTTTATTCCTATCGCCAATCCTTTTCTTAATCCCTTCTCAAAAAGTCGGCAATCCATTTGTAGAGGCGTAAGGTTTGCAATGGACCTTATCCCTTTCCAAATGTTCATGGGCGGTGGTAGCGCTTACCATCAGTCGTCCCACCAGCTCCATTGCCGACTGTAACATAAAAAAAAACTTGGGGTCTTTATCCATAAAGCATTACATGACATATGCACACAATCGTACTTCTTACAAAATTGAATCGCCCGGCGCACCTAATCTACACAAGAGCCAGCCATCTTGCCTTACCGAAGGTCAGAACAAATTATGGGAGACGAATGACAAAATATGAAGACGCACAATCTCGAAACTCGTTCATTGCATTCATATAATAACGGATTTAAACAAAAATAGCATGATGTTTTTGATAGGTTTCCTAATAGCTAAGAATATCAATTAGTCGTTGTTACTAACCTGTCATGATTAAAAGTACATTAAAGTAAATATTTGAATGATGATACGTATTTTGTTTTAAACTTTAGGTATTTAAATCTAGCCTTTGCCCGCGGTTTCGTACGCGTTGAATTCGGAATTTCGTTGAAACTCCTCCCCTCTATACATATACTACACCTTCCTCTGGAATCACTCTATATATTAATATAGCTTAAAAAACTAAAACTAAAAAAAAAGAAAAAATTGTTTTTGATGTTAAATATTTCCTTCTTTACCGACTGCAAGAGTGTAATCGTTTTTAGAATTTATCAATCCTGACAAACCTATTAATCATTATTGCATTATCATCGGTCCTTGATACGTACGCAAAGTTTCAAATTAATCAGACTTCTGGAAATTGGTAAAAATTGTGTTAAAAGTTTCCTATATACATACAAACAACCCCAGCAACAAGCAACAATTAGCAAAACTCGTTATGGTAGACCATGCGCTTCTTTGAATGCAATAAATGAATATGTCCTAATCTAAAAATCATTTGCGAAAATCTAAGTAAATTTTATCGTATGTTCGTTATTAAGTATCTCATGTAAGTGAGCGTATGGGAATAAATTTTTTAAACCTTAAAACATAATTATTAATAAATATCTGTGTACATTTGATTATCTTTTCTAGTGATTTCGAAAATAAATTTCAGGTAATAATTTTATGGAAAAGCAAATGTTGATATGAGATCCGGAAAAGGATATACGCTAGCTTATCCCGAAAGTCCCACAGGAATAGGAGCTAGCCTAGGACAGTCAGGTTTTACTTGACTACGCGGCAAACAGCGGGCGAAACACTAGTTATATTATAATTGCGAAATGTTTATCAATTACTATTAGTACAACTTAAAAATATATCGTGGAAGATAATTGGGTATTGAAGTAGACATTTTTCAAATTATAATTGTATTTCATACGTGAATCGATTTAAAACCTGTTTTCAACCGACTTCGAAAAAAAAGAAGATTATGAAATCGACTGTATTCTTTTTGTTTGTTACCTCACAACTTTGTACTGACTGCACCGATTTTCATAAAATGTGTTTGAAAACTCGTGCCTTCCATATGGTCCCGTTTAAATTTGACCTAGTTCTGACAATATAAAGACGGCATAGCTCTTTTTTGAAAGAAAGAAAGAAAGAATGTTTATTTAACACATAATGTTAAATTAAAATAAAAAAGTGAACTTATGATTAATCGGCGTGGGGCTAAAAAGGGTAACTACTCAGCATGTGCTACGCGTAATGCGCAGCGCTGATTTTCAGAAGCCCCTTGTTGGAGTGCCAGACAGAAGAAATAAACATACATGCATACATTATATAAACATACAAACAACTTTTTGGAATATCCAATAATTTGTGTATCCTCACACAAAGAAGCAGAAGAGAAAATAGATCTATGTTTCGTCGAGTGTATTTGATTTCTCTATCTAAAGCTTAAATGTGTACTCGGATTCTAGCCTGACAACTGAAACCCAAATAAAAGATAGGTAATCAAGAGACAATTTTAAGAAATATATATATGGAACGACAATAAGGTAGTAAACTTGAAATAAAAGATAATTTAGATGTAGTTAACTTTATTGAAAATACAATAGGTGATTTTACATGCGGGCACGGAACCAGGACTGGAATGATGTAACTCTTGCGAAACCAGCCGGTAATCCTCGTTGGCAGCCTTGGGGTCCAAAGGAGGTGATACCAATCTGTTGATAGAGAGAAGTTACATTTATCATTTAACACATAACTGTTCAATGTAGTTCTACCGAGAATTTAAGGTTTTAAGATATGACACACAAAACTACAATGTCAATATTTTTTCTTATTAAATTTCAAAACACTCCTCTAAGAGCGTGTGAACACATTTTGACTTATAAAGTCAAATTTCGCCTGCAATGTCAATCCAGAAATAAAATATAACCACCAGAAGGCCATTGTTGTTGATGGTGAGGGGGCCACCAGAGTCTCCAGTGCAAATGCTGCGACCGTTGGCACCGGAGACACAGAGTGTAGAGGCGATGACTGTGGTTGATCCAAAAACACGAGCGCATTCAGCATTGCTGATTACGGGCAAGTTAACGTGTCTCAAGGGCTGGTTGTTGGTGATGTCTCCAGAAGCGGCTGCAATGAATATTTAAATGTGGAAAGATTTTTTCTTAATATGCTCATCTAAATGATGTGTTCATCTAAATTGATTCGTATTTATAGTATGGTTTAGGGAATATAGATCTGAATCTTGTTGTCGTCAATATCAAATACGTTTTATAACAGAACTCACAAGTTTTGATTTGATTGTAAATACTCACAGTCACCAGTTCTGCCAAAGCCTGCAGCAGTAGCGGTAACACCGACGTATTGGTTGCTGCCAGAAGCTAGCGCGATAGCTCTGATGTTGTCTAAAATTTGACACTTGAGTGAATATATGTATTAGATAAAAAAGGCGAAAGGTCCTCTAATAAATGCTATACTGAGATAGCGTTTATAATAAAGATTATATTTGCGCTTATGTTAAAAGTTCCAAGCAAACGAAAGCCAAAAGGCATTTTTTCAAACATTACAATTCTTTAGCACAGAGTATGTTTAATACAAGCTCATAATAACACGACAATAAAAACTTCTGATTATCTGTACAAAACGTGACACTGGCAGAATCCATCCTCAGTGGAATCGGGAGTTGCCGAAGAGAAAAGAAGAAGAAGAAGAAGAACATACATTACAATAGAATTCAAATGGTTTAGAATTTGTTATTTTCAATTTAATAATCTCTTCTAATCGTCTTTGTAGAAGACGCAAATATTGCTTGATCATCATTTTAACCTTGTATATTTTGGGATTGGATAAGGGGTTGATGAAAATTATAACCGTTAATCATTTAAATGTCTTACTGTTGAAGTTCACCCATGAAATGGTGGCAATAGCGACATCGTTCACAAGGGTGTTCATGTTGTAGCTTCCATGCATAGTCACACTGTTGGTGTTGATGCGGGTACCGCCAGAGAAGAGGCGGATGGAGCCAAGAACGACGGTGAAGCGATTAGCCTGGGATACAGGCGTGCGCCAGCAGTGAGCAGCGGTAGCTATCCTGTTGTTGCTGATCAGGGAGGACCCGCAGACGGAAGTTGCTCCAGAGGTAAGAGAGATCACCAACCCACCCTAAAATGCAAGGAATCGTACCGTTAAAGTGTTTCTGTTTTCTTGGCTCAGTAAAATTTCAAGGTTGTGACAAATGTTAAAAATTAATAATATAGCTCGTAATTTTTCAAAGAAAAATCGAAAGGACCTACATAAATTCCTCTAATATCAACAGCAAATTAATTAGCTTTCTCGAAAAAAATAACATTATATCCAATAATCAATATGGATTCAGAAGGGGCAAAT
>NC_052102.1:1931892-1934636 GCF_012273895.1 Zerene cesonia | reverse complement strand
TTATATACTTCATCTATTTTTAAGCTACTTATATGTATGTATGTATACTTTTTGGTGAAAATAAAATTTTTATTATTTATTATTATTTATTTAATATCGATTAAAGAAATTGAAAAACTAATCTTATCGCTAGTAAGCTGCTGTTATTCTCTGCAACTAAAGAGCTGAGATAGATTTGATTGTTTTTAGATACTATTTCTAATAGAAAAAATACTCCCCCTTTTTCATCTTGTATGTCTACAGACAACAACTATTTTTTTTTTCATAAAGGGTATAAATAAAAACTCACCATATGAGGGTGCTGGCCTAGGTTGGATGTAGAACCACCTACGATCCTGGCGCCGTCGAAGTCCAGGGCAGCCTCTGCCGCTTTGATGCGGGCAGCTTCAGGAATACCAATCACATTGTGGTAGTCCGTGATTATGGGCTCATACTGAGGAGCGGCGACTGCCACTGAGAGACCGACGACTACCAGGAATAGTTTCATTTTGAAATGTACTCTTCTCAAATTGTCATTGTCTTTTATACTATAGATTATCAGATATCAAAATGAAACAATACGCTTAAATAATAGATTAATCATTTTTTATTCAATGTAATGTAATTTAATTTTGAATTTGTGATATCAGATATTGATTGTTTGCAAATATGCTGTGTGTGACAAATACACCGTATAATTAATAAATGTTTTCTTGGACGGTGAACCAAAAATTAAACTCAAAATCATAGGCCACAGAGTAGGTACCTACCTTTAGTACTTAGGTACTCAGTGGCCCTCTCGCCCTATTAAAATAAATCACAAATTCATCAAACACAAAAAAAAATTATGAGATCACCATCATACTTTACGAATATACGTATAAATCTAGAAGTTTTTGAAAAGGTTTTTTTATTTGTAAAAAAGTTTGTATTTACGTGCTTCTTCACCACATGTTGTACCAAAATTTTGCCAAAATGGGTTAATTGTAACCCATAATAAACTAATTTTTATAGTAAATTGTGAAAACTGTAATCGAAAACGGGTGACCGTCGGCAAATTGTAATTGTGATTAATAGTAATGGTACTTTTCCATATTTCTGAAAATCGATAAAAGGAGTACCCCAGGGCGCTATTTTGGGACCTATAATATCTTTAAATCCTTGCGAAACTGATGACTTAATTCAAAGAATGCACGACAAGCTCGTCAATTCAGACTCTCAATTTTGAAGTTAGCGCTCTGATGCACGCTACGAAGGCGTTCTATTTGACAAAGCGATACGATTTCAAACACCACAATCGCATATCAACAGAAAGCAGGAAAATCTTCTTAATTTCAGTCACATTTGTGTGATGTTTTGGAATATATGAAATGAAATCAAGAAATATGCTCAAATTCAATGGCTCCTTGACAGAAAAATATACAATCGATGTATGTATAATTATTTTTAACAAAAATTAAACCGCCTTCAAATATTCATAACTAGTCCAAATTTCAGGGGCACTGCGTGCTCAAATGTAATATCTATTAATAAGTTATGAGGTTTCGAAAAGAATTCAGTCGAATTTATAACCTCCTTTATTGGAAGTTGGTTAAAAAGAGTAAATTATCACAAGCGAACCCGACCGACGCGCAATTTAGTGGAAAAACCAAAAATTTAATGATAAGTGGATTAGACGTAGGTAGGTATCTTCTGAAGGTCATCTATCACCTATCATTTTGAAAACATCGCGTTAACATTGAAGACGCTCCAATGAACAACCGACTCCGGTTGCTCTACGGCGCAGTAAGTGACCATTTTTAAGTAATTGCCACTTCATAGTATAAAGCAAAGTCGTTTCCCGCGTCTGTCCCTATGTTTCCTACATATCCTTAGATCTTTAAAACTACACTACGGATTTTGATGGGGTGTTAGCTAGATTGATTCAATAGGAAAGTCTATATGTATGGTAACATATATTAAACTACGAATTCAAAAAGCTAGCAGTTTTATACCATGCACTAGCATGAAATCTTATTCTTTTAGAAATTAAAGATTTTTTATCGGATTTTAAACGCGATTTTTTATTTTGGGTAACACGAAAACACTATCTATTTCTTTCCTTTAGTAGAAGTCATTTTAAAGCTAAATTATCCAGGACTTAGGACGGTATTACATGCTTACTCTCCAAATAGAAGGAAATATAATGATTTTTCCAAGTTAACTTTAAAACAAATATCATATCTACATAGTATACAGCAAACGCTTTGCGCGTCTGTATGTTAAAATAGGGGTTTTTTAATAGACAGTGATTCAAGGGGAAGGTTTATATGCAAAATAACATCTATTAACCGGGCCAAAGCTAGTTTGTAATAAAGAGACTATCGATACTATCAAAGCGATTGAATGAGAATTAAAAATACTCAAAATAATACAGTATTAGACAATCTTCATAAAAAGTATATATTTCTCTTTTTCAGTATTTATTGACGCTCAGAGGAAGTCATTTGTAATCGGTTAATCGGTCATCAGGAGGGGCAAAAATCAGAGGAAGATGAAGAATTTTTTTTATCAGCTTTAAATCAAATGCTTTTATAATTATTTTAATAGAAAGCAAAACCGCCTTCATACCTAACGTCAAAGCTAGACTTAATTTAAATGGGAGGTTCACTCCGGTTCATTATATCAGTTCGACGAAATAAACAGACAAACAGATAAACAAATCTACAAATCATTACTTTTCATTCTATTAAGGTAATTAAGACATCACTTGTACCTCATCAATC
>NC_052102.1:1925990-1930892 GCF_012273895.1 Zerene cesonia | reverse complement strand
CGTTACCGGGCGTTACACTTTTTCATGAGTGACTCCGAGCCGCAACCTAATTTAAGACGTTGTCACGTCAAAAATTTGGGATCGATTTTTTGTAGTTGTAAGCATTATTACACTAAAAACGAGTAAAACAACTTTAGTAAAAATATCAGTATTTCTGTCGAACCGAAACAAACACGTACCACACCCCTACAGAAAACCGGCGTGAGATAGTGGCATGCCACCGTGTTTCGTACGGTGAGTGACATAAAAAATATATGTATGGAATATATGTTCACTACATATATTTTTTATGTCAAATGCAATAGTTGAGTTGTGTTTTGAGTGTTAGAGACGCGAAACCTTTTTTAACCCCCGACGCATAAAGTGAGGAGTTGTAGGTTTGACGCGTGTCTATCTGTGGCATCATAACTCTGGAAAAGATCAGATTACCCGAATGTCTGCAAATATACACGGATGGGGTCTCAAATAGCTTCGTATCATGAGAAAGTTGGTGTTTGGAAAAATTAGAAAGGCAATCCGATTGTCAAGTGAGAGTATCAATTATAAAAGCGAACGAGCTTGCCCTTAAATGTAATCTTCACATTAACAAGAACCTAACATACCTATAAAAAGTATTAAATAAAAAATTAAAAATCCCCGGACTTAAGAACTTAATTTCCCTTTTAAAAGTAAAATATTATAAAATAAACTTATTCTTTAAGTACTTAAGAATATACTAACGATTCTAAAAAAAAAATACGTCGCGTTGGGAGACCGCTAATAAACTAACAATATAAATACAATAGTCTAATTTATTTGTTCTAAAAACAAAATTTAGAAAATACTTCAAAAACTTTCATAAAATTAAAAAAGAGTAAAGTTGCCTTGCCTTGCCCCGCCTCCCCGCACCGGACGATGGATGAATTCCCTGATTTATCGCCCGGCGCCCTAGGCACATTAGGAGCCTACAATATATTGAACAAATGAATGCAAATAATTATCGTGATTAATATGCCACAGGATTTGTTTCATTAAGATTCATAAATGATAAATATTTCCTTCAGTTTAATTTTTATTAATCAATCAATGATAGATAGTGATAATTAATGTTTGTTTATTTGTCAGCCCTCCGCCAAAGGTTTCGTACGTGCGGTCAATGATAATTCTCAGTTGTTATGTAAAATTTCGCATCCGCGCAAAATGCGGAACTTAATGGATCTTCCATGGGAATGATTCGTTTCTTACCCACGATATAAAGCGGCACTGTCTAGCCTCCTAACTATCTTCAGACACAATAATTTATATCATAAAACTACTCCGTGTGACGTGAAAGAAGAACAAACAGACAAACACAAACAGAGCTGGCATACTATACACAACAAACGATTAAAAAAGTTTTCTCAAATGAAATATGTAATGAAGACTAATGTTTTACATAATTAAAAATATTAAAAAATGAAACGCTTTAATGTCAAAATTTAAATAAATTGTATCACTTGCTCTTGTTCTATATTGTAGACGCAAGGAAATTATTTAATTAATTATGATAAGAAGCAGAAACTATTGACATCGATCATTGATAAGTGTACAAATATTTATACGGACATAAAATATATATGTCCCGTTTAAAATGCGTCAGAATCGAGTCTAGCCATAAGGTGAAGCTAATAAAAAAAGGGAATTAAATAGTAAAAATAGTATACATTCATATTCCTCTGTGCTTGTGCATTGTATCTAAATGATACAAATATTGAATCCCGTTAGAACACAGATTTTTTTTACATAAATAATATTGTAAAATACTAGCTGCGCCCCGCGGTTTCACCCGCGTAAGTCCGTATCCCGTAGGAATATCGAGATAAAAAGTAGCCTATATGTTATTCCAGTTATCCAGCTGTCTACGTACCAAATTTCATTGCAATCGGTTCAGAAGTTTTTGCGTGAAAGAGCAACAAACACACACACATCCTTACAAATTTTCTCATTTAGTAGGATTAATACACGTTAATATTATGGTGAACAAAAGTCTTACTGAAAACCCAAATTTTAAAGCGTAAAATTGTATAATCAACTAGACACTCGTCCCGGCTCCGCCCGGATATCAAGATTCCTGTTTTATCCCTCGGGAGCATATCATCGGGATAAAAAGTATGCTATACCCCAAGTCACCCTTGAAATTTTGTATCACGTCCATCAATCCCGCTGAAATCAGTGATTGACGGAAAAACATCGAAACAAACTAACTTTCACATTTATAATATTAGTGTGATTATAAAACAATTGAAATTTGTCCACCTCAAAAATTCGGCTAGAATTTGAATTTGTTACAGAATAATAAATTTATAGGTTATAATGGAAAATTTTAAGACTATCTACTGTTCAGGATAGCAATTAGATCCAGAATTATAATTTGATGACAATTTAATGAAAACGTCACATACAATATTTTTCTCTACTTAATAACCTGGGGTAGGCGCTGATTAATTCTGCTTACTTCTTCTTTATTTGCGTTCTTTGTAAATATACTCCTTCGTTTTAACCAAGACTAACAGAAACGTTGTAATGTTTTTCCACAAAAAGAAATAAAGGCGGTATATAAATAACTGGAGGTAGACAACCCGTGTTACATATGAAAGATGTCTCGCCGACGGTGTACTATTCTCAATAGAACTTATAGTTATAGTATAGATTATTTAAAAAAACTCATAAATGCCCCGACACATTTTTTGTACTACGTATTACTATACTACGTATTAAATCGATAAAGACGCTCTGCCTTCTGAACTAGACTATTATCACCTGTAATCTCAGAAGACAGTGTCTTCCCTTTAATTTCATATACATTATATTTGTTATTAACAATGATACTCCAAATAACATAAATAATTTCTTTATAATTGATATTTGGGGTTTTTTCTTCAGGAGACAAATAAAGGCCCCGGAAGAGTCAACGTATGAGACAAACAGGCAGTTGTCCGGTCAACACCAGTGGCTGCCCCCGTGTCTTGTTTATTGTCATCTTTTCATTACTAAATTGAACACAAACTGTTTCAGTCCTTAAAGTCGGAAGAAGATCATTTTCAAAAACCATTAGTGTTTTGAGAGAGGATTCTCAAAGATCCATTTCAGCGTTGTTTTGTTTTAAATTGGTTGTTGTTTTGTTGCTTTAATTGCTTTAGCTAAGGGCTATGAATCGATCGCGGTGACATTGGCCGGTTTCAGATGGTAAAGATGTCTTAATTGTGACATTAGGGAATCAAAACATATTGAATAGATTTAATCAATGCGACAAATCTTATAATTAAAGACAGGATACTTGACCGCATACGATAGCCTCAAACCTCACGTTTTATGACTTTTTCTAGAATGCAAAAAAAAAACGACTGCTATAATTTTGGCTTGATTGTACTAAAGGGTCTTTTTACGATTTCTTATTTGACTTCCACCAAATTTACGTTTTTATCCAACGCTATGCGATATCACTGATAAAAAATTAGCCCTACATAATTAGAAGTGATTAACAATATATGTAGTCGTCTTAACTGATTTCGATATCTGATAAAATCTAGTATATAAACTACAAAGAAAATTTGTGAAGAGCACATTTCAAAATGAAACTATTCCTGGTAGTCGTCGGTCTCTCAGTGGCATTCGCCGCTCCTCAGTATGAGCCCATAGTCACGGACTACCACAATGTGATTGGTATTCCTGAAGCTGCCCGCATCAAGGCGGCAGAGGCTGCCCTGGACTTCGACGGCTCCCGGATCATAGGTGGTTCAACGTCCAACCTAGGCCAGCACCCGCATATGGTAAGTTTTTATTTACATTGAAAATTCTCTTTTAATTAGAAAAATAGGTAATAATGTATTTTTCTAATTAAAAGAGCTAACTATCCAGCCCACATAGTGAAATTTGTGCCCTCACAAAAGAGGGTGCACTTTTACAGAATAAATTTTATTTTAAGGAATAAGTTTAATATTTATTGTTGACGTAGTATTAGATCAACATGAAATCAATTCAAGGCAATAACCCATCCCAGCTCTTTTATTGCTTTCTGTAATTGCAGGTCACCTGCGTTCAAAATAGATTTCATATTGTATATTATGGCTGTGACATTTTAGGATTTAGGGAGTATTATTTTTCTTTGAAAACTCACTAGGTAGTAATATAATATTACACCATATTTAACTATGATTTCTTTTACAAATTTTACGACGGTTATTTGTAAGATTATCTGTTTATAAATAAGTATCGTAAGCTTATCTGTTTACAAATAAGTGTCTTAAGCTTTCATTTATTATTACAGCAATAATTAATTTCAATAATTTCAATCACCCTAGTTGTATAGATTTGTAGAACATGAATATCAAATGTAACGTTTTCATTAAAAGATTAACAAATTGTTTATTGAGAAACAAATCCATTTTCCTACTTTTCTTAACGCCGTTAACCCTTTTACTCATTATTGAGAAAAAATCGTCGCTCCGGTAATTGGCAAACATCTGAGATGCGTTTCAGAAGCGCGAGCCCCAAAAGCATTCTGGACCTGTTATTATACTGTACGCGTAGATCTTCATAATCGCGCCGTATCCATATCCCGTTTTATCCCTGCCCTTAAAAAAAGTAGCACGTCAGCAATAATACTTTGTATTATAGGGTGGGTTGGTGATCACTCTCAGCAATGGTGCACAATCCGTCTGCGGGTCCTCCCTGATCAGCAACAACAGGATTGCTACCGCTGCTCACTGCTGGCGCACGCGTCAATCCCAGGCCACTCGCTTCACCGTCGTTCTTGGCTCCATCCGCCTCTTCTCCGGCGGTACCCGCATCAACACCAACAGTGTGACTATGCATGGCAGCTACAACATGGACACTTTGGTAAACGATGTTGCTATTGCCACCATTTCATGGGTGAGCTACAGC
>NC_052102.1:1921392-1924990 GCF_012273895.1 Zerene cesonia | reverse complement strand
CTTGGTCACCACCCGTAAATGTAGCTTTTACCAGCATTTCTGCTGAGATGTAAAAACAGATACAAAAATAATAATAATTTTTTTAAGTTTTCTTCTATGTACAATCTTGTTGAAGAGTTAAATAAATAAATCAGAAGGATGGCACTCCTGGCTCGCTTTCTTCGGCTACGCTACCTATATATATTCATATATACGAGATGAATATGCTACCTTGTGAAAAGTTATTCAGCGTGATAAGTAGGTGGGTACTAAGAGTTTGGCGGCATCTAGTCGAAAATCTAGGATCTAGAATCCCTGATGTAGAACCCTAAAAGCCCCGCTGAACCTGAAGAGATATGAATATACTATCTTGAAGAAATGTTGTTCAGAGTGATGAGCCCGTTTTGGTGAGAGGTTGCTGGTTTATCGTATTATTTGATATAATTTGACTATTGTCACTTACTATGTTTTATTACTATGTTTATTGATCAGTCGTGTCAGGTCAGCGGATATCAAATTATGAATTGATACGACCAATAAAAATGGCTCTTAATGTCTTCATTGTTACAAGCGAGCAGGTCGTCTTCAAAGGTATAAGAACTATTCTAATATCTAGTCACTTTAACTAAAAGGTCCTATATAGGTACTTGACGTGATCATTAAAACTCCCGTCCAAAAATTATTAACATCCCGTTGGAATGAGAAGTTTTCCCGCGGTAAAAAGTACCCTACGTCTTTTCTTAATTCATTATCTGAGTAGTTCTCACGAATTTTCGAAAAATGACTTCGAATGATGACAGGAATATAATTTACAATAATTAAATTTTTATATATTTTATTTATAGTACACGAGTAACTTATCCCAGCTGACTACGCGGTCCCCAGTTTTACTTCGATTTAAATTAAAATAAAGTGATGATAAAAAAAATCAATTATGAAGGCAGGATTTCTTTTATTCTATTACTATATTTAGATTAAATTAACAATATAAACGTCTTTTTTTATATCTCATCATGAATTTATTTTATTGAAACTAGTTTTATTCCATTTTAACAAAATTATTACTTTAAATTTACTGAGATCTATCATGTATACTTTGGTTATTTTATAATAAATTATACTAACATATTTTATGAAGAGTTTGATGTCAACTAAGTAATTAAATTATTATGAAAAAGCTTACTCATTGAGCATTAAAATTTTAAAGAGAAATAAATAATAGAATTAAAGAGTTTTAATTCAATTAAATAATTGATATAACTCATAAATTCTCATTCCCTGATTAATAGAATAGTGAGGGAATGATAGTGAGGAAATGATAAAAATCAACAAAACCTACAAAAAGCTGGTCAAACATAACCTCAAATTAAATTCCGATTCAAGACAAAATTTTTACATGTACACTCAAAACATGTGAAAAATCATAATGAGTATTACAAATAAAATAATTGCTTTATATTCAGATGGTGTGAGGGAATGAGATATAAAAATACAAAGATAGAAAAGATATAAAATATAATATCTGAATAATTAATTTAAAACCATTTGACAACAACACATCTTTTCGCGCCTTATATCAACAAGACTATGCTGCCAACTGCAAAAAATTTATAAGCGCGGCAACCTACGATACAATTTAGAAGTACTATCGAGGTTTTAGTAAAAAGTGAGGAAATGATTACATAAAACTGAGTATGGACACGATTTTCGCAAATTCCTGAGAACTAGTCATTTATGTTTGTGCCAAAGTTCATTAAAATCGGTTTGGTGGTTTAGGCGTGAAAGCGTAGCAGACAGACAGTCAGAGAAGCTTTCGAATTTATAGTACTAAAAACGTATGGATTGGCACTTCTTGGTACCCTCTCCCTCGTCAGGAAATGTTTAGAAATGGATGAATGAAAACTTTTTATGATCAGAAATGGTTAACTATAATCACATATGATAATGTCACTAATGAATAATTTATCACAGATTATTAATTAAAATAATTTTTTAAGTGAAAAATCATAAAAAGTAATGAAAACCTTTTTATAAATAACACAATTATACACCCTAAAATTTTTTGAAACTATTATTCTGCCTTTTTTCTGTATGTGTAATCTGAGGGCCTATTGATATAATTTCATTAAAAATTTCATAGTCCGGTATTTCTTGTACTAACTAGCTACTATGCGATGCACCCAGGAGTGAAATGACTACATTATAATTTACGTATAAAAAGAATTCTTGCACGATAACAAGGTTGTAACTTCAATTAAACGACAATTTAAACGAATGAAACTTTATTGTGAAAACAGTATGCGGCTTTACATGCGGGAACGGAACCAGGACTCGAATGATGTGACTCTTGCGAAACCAGCCGGGAATCCTCGTTGGCAGCCGCTGGCGGATCCGAAGGAGGTGATACCAATCTGTTGGTTGAGAGAAGTTACATTTGAAATTTGATTCAGAGTTGTTCAATGTTATTCTTTCATCAATATTGTTTGGATTGAAGAAATTATAGAATTTATAGAACTACGATATTTTCTTATCCAATTTTAAAACATTCCTTAGAACGACATCAATCAACAAATAAAATATACCCACCAGTAGGCCATTGTTGTTGATGGTGAGAGGGCCACCAGAGTCTCCAGAGCAAGTGCTGCGACCGTTGGCACCGGAGACACAGAGTGTAGAGGCGATGATTGTGCTTGATCCATAGACACGAGCGCATTCAGCGTTGGTGATAACGGGCAAGTTAACGTGTCTCAAGGCCTGGTTGTTGGTGATGGCTCCGGCAGCGGCTGTGATGAATAGTTCAAATGTAGGAAGTTGCTTTTTCACAATTTCATCAGCTAGTTTTACACCCACATATAGTGTATATTACTTTGCTTTAATTCATATAATATATTATATAAAATAGTAAATTTGTTATCATACATGGTAAAGAAATCATGCTACAGTAGTATGAAATGAAATGTCGTTTAAATTGTATATCAGAACTCGTTAGTGATTTGATATGATTGTAAATACTCACAGTCAGCAGTTCTTCCAAAGCCTGCAGCAGTAGCGGTAACACCGACGTATTGGTTGCTGCCAGTAGCCATTGCGATATTTCTGATGTTGTCTAAAATTAAATTAATCATAATAAAATAGCGATATCAATAATTGCTGAACGTTGACATTATATTTTCATTAAATGTAACGGCAATACAATTTGTATTAACACATCGAGTCTTAAGCTAACGAAGAGTCACAGTCGAATTTACAATGGACAATTCAAACGCATTTGGAATGGTTGTAATTTCCAATAAATGTTTCTCTTCTCTAATCATCTCTATTTAGTGATATGTGATAAATATCACAATATACTCAAGTAATGTACAGGTATAGAGAACCAAAGCGTTAGTTTATTATAGCAATGTAACAACAAGTGCATATAACAATCTTTTAAATTCACTCAAACTTATATTGAATAGAGATTGTGTCGCTAGGAGCGAGTTTATTACAGAATGTATGTTCATTTGACAAATTTTTAATTCCTGACGAATTTGGGGAAGCCTTAGTTGTAAATAATATACAAACATAAATCAAGCTACTTACTGCTGTAGCTCACCCATGAAATGGTGGCAATAGCAAC
>NC_052102.1:1861685-1920392 GCF_012273895.1 Zerene cesonia | reverse complement strand
GGTGGACGTCAAATAAGAAATCCTAAGAAGATCATTATAAAACCAAAAGTATAACAATCGATTTTTAATTTTTTCATAATAATTATTATTTTTTATAATTCCTTATATTTTTTAAATCTGTTTTTTTCGTATTCTACAATGAGTTATAAAACGTGACGCCCGAGCAATGTACGTGATCAAGTATTCTGTCTTTAATTATTAGATTTATGTCATATTGATTAATTGTAATCAATATTTTTAGAGTCTCTAATATCACAATTTTACATACGTTTACTATACGTTACCTGCCAATATCACCGCGATTCAAGATTCATAATTCAGATAAAATTAAGGCTTTATTTTTTTTTGACCCAATTCGTGCCGAAGCGTGCTCGACTACCACATATAGGATTTTAATTAGGACTGAAACAGTTTCTATTCAATTTCGTAAACAGTAAGGAGAATTTAACAAATTTGTCTCTTTTATCGTCTCATTATAACTGCCTCCTAATAATAGCATAAAAAAGCTGAGATATCGAAATCTTATATATTTTTCTTATGTTACAGTCGACAAAGGCGCTGGTGGGACGCCTGATGGTAAGCGCTACCACTGCCCATAAGCATTTGGAGAGGCATAAGGTCCATTGCAGACCTTACGCCTCTACAAATGGATTACCGACTTTTTGGAAGGGATTAAGAAAGGATTGGCGATAGGAATAAAGGAAAGGACTGGGAAGGGTAAGGAAAAGGATATGGGCCTCCGGCTCCCCCACTCACCGAACGAAACACAGTAGAATGCTATTATATATAGTACTTCCCCGGTGTGAGCTGGCCCAATTCGTGCCGAAGCGTGCTCGACTACCACATATAAAATATATCTTCGAAATCTTCTTTTGTCATCGCCCCTGTAAATTTATCCATATATAGCACCGACATTGTCTCCTTGGTACAGTGGTTAAAGGGCGAGTTTAGATCCGAGAGATCCTGGGTTCGATTCCCAGTGGGGACTATAAAAAAATATCTTGGTCTAGCAGGACACAGAAGGCTGATGACTTACTTGTCAATAAAAAATTAATTTCATATGGATAACCTACTAATAACCAATTTTTATCCTTTAACTTTATATGAGAAATAATGGATTTTGGTTTGGCGTGGCGTTTCATTTAGGGGTAGCATTTTAAAATTTGACAGTGCATTCTTATATAAGTTGGTACGTATAGTCCTATAGTCTAATGCTTATAAACATTCAGTGAACACAGGGCTGACAGGAATAGTGCGGGAGGCAAGGAGCGAGATGCGAAAGGAGCCCGAGCTACGTGCGCCATTTTGTTCGGAGATCGGGACGTCATGTAGCGAGATTACAGCCATGTCACGCGCGTGTTTTAATGTTTGTCTATTATTATGTGATAAAAAGTGATACGTAATTACGTCGTAAAAATAATACATGCTATTTTCTGTGTGAGAAGAATGCAAATCGTCAACTCCTGTTAAAAAGGATCACTTAAATCATTACTATATTAATAAAAGGGATCGCTTCAATCATTACTATATGTATTAATATTGACTAATAGTGAGTTGTTTGTCTACGAGAACTTTTATTACGTAATCAAAGGCGTTGTACGGTACGTTTGCATCTTTTTTATTAACTAATTTTCCTTTATCCCTTACCGCTTTTACTGTGTTTTTAAAAATTTCATGAAATTTTTTGGCTTTATACGCACAACGTCTTTTTTGCTCAACAAATGTGTAAGGCGCCTTGAAAATATTTATTTTGGGTTCGGTGCCTCAGATTAATAAAAATAAGAACATGGAGGCTATGCTTTTTCGATTAAATTATTGCATATATGCATAATTCAGTGATAGGCAACATTTTGGATATTGCTTCTTTTTCGTTAAATATTTGAGTTCTCTAGTGATTTATTTATCGAATTGAAATATGCAGTTTATAAATACATCTGAAATTATATTCAAATAAAACTGTTTTAACGTTTTTGTTTTTGTTTTGTTGAGTATATACATGTAATCAAAGAAAAATAACCACTGTTGTCATGTAACCAGTCACATTTTTAATATCGCGCCAAAAATCGTTAGAGCCAAATAACGTCACTTCATACGTAATCACATCATATTTAGTTATAATTTATTAAAAAAAAAAGTAATTTTTTCTGTGGTCACAATAGCAACATAATGAAACGGTTTTTTTATTCAATGGTCTCATATAAAGTGAAATGTTGTTAATCGTAATTCCTATAAATATTATTTCAGCAGCACCTATAAGATCCGTGTGAACAAAATAAATAAATGTACGAAAGATAGGCAGTCACATTTAACATAATTTGTATCTTATATCAACTTGGATATATTTAAAGCTTTGATGTTTTACTTTACGTTTTAGACTTTACATGGTTATATCAAAAGCCGATTTTTCAACACGATTCGACGTCATAGCGCGGCGTGAGGTTAGCGCACCGACGCGCGCCAAGAATGTGTTTTATCTGACAAAACCATTACGGTTACAGAACACAATTTATCGATAGTTTGCAATATCGCGAATTAGATTATAATCTAACGGTGACATCACAACAGGGCAAAGTACAACAAAACGAATGAAAAGTTAATATATATTGTACAATTAAAAAACACCTAGTATTATTGGCTGCTCTCTGTTGAGTTGTGTTAATCATTATAATTTGTATGTTGAAATATACCAAATCAATTGTACTCTTCAGTGTGAGAGTTATTTAAATATCTATAGTTAAGTTTTGTTTTGTAGTTGGGGTAAAACAGAGCCATCAGTTTAGCCAATTGTCCACCCACACATAGTTTAATCCTTATACATTATATGCATGCGATATTACATTATAATAAGCAGCGGTGGTGAAGACCTCAGACTTCAATCGAAAAGTCGGCGGTTCGAAACCAGGCGTGCGTGTAATAAATATGGTAAATAACAATAAGTAAGAAGTGCGGAAAGTAAATTGATTTGATTGTATGAAAATAAAATGAATTTATCTGCGCATGTGGATAACATCACCATTGTTCGAAACGGTGTAAGAAAATCGTTAGGAAACGTTAAGCATGTCCGTGGATTAAAAGTTCGACATTTGACATCTGCTAAGGGCTTGAATCTTCGTAGGAGGCCTGTGTCCTAGCAGTGGGAACATACATGAGCTGATGATAATGATAATGATGATACAAGTCCACTGATCAACCTAATCGAGCTTGGTTCGTGCAAATTTCCGTATTAAGCACATACAAAGAATGGAATTAGGTATATTATTTTTAGTACGATATATCAACAAATACCAAAATACTAATTCCAACAGAAATACCCATATTAATTCCAAAGATAAGAAGTATAGGGAAATATGCAAAAACGATAATTTATTTCATATTATTTGATAAAACATAAGGCAAAATAATGGAATGCTTATCATTCATAAATCATTAACGATACAAATCCTGATATATCGTATACCGAGATTATAATCTAGGTTCATGCATTTAATACAACTTATATTATTCTGCAGTGTGGACTACTAATGTCCCGCGGCGTCGCACCTTTTATACTCAAATTCAAGTTCATTTATTTGCATAAACCAAAAAAAAAACAAATGAATCATAATGTTTTATTAGTTTGTCTTCGTCAGATATACTGCCATGAATAATACATTGATAGGAAAAAGAATCATTTCCAGACACGTGACGGCATTAAATCGTCGAGCAAATAATGATTATAATAATAGAGTGTTTATTTTTTTTTATTATTTACTACCACACATTGATCCAAGACTCTTTTAAAGTTATAAACTAGTTTTCATTGCCTGTGCTTACACACGATACATTTACACTGTAACAATGGCGAGTGCACAAATTTACTCACCTAATTAACTTATCATTTATATTATTGCCCATGGAACTGAAAGCTCCAACATCACGCTGAAGTAGACACGTAATAATTTCCATGCACTAATTTACATAAAAAAAATTAGTTCTCATAATATAGGGGAAGCCTCAAAGCCTCAAGTGGTATGATTAGGTACGTAAATGAATCGGTAAGTCGGGGGTTCGAGACCAGGCGAGCGTGCAGGAAATAAATTGATTTTTCAATTTATCTGCACATGTGGATAACATCATCACTGCTCCAAACGGTGAAGGAAAAACATCGTGAGGAGACCGGCATGTCTGAGAATCAAGAATTCGACGACATGTGACATCTGCCAACCCGCACTTGGCCAGCGATGATGATACGATTTTAAAAAAGTCTAGTGTAGTGTAGAATAAATAAATGCATGAATTTTTAATGTTATGTAAATACACTGGTGATCCTGAAAGTTATGTAACATTCATTATATTATGATAATTAAATTCATTGTATCATCAAATAATAATGGACAAGGATAATCTCATTTTTTTTTATCTGAATCGTTGCGATATCAGATACACATTTAGTATAAAATCCGAACAGTACTTGCAAAATCACGTTTCAAAATGAAGTTGTTCCTGGTTGTCATCGGTCTTGCCGCTTTGGCTCAAGCCGCACCCAAGTATGAGCCCATACTCATCGACTACCATAATGTAGTCGGTGTTCCAGAGGCCGCTCGCATCAAGGCCGCGGAGGAGGCTATGGACTTCGATGGCTCCAGGATCACAGGCGGTTCCACTTCCAGTCTTGGCCAACATCCCCATATGGTAAGTTTTTTATTACGTACATAAAATAAATGAATTTTAGAAATGTGTTTAAACTGTCATGATGTGCAGTGTCTCTTATGAAACTGTTTTATTCACGTATATAACATGTAATCCATCTTTGACAGGGTGGTTTGGTCATCACTTTAACCGATGGCAGGCAATCGGTCTGTGGCTCCTCTTTAGTGAGTAACACCAGAGTCGTGACTGCGGCTCACTGCTGGCGCACACTCCAAGCCCAAGCCCGCCAATTCACCGTTGTCCTGGGATCCATTCGTCTTTTCTCCGGTGGAACTCGCATTAACACCAACAATGTTGTGATGCATGGAAGCTATAACATGATCACTCTCAGAAACGACGTTGCCATTGCCACTATTTCCAGAGTCACCTTCAGCAGTAAGTACTGTAGATTCTTCATTAAATAAATTACATATATATGTCTACATTAAAATTTGTCTAACATACAATCCATTTACAGATAACATCAGAGCCATACGATTGGCATCCGGCAGCAACCAGTACGTCGGTGTTACAGCTACTGCTGCTGGTTTTGGCAGAACAGGAGACGGTTAGTAGAAGAAAATATGTGGTATATCTTTGTCTTTAATTGTATTATATATAATTTTAACGCTATATTAATTTGCAGGATCCGCTGGAGGCATCACCAACAACCAAGCTTTGAGCCATGTCAATATGCCTGTCATAGCCAACGCCGATTGTGCTCGTGTTTACGGATCAACGACAGTTATTGCCTCCACCTTGTGCGTCAACACTAGTGGCAGACGTAGCACCTGCGCTGGAGACTCCGGTGGTCCCCTCACTATCAACAACAACCAAGACTTGGTAAGTGTACTCTTTCATTTGTATAACAAAATTATATCGTTCACTCAACGCTCTAACCAATTCATGTTTTTATACAATAAAAAAATTTAAGTCCAGTATCCCCCTCAGCCTTCTGATTTCTGCCAGTTCGAGACATTTTTTTTGCGTTCCCACCGGGAATCGAGCCCAGGACCCCTCGGTTCTACGCTCAAGCGTTAACTACTGTGCCAAGGAGGCGATGGGCGGTTTTTAAAATAATAGCAAGATTAATTTTTCTTTCAAAATTGCAATATTCATTATAACTAAATTGGGGTATTCTATTTTCACTATAAAATGAAAAAGGGTAAGGAATTATATTTTAGTCATTAGTTTTAGTGTTTCGTTATTATTATTTCGTAATCTAATTAGGACCGGCATATGGCTTAAAATAATTTGTGAAGAGGCCAGATGCATGTTTTAAATATAGTCTCTTTTAACTTAATATTGTGTATTAACAGATTGGTATCACTTCCTTCGGTCACCGCGATGGTTGCCAGCTCGGCCACCCCGCTGGTTTCGCCAGAGTCACCTCCTTCGAATCTTGGTTCCGCGCCCGCATGTAAACTCCATATTGAACGTTACAATAAAGTATTTCTAATAACATTTTGTGTGTAATTCTGTTCTTAATCTAAATCGTCTCCATCCCTTTGTTCTAAACCTGATCAACTCTGACTTTTCTAAACCTGAAAATTTTACGAGTAACGGCATCACTTAATTAATACAATTAATGTAAGATTATCATACCTATTTGAATTTTAAACAAGACGTCAATTTACAATTATTTTTTTGTGTCTATCTTTACTATCATTCTTAAATCGAACACGTACATCTTTACTATTATCATATTATATACCCTATTTCATTGCATTCGGTTCCGTAGTTTTTGCGTGACAGAGCAACAAACACACACACATCCTTACAAACTTTCACATTTATAATATTAGTAGGAGTAGGATTATAGGTTGATGATATGGTTGTTAAAAGCATTACAATAGCTGGGATGTCCCTTAGAAAACCGGAAAAGTAGAACCGAAGAATAGGCCGAGAACAGACAGCTTGTTTTGCTGGTTTAAAAAAAACCGCCACCCGGGAAAAAGGTGGGATGACTTTTCCGATAGATATGACATAAAGACGCGCGTTCGAATCCCGCCTCGTGATCATTTTATTTCTATTCTTTCAAAAAATTTCTCGCCTTCAAAGTATCAGAACTAGACCAAATTTAAATAGGAAATTAATTCCCTTGACAAACTGGTTCAACCAGTGGGAACTCAAAACGTTTTACAACAACAAACAACACACATAACAAATATAAAAAATACTATCGAAACGAAAACCTCTCCTCCTTTTTTGGAAGTCGGTTGAAAATCATGTAATAATTTTACATTATGAAGATAACGCATAAAAATCTTGCACAATATAAAAATAGAATGTATTGCAATCGATTAAATAATAATAGGTTGCTGGTTGATAATAATAATTGATAACATAGCACATGTCAAATAATCCTGAGTACTTAAATTTTAATAATTGCTTATCAATGTTATACTAGATTATTGATTACATTATATATTGTCATTGAAACTAACGTGTGTCGTATATATCAGAATCCGTTTTGTTAATTCGTTAATAACATTTATCACATTAATAACGAAATGATAATTTCGTGTAGGTTATCCAAAAAAAAAAAACAAAAAGCCGTCATTTTAGCAAAATACGATTCAAAAAAAAAAAGTGTTTAAAATCCTTAATATTAATTTTCTATGGTAAATAAAGTAATCATCGCACCGCTTGTACACAGTTCACACACGTTTTATGGCGTCAAAATCTATGGTCGTGTATTTTTTATTTTATTGGTTTCCAAACAACTCATACACTAATATAACAGTAGCAGTAATAACGTACAACGAATATTGTTCTATGTATAAATGTATTCTATGGATACAGAAATTACTATTTAATTAGCACGGTCAGTGTTGTATGGATCGCTGTGGAAGCTGTTCACAGAAATGGCACTGTCGCTGCCGCCTGCTCTCTGCGCGCCACTTCTAAGAAGCTTCAGCGCCCTGCGTGGTGACAATTATCACAGTAGCATAGTAGCATGCTGCATGAAATGGTAATTTCACACCGGCTATCTGTGGGAGTGTGGTACTTCCCAAGTGCGAGCTGGCGCAATTTGTGCCGAAGCGTAGAGCCGGAGATGGAGGCCCGTATCCTTACCCTTCCCAGTCCTTTCCTTTATTGTCCTTGTCAATTCCTTGTCAATCCTTTCTTAATCCCTTTCCGATATGAAGTCCATTTGTAGAGGCGTAAGGTCATCAATCGACCTTACACCTCTCCAAATGTTCCGTGGCGGTGGTTACCATCAGGCGACCCACCAGCTCCATTGCTGTCTATAACATAAAAATGCAGCTCAGTGGCACCTCGGACTTAAAATTAATAATTCGGGGGTTCGAGACAAGGCGAGCGTGCAAGAAATAAATTGTTTCATCACTACTGCTCTAAAAGGTTAAGGAAAACATCGCCCACATCTATCTGCTAACCAGCACTTGGTCAGCGTGGTGGATTATAGCCCGAATCCTCATAGGATGAGGCCTTTGTCCCAGTAGTCGGATTATATGGGCCGGATTTCGGAGTCGGATTATACGTGAAAGTGTCAACAGTGGCGGACCTTTTCACGTTTGCGTAACAGATTTAATACGTTTTTTTTTTGTTTTAAAATAAACATTAATAAGGGATTACTAATTAATTTTTTTCAAGAAAAACCCGTAATATGAGATAAGACTATCTAAGATAAGATGATTATAAAAAAATGTTAAGTATTGAAATCCCATACTTAAAAATGTAAGTATGTGAATAAAAAACTTTTTTTCCTTCTTTTTTGAGCGTTCTATATAGCCAGTTTTATATCTTTTTTATGTTATAATGTTTAGCGTGTTTATTTAAATCTCTCCTATTATCTCAATAGGAGAGATTTCAAAAATTCTTGAACGAATCACCATTGAATGTACTTGAACCCGGAGTGGTATATCTCACAGAGTTTTTTGTTAAATATAAGTTTTTTAGACTTCAACGGTTATAGTAATTGTATTAATTTATTTGTCACTTGAGTACTTAATGTTGGTTCAATAAAAAAAAATTTAAACATCGTGCAATGGGTAGGGCTAACTTCGAAATTATATGAAATTGTCAAGATTGTGTATCGCTTTATTTATTACCGGGGTGGAGCCGGAAAGCTAGTTTATGATAAGGTAATATAGACTTCTCAAATGAGGAGGAAAAATAAATATTGATATGCTTAAAATTCTTTATTTAAGGCATCGTCACGTTATGAAATTAAAATTCATATTTTGTATTGGAGGAACAAGTGGCAGTTCTGGCAACAGCAAAGCTGGCGATATAAGTTTCGGATCCTGTAATAATTGTTCTCGTATTTCTGATGCAGTAATTCTGTGGTCTGAGTCTCTACACCAACACTTGTAGAGTAACTTACGACTGGAAAATAAAAATAATGTTAATTCCTTTATATTCCAGTATACTTAGTAAGAAAAATATATTTCGATATATTTTTTTAAATAATTGAAAACAATTACAGTAGGTAGGTTGATGAAACAACAGACGGAAAACCAACCCTGTTTATTTATATGTCACAGTCGGTAATGGAGCTGGTGGGATGCCTGATGGTAAGCGCTACCACCGCCCATGAACATTTAGAGAGGTATAAGGTTCATTGCAGACCTTTCGCCTCTTTGGGACGGACGCCTGCCGACTTTTTGGGAAGGGATCAAGAAAGGATTGGCAAGAAGAATAAAGGAAAGGACTGAGAAGGGTAAGGAAAAGGATATGTGCTTCCTGTGCCTAATACGTTACAGTTGTTTTATGGAAATAATTTAAGATATACGTGTGCAAAATATTACTTACATTGAAAGTGAAGTGTCGGGTGGTAGAGGTGGATAGCCACCTCCTATCACGTATTTTATCACCCTATGAGCAGGCCAATCACCGTATGGACGTGACCCAAGTGTAGCAATTTCCAAAAACAAGACCCCAAGAGCCCAGATATCTGATGCTAAACCAAACACACCACATTCTAAACTTTCAGGGGCCATCCATAGAACTGGAAATAATGCTTTGCGAGTTGTCATATATGTTGGATCCTCTTTATCTAATTCCCTTGCTAAACCAAAATCAGCCAATTTTAAAGAAAGCTTTTTATCAAGAAGACAATTAGCAGCGCGTACGTCTCTATGGACGATGCGCCGAATTGATAAATATTCTAAAGCAGAGGTTGCTTCGAAGGCCCATTTTGTTAAATTTACATCAGAGACCTCTAAATCTTCAGCATGCGATAATTCTTCTCTAGCTTTAACAGCTAAATGTCTTCTCTCCGTTAAAAATCGAATCAGATCCAAATACAAGGCATGCTCCATAAGCATGAGAGGTGACCCGTTAGCAAGACAGACACCCATGAGCTTAATGACGTTAGTGTGGTGTAAACGAGCTAGAACGCAAGCTTCACCAATAAATTCATTCTCTTCCAGTGGTGTAATATCTTCATGGGGCTCTTTTGCCGCCACTACTTGTGTTCCGTGGCCTGGTTGACTTAACTCCGCAAAATACACGCGGCCGAAATAACCAGACCCGATCTCATGTAACAATTTAACTGAACCACGGTCTACTAAAAATGCTGCTAGGGATGAAGCGTTTTTATGGCGAGTTTCCAAAATATCAATAAGTACAGATTTATTATAGGCTAAAAGGCGGTCTCGTCTAATTTTTTGCGCAATAAATAAGGCACAACATGTTAATATTAATGATATACCAAACACTAATATGGGAACGTCGTGGCACCGAGGTGCAAAGTCATCGCCGCTGCGAATTACGCATATTTTTTTATCTGGCACTCTTTCAGCATCTAATAGCGCGTGACATGTGTCTTGTATCTTATTCAATTGCCATAATTCAACTACTGACTTATTTAGAATTTGCAAAATGGCCATCGTCCGGCGTTCACTTCCTTTCCATTTCTCCACGAATATCACCGGATTGTTGAGAGAGTTATTGTTCACCTGAACAAATTGGGCTACTCCTGATAGGTTCAATGAATTCATGGCTTTGTCAAATTTCCTGAAATTTAAGTAAAATAATTAAAAATGAACTCATACTTCATTATCTCAAAGAACACTTGACGCTCTGATGGGTCGCATAATAAACATTAAAAAAAATAAAGTTACTGATAAATTTTAAATAATCAACGAAATATTGTTATCTTTTTTTTTTTATTCATTTTTTTTTTGACGAATAAAATATGAAAACAAGTTGAGTTTTAATACGGTATCTACGTATACGGTAAACCTATTTTTCTAAAATTACATACAAATTTAAAGTGAATAATATAAAAAATAATAGTTACATTATAGCCCCTTTTCCGTGAAGATCATACCGATAAGAAGGATTCATGGTAAGGTATGCAGCAAATCCATGAGCAAGCTGTAGTATGGCGTCATACAAGTATGAAGTGCCAGGTACTTTAACAGTATCCCCTGCCCATAAATCAGTCTTATTAGAGATATCATTTCGCAATTTTTGAGAACCACCCCACGGCTTTCCACCACGCCATGCAAAGTCTATTGTATAAAACACCAGTTCCTCAATACTCTTATTTTTATCTAAAATACACCAATCACGCACAATCCAGACATAATTTTCGATAGGTGAAAATAAATTTCTCCCTTGTGCTAAAATATTATTTGCCAATTGGCAACAGGTATTTACAATGAATATACGTGCACCATCATACTTCAATTTCACGAGATTAGTAGAAAAATTTTTTTGATTAAGATAAATGATTTTAGTGCTTAAGTTCCCAATAGTTAATATTTCTTGGAGAAAATCTTTTGAATATACTGTGTCATCCGAAATAATTGCTACTCGATTCCAATCACATTTAGATAAAAAGTAATGATATCCTTTAGCCAGATGTGAAAAACGGCCTGAGGTTGCGTATGTCGCATTTCCAATGTATGTATCAACAGCTGGGCCAGCAAGCATGAGAGGAAAATCTGCATATTTAGCAGTATTTGAGGCGATTGGAATAGCTACATTCCAACTCCATGCTATAGCTCCTGCAACGTGATCAAGTTGGTAAAGATAATGCATTCCCCAATTGAGATCATTTTGATTCGTACAATTTATTAAGGTTTCATTGAAAGCAATTGAAAAATCTTTTATCTCATTCTGAATTCTTAAGAACATGCTATTTATTGCTATCTCGTAGTATTTATTATATGGATCATCAGCACATAAAAATATTACAATAGTATGAAGATTTTTTTTCGATTTTTGATATAATTTCTCAAATTCTTCTGTGTTTTCATTCGCCCATAAACAGGCAGCTTCTTCCACATCTTTTACATTTGCATTAGCTTCATATTGTAGTATATTTCTTACGACGTTTATTTTAGGAGAAAAGGTAGTAAAAGTTTTATAAATATGAGGTGCAAATTTCTTTACTATCAAACCATCTCCGGTGCGAACTGCATTGATCGAATAAAGGGCATCCGAGACACATGTAACACAATTTGTTTCTGGTATTGGTGGGATGTCTATTACAAAAATATCAGGAATGCCAGACCAAATATTCTCATCGATGAATAAAAATGTTTTGTTAGATTGAAGTAGCTGGTACAACATGCGACGAAAACTTGTATCATTATTGTATATCACAAACTCTAGGGGCAGTTTTGATGCAGTTACTCGTTTCTCGAATTCAAATAAAGCGAGTTTGTCGTGAATTGTTTCATTTCTCGCGATTATTGCTAGGGAACGAGTCATATTGTAGACGTCATCAATTTGACAATGGCTGAAAAAGGAAAAATATGTGGTAATAATATAAATTGTATACTTATTGTGACAACTGATATCTATTTATAAGAGCATTATTCGAAAACAGTATTAACCACATAATTTTATGTGATTTTCACACATAGATTTTGATAAAAGTAGCTCATAATATCAGTCTCTAAATGAATACCTGATCTAATCCTAAAGATCCTTCAGGTTAAGAACGCAATTGATTTTTATATAGTTTATTTTACATAGGTATTTTGACTTAGGGGTGAAGGTACCATAATTCTCTTACACACCTTGTTATACATTTTATAATAGTAATAACGTGTAAGCAAAATTGTCATTTATTTGTATGTATTATGAAAAAAGGCCTCTTAAAATCTCCTTTGATGATAAAGCCATACAAAGTTACTGCTTTTGTTAAATGATAGTATTACATTATTACCTATTCTGCTTGATGTAAAATCCACAATCTTTAACAGCGTCAGTTTGAAGAAATTGCCATGTAATTCTATTTTTACAATGATCAGAATGAACGCGTGCCATAAAACGAAGATTGACTTCAGCTGCGACTGGCGCATTGAAACTCGCCACAGGATCGATCTGTCTGTTTTCATTCCCGCAACCATATTTATTCATAATGGCAGCTGTGGTCAATACTACAGGTCTGTGGAAATTTTGATGCAAAAAATACCCATTTATACATTCACCTTAAAATGTTTTAGAAGTTCCACGGAACAGATAAATGAAGTTAGAAGGGCCGCATGAGCGTTTTCATATAATATACCAACGTAATATGCCAACCTGTGGGTTGACATAAGACACAATTACAAATAGATTGAAAATTATGCTTAGCTCGCAATGTATAGGCAACATCTTGTACTAAGACCATCGCGCATCAGTCGCTAGTGCAGAGTGTAATAAAACAAAATATTGACAGATAAGAGGTGACATGCGTTCTTATACAAATTAGCAGTATCAAATTTAATTAAATATTCTTATCGAGTATTATGATCAGTTTTCAATATGAAGTAATACATGGTCACTGAAATTGGTTTGGCTAAACCGTCTTATTATTAAGATACTCACGAAGATTGAATTTGGGTTACATTACAGAAATACGCTTCTGTGGGGTCCAAGCGAGCGGTATAGCGATGCACATGTCGAATGATAGCAAGCAAAAGAGCAGCCTCCGCCTTCGCCGCTCCGCCTCCTCCCTGGACCACTACATCATATTCCTCCCCCTGGTACCTCACTCCAGATACTGGGCCTTTAATACACAAATATGCGTTGTAGTCTACGATATTTTTATATGATGCGATGCAACAAGCATCCCAATATAATTTTGCTAATTCTAATTATGAGCTATTGAAAAGTTATATGCTATATATATTAAACTTGCTGCGCCCCGCGGTTTCACCCGCGTAAGTCTGTATCCCGTAGGAATATCGGGATAAAAAGTTGCCTGTATGTTATTCCGCCTGTCCAGCTGTCTACGTACCAATTTTCATTGCAATCGGTTCAGTAGTTTTTGCGTGAAAGAGCAACAAACACACGCACATCCTAACAAACTTTCGTATTTATAATATTAGTAGGAAGTAGGACGTATGAAATATTAGGATTATTTTTATCGTGTCGATGATAGTTACAAAATTATTATTTTGCGTTCTGTTACGTACGTACAAATTAACTGGTACAACATCGACTGCTACGTGTGATAGAGATATGTAACAATCAACTTCACTGTAACTCATTTACATCTGTTTTAACTGTCAATGTCGAAAATGTAAATAATTTGGAAGTAAGAATGCGAAATCCCCAGCGATACCACGAAATATGTCGAATATTCGTGTTTATATACATTTAATAATGAATTCAGCACTCGCATGGTCGTTTTTATAGTTAGGTTAGGTTCTAAACTACACAGAATTTTTACTACCAAAACATTTCTCTCTTATATCCTCGAAACCCTGCGGCATATTCACTAAAACATGTGTATATTATACAAATTGAGCTGAAATTAAGAATTTATAACTTACCTTTATATTTAGTGTGTAAACGATCACATTGATCACACGCTACGGCATCAAATAATATAAATAAAACCGTAAACAAGCTTAGTAACATGAAGCCACACTTTATCGCACTTCATTCGGTAATGATCGAGTTGTTTGTACGTATGCTGTTATTCCAATGTTTTCCTTAAGTGCTCTCGGTTGAAACTAGGCCAATCCTGGATGTAAATAAGGCCAATAAAAGTGTTATATTTTCTACTTGACTTGTAGTAATTCCCTTTTAAATATTTATCACAATTGTGATAAGTTTATATTGTCACGTTTAGAATCTTTTGTATCTTTTGTATCTCTATTTGTATCTGTACTACATCTGTAAACATCGCGATAATGTGATGTGTGTGTGTTTGTTGCTCTTTCACGCAAAAACTAGAGAACCGATTGCAATGAAATTTGGTACGTAGATAGCTGGACAACTGGAATAACATATAGACAACTTTTACGATACGGACTTACGCAGGTGAAACCGCGGAGTGCATCTAGTATCATTATATGTTTGCAATTAATGAAATTTTACGTCGCAACAAAAAAGGAAGGTTTCTATCTTTGGAATGTAATTTAAATACATATAAATACATCATTAATTATAATACATAATTTGCCTCGTATAATATATTAAAATATACAAGAAAATAATTTAATTTATTGGCTACATGTATACTCGTATGTAAAAAAAATCTTGAAAAAAGAGAGCAGATATTTTGAATGAATTAAAATATGTATTTCTATTTACATCTACATTTATTTTATTCTGTTGCTAAAAACCATCATAAATAATACAAAATACAGGTGTAAAAAATATTATATTTGTGATGTCTTTCGTATACAACATAACCCAATCATTAATATCAACATAGAATCACAATTACTTAAACATAACTTAAAACTTAGCTACAAATTGACTAGATTTATTCGGAATGTATCAATTAGGTACTAAATATGACAAACATCATTTAGTTAAATACGAATTATAACTCAACCAATATATATGAAAGAATAAATATCAATAAATAAGTTATTACATTGCATAACATTTAAGTTAATGTTAACAATAAGAAACACTATGTAATAATATATATTTTTTTGAGATTCTTATCGAATATTAAGACATTAAGCTATATAAATAATAGATATTACAGTAATTTTTATAATTAAGTACGTACGAATGAACATATATTTTACTCTATTTGAAATAAGGCGACTTCTCTATAAAAAATTACAATGACGTTACATTTATTAAACTATCAAAATCTTAAAAGAAATGAAAGAGATGGAAGAATTTTATCCTGAAATGTCTAATTATTGTTACATCTCTTTCAAAAGTTTGTGTGATCGAATGCATTAGAATGCAGTTAAAATTTTAAATTATAGTTTTCTAGTTATACGACGTAAAATAATGTTTATTTTTAGATCGAAAAAGTTTAGGCGGTTACGTAAAAAGATATTAAAATTTTGTGCTCTTAGAAAAATCTAGAATTTTTGGAAATTAAAATTACGTATAAAGGCACGTAATTAAATAAATTAAAATTACGTATTAAAGTAATTAAAGGCACGTACAATGTACATTCATAAACGAACATTACACATTAAGTCCAATTTCTGCTACTTAGGAACAAAGAAAACTAGCACAGTCTATTAATGCTTCTACTTGTATAAGTAGTAGATACCATGCTATCACAGTATTGATAAAATACACGTTTCAGAGGCATCTTAGCGAAATATATATAATGTTATGTACATATTACTACATTTTAAATTTTGCCGTAATTTTATACATTTTTTTATGTTTAGATGTCAATATGGAAAAGTATTTCTACCTTCAAATATTAGGAGTTTATTTTAGTTATGATGTTACATCTTATTATGTGTAGATGCCCCATACACTTAATTAATGTATAAATAGTAATATAACTGTAACCAGAAATACATTTGTTTTAAAAAATATTTTATGATACACACCCCCCCCCCCCTTTCTTTCATATTGCTTGAAATTTGAAATCTACAAAACTTTATAACCAGTTACAGTATTAGGAACAATAGCACTATGTTAATAAAGAAAATTAGGGACAAAGTTCAAATCATCTTAATATATAGTTATTAATTTTATTACAAGCTTTTTTTTAAATTGACCGCATCCTCGGTACAATGGTTAACGCGTTAGCGTAGAACCGAGGGGCAATGGGTTCGATTCCTGGTGGGAAGACAATTTTTTTTTAACTCACAATGTAAATATGTATGTTCGGATGAAATCTTCCAACTTAAAGCAGACATTTTTAACCGATTGAGCTGACATGTACAACGACGTCATAAAAGCAAGTCACTGTATTTTTTGTGTTTGTCACCTTCTTACTAGATGAGTCGATTTATATGATTCTTTTTTTATTTCGAAAGCTGGTGCCTCCCGTGTGGTCCCATTGTGTTTAATGTGAAATGACATTATAAGCTACCACTGGTCTTTTAATGCATTTAAATAAAACCTTGTTTTTAAAAAATGTTTTTCACTTTTTACTATTTTCTAGAAACATTGTCCCCATTCCTTTACTCATATGGTACGGGTTATTATGTTCTAAAGGGATTTAATTATTAATATATCGAAATACCCTGTTTCAACCTTAACAAAGAAGATATCATTTGGCAGGAAGCAGACGACAGTTTTTTCTAGAATTCTCATTTACAGAACTAATGCGCTAATTCTATGGAAGAAACCTATCGTTTTCCCTCGGTCCATCTGTACTAAGGTACGTGGTGTCTGTGGTCGCTGATGCAGGAGCTGCCCAGGACACCCACCGAGCCTGGAATGTAGGCCATTAATTAAACTGTGCATTTTAATATTGAACAATGCGTATTTTTATAAATATTGTATTCAGTCACATGCATAAATTTAATTTGTTAATATAATCGTGTAGGGAAAGTATCTCCATCGATACATTGACACTATATGAGTGTAGTTCGCGTGTCTTTTGAGTTAGTGTCATTAGAGTGAGTGTCAGACCGTAAGAGTAAATGTAAGCGTCATTATATCATATAAATAGACTTAAAAAATAGAGTAATTGTAAGTACATCAGCAATCTCTTTCGGTAGCCGCCAAGAGTCAGCATCAAGGGTGAGTGCGTCCAGCGGAACATCGAGGCAGGGTGTCAGCAGTCGTGGGGTGTCCGCTATGAATGCGGCAACTTCTGACGCGGTGGGACGGGCTTTGTATTCCGCCTGCCAGCAGGATTTTATGAGCCCCTCTCTGGAAATTTATTTTTATGAAAGTATTTCCGTTTTAATTTAGAATATAATATGGAACATAAGAAGAGATTAGTGCCAGTTTTTGTTTTTATTAAATTTGATTAAAATATTTTTATAGGGGATTATGAGACATCCAACTATTTATAGCAGATATTTGCTGTGATAACTTTATATAGCTGTGTTAATCTATATTATAGCCTTGCACTATTTTTTTTATACTTAGAATCTGAGCAATTTTGCGTAGCGCAAATTGGTAATAATTAACAATATTTAAACTAATAATTTTTATATACTTCTACTTTGTTTGGCAAGGTATTTTCGTTTAATATGATACTTTGGCTACTACAAAAACTCCCAATTTTAATAAAACTATTAATTAAACCAGCTCAGTAGCTCGTTCTGGCGTAAAAAAATAATTATCTCGATAAATTTTAACGCCTGCACAAAAATTACATGACATTTTGCTGACTTCTTTGTATAGGCGTTAAAATTATTCTAATATAAAAAAAAAATTAAATGACTTACAACTGTGGTTTCAATCCCGCCGGCAAAGCGATAGTCTGTCCCGCTTTCACTTTCGCCAATACTTCACTGTTACTCAGTCCTTGATATGGCAGCGACCCAAACGTGACTATTTCATACAACAATACCCCAAATGACCACACATCTGAAGCTGGTAAGAATATCCCGAATGCCAGACTTTCTGGTGCCATCCATCTAACTGGTAACATTCCTTTCCTGCTAAATCTATAATAATCATTCTCAAAAACAAGTCTTGTCATTCCGAAATCTGCCAATTTCACAACCCGTCTTGCACTCACTAGACAATTCCTAGCTGCTACGTCTCTATGCACGTATCTCATTTGAGCAAGATAGGACAGTGCTCTAGCCACGTCCAAAGCCATCCCAGTTAAGCGTCTAGCTGACACCTGTTCTTCTGGATCGTCACTGCTATCGGCGTTGGCTAAATGCCGTCTAGCTAGAAGGTAATTCTTCAGATCTCCATATAACATGAATTCCATTACTGTACAAACAGGTTCGGTCTTCGTTATGACAGCCAGTAGACGTACAACGTTCTTGTGATCGAAGCGTTTCATAGCTTCTGCCTCAGACAGAAAGTCAACCTTTTCTTCATTACTAGCACCGGCTTTGAGAGTTTTCACTGCCACGGCCGTCCAACCTCGATCTTCAGCTAATAACGCGTGACCACCATAAACTGTTCCAAATGCCCCCATACCTAGCTTTCGATTGATAACTACTCGCTCTCGGGGGATCTCCCACGGATCCAAACCTACTGTTTTCCCGACTGTTAGTCTTCGTAACGTCAAAGCTTCTAATTTCGCGCGATACTTTTTCTCAGCGCGACGTTTACAATATATTACCAGAGCTGTTAGTAGAGTCACTGTAAATGCTAACAATGATGATGCAAGGAGAATGGACGCAGTGCGGCATTCTATCCGGAATGCATCAGCTAATGATTGCAGGGCACATGTTTCATGGCCATCATCTGGGACGTGACCATCTGCGGTGTACCATTTCAAAGAACTTTCGAATTCGAGTTTGTTGTTTGACCAGCGGGCGATTTTCCGCCGTTGGTGACCATCCCATTGGTAAATGATAAGAGGTGAGGTTCGGGCGTATACTGCGCCGTTGTCACCTCCGAGTTTAGTCCATTCAAATTTGCCAGTTAGTCCAACATACTCTGATGCTGTTGCATTTGCCAATAACGTTCTGTAATAAGAAAAATACATGCTTAGTAGAATAATGTAACATTATTTTATCAGAAATAAAAACAATATGCTTGTCTGTACCTAATAAGATTTGGTTCATGTAGATCATTCAGCGCAGTGGGTGTATCAGCGATTAGTTGTTTCAGTGTACTAGCCCATAGCCGTAACGTATCATACAATAATACTGCATGTGGTCCAGGATTCTTGCAATCCACTTTAAGCCATGTACAAGCTTCACGCCACCGCGATTTCCAAGCTTCATTTTCCTCTGATACAGTTTTGTTTGAGACCTCCTGAAATTTTTAACACAAAAATAAGGTAACTCGATTAATCATTTAAAGCAATTTTTCAGCTACTTGAATTCACCTTTACACAGTTATTTTGAAAATATAAGTAGAAAACTCATTAAACAATATTATTACACAAAGTTAATGAGTGTGCAATTATCAAAGCTTAAACCATTATATTGACCGAAAATTTCCGAATCAACACTGATCAAAATAAACCTAAAAATCTAAACTAAACTTTACGGATATTTTTCTAAACACTCACATCTTCCAACCACGGCATCAACCAATCAGGAGCCACGGAAATATGTCCCATGGCCATTTCTGCGATTTCCTCCGCGGAACACGTATCGGATTCCGTAGGTATGTCCCAAGTGGGGGGAAGTGTGGAGGGGAGGATCCAGACAGCTCCATTCCTGGGGGTTAGACCGGATTTGTGGCCGGCGCATAGAGCTCGACGTACTGCCCTCGCGTCTTCTACGCAGATGTAGATTATTCTTCCGTTTGTACGTGCGGCTCGATCTGCCCACTGGTAAATAATAAAGTAAATAAATAAATACTTTAATGCACTCACACAAATGCACTCGCACAAAATCAAGAAAGCGGACGTTTTGACGTAGTTAACTGCTATTGTAAAACAAATTCTAAAAAGATAATCGCATATTACGTAACCGAACGTTTTGATATAACCGTTACTTCTATAAAAATAATATCATTTCTTGTACCGTTAAAGCCCTATTTATAAATGCTAGGTGTAGGAGTAAGTCTATCTTCAACACTTTGTTTATTTTTCAATATCGATACAATATTTAATTCATCGAAATAATGCTTCATATTGATTGAGATGGTTCTTAATTATATCAATTAATATGAAGCGAATTATATAAAAAAATGTGTAATATGCTATTTGAAACAAATGTTATATCACTATAGTGTTAATCAATCTCTACATACAAACACGTAAATTACCTGTGCAAAAATAGCCGGATCATTTTCCAAACGATCATCCGGCAGTTCCAAATGGACTACGAAGTCTACACCCAGACTGGCCGTGGCAAGAGCTGAATGGGTCGACGCCTCACTCAATGAGACGACACGTCTCCAGCCCAAAGACCCCATCAAAGCAGAAATAGCTTCAGCTGGAGTTCTAGCATCTCCGGCAGCTAATAAAGCTATTGGAGCCGCTGGAGGAGCTGGAGGTGACTGTGCTGTGTATGCTAGCGCAGGGAGACCGTGTGCTGGGCCCTGTCTAACCACATCGGCAAAGGGCGCCCCGCAAGCTGGACCCACAGCCGCGGTCAGAGTATCATACTCCCCAGTTCCTAATGCATCTATTAAGTATTTATACGCTTCCGCTGCGTTGCAACGGTCGTCGTATGTTTGAACCTAGAAAAACGATTAATTAATTATAAAACATATATAATTAATTTATTATTACAACACATATATTAAAACAAAAAGTTTACTAAATAGATCAGTCACGGCTTGAATAGAAGACCCTGTGTACATGGAAATTATTATTCTTAAAAATTTATTCATAGTCTATAGGAAAAAGAATTGTTATTTATGGACATGGTCTAATTAGCTTGAATGATAGAGGTTAATAAATAATGTTAGATTATATATAAATGGCCTCAATAAAAATAACTTACTTTAAAAAATGCTATTCCAGGAAATATATCTTCTAGGTCTCTATCAGCTAATGCTGCAGCGGCAGCCAGTGCTGAGGAGTCATACACTTCACGTATGGTTGCAACTGGTAAGAATACCACGACTCGTAGTTGACGAGAATTCCCTCGAGTAGGATGGGCTGTCAAAAAGTCTAGCGCGGCTGCTTCCGTTCCAATTTGTCTTTTTTTCTCCGCCAGTTCTTGCAATTCAAAAAGATTTATCCGGAACCGAGTCATAATTCGTAACGCAGCTGGGGATCTTGCTAAAGCCGTTGTGTTAATCCATTTAACCAAACGTCGACTTTCGAAAGAGCACCAATCTGGATCAATACCACCACATGGCGGCGGTCCAAGTTGAAGGTATGGTGCTTTGAAATGCTCAGTCCAGTCGCAAATCAGGGACCTGTTTCCGAAAATTGGTGTAATTCGGTGTAAATTAATTCCTAGTGGAACAACTGATGCTCGGAGATTATTATTTTTAACAACTGAATGTAAGAGTTTCGCCTCTCCGTCGTCACTAGTGAATAATGTTGCACAGGTGGTATTTCCATTACACCATTGTGGTTCCAATATTGTCAAGGGTTCAATGGATTTACTGAAATAAGTTATTAATAATATTAGTAATTGCTCAGTACTAACTATCTAATTACATCTAAACTTGAAAAGTATAAAGTTGGTGAATGAAAATTATGAAGAAAAAATAACAACTTACTACTTCGAAGACGTATTATCTAGAGTTTGAGATCCTAGCACCACGGCTATTTCATTTGGTGATATATGATATTTCTGCGCTACATTACTATCCGCTAAATCTAAAAGAGATCGTGCTGGTGGTGATGCGACACACACTCTTCGTGTAGGTGGCGTAACATCACCCAAATCATCGAAACCCGTACCACGTAGCAACCATGCTTCTGGGACACTAGCTGCTGGCACTGATAGCATAGCTACGTGAAGTCTAGCTTGTCCTAATTCTGCAAGGACAGATTTGCGGCAAGAATATGAGTCAGCTCGGGATGGTGATATGCACGTAATAGGGGGAGGAACTGCGTGGGCTTTGATGCCGGCTCTTCGTAATGTCAATGCGGCAAGCTCGGCTAAGGCCGGTGCGGCATCTTTCCCGTCGCCAGCAACACATGCTGTCACTGCTAGCGAGAACTCATCGTGTGTAGTATTTATACCTGTCGAAAACATTAAACATTACACACATAACATATTTGCACAAAATATTCCAAGTACACGTAGGATGAAGGAACGAAGTGATTCTAGTAGCTTATAGAGCAAAAGCATACAATATATTGATATTCCTACAATTGTGGGTGTAATACATTTCCCAGACGTGTAGTAAAGATCTAGATATGGGTAAATTATCTATTACGAACCCACGGGTAAAAGTAAATATTTCTGTAGCATGTATTAATTCTGGTACATAAGTTAGATCACTGCTAAGTAGCATCAAAATCCGTGAAATGATTTTCGCTAGAAAGAGTAAGAAATATATATCCGTAAATATTATTATATGTTAAATTCTTGCAAACTTTCGAGTCTATAAGAAAATCTAATCCTACTATTATATGGTGTGTTGCGGATCCTAGAACAAGGCTCAACTCTAGGTGGTTGTTCTGTTATGTTTGGTGTGTTGTGTTGTGCTTCTAACGCTCTTCCCGCTTTACATTAAGGCGCCTTAGAAGCGCTACAGCTGCGCAACTGTCAAAATTTCATACTTTAAACAGAAGCGCACGCTGCCGCCGCGGCCCACGCGTGCGCTCAGTTGGCGATAAGCCAGTGTTGTAAGCGCACGAAGATATAATAGTACGTCAAAATGAGCGAGTTCGATACTAAACAATTTATTTCAGAATTTCATATGATTTTTTTAAATGTACCGCGCCACACGGATCGAAACTGCAGCGTTAGCAGCTGCCAACCTAATGCGCTACCGTTTTTATAATGTAAAGGTACACACAATAGTAGCGCGGAATAATCAGAAGAGAATACTCTTCTGATTATTCCGCGCTACTGTCGCGTCGCTAACGTCATTGTGAAGGCGGTCTAAGCAAGTTTTACAAATAAGATATAATTACCTGAAACAATCGCTATAATGGCGAGCAGCAAAGTGCACGCCACACTTCCCCACCTGCAATGTTATAATTTTTGTATTATAATAATTTTTAATAATATTATATTTGTTAACTAAATTTATAGAAAAGTAACACACCCACAGTTTGAGATTTAATATAGTATTTTTTAACCAAAAACAAATGCAAAATAATTGATGATAATTTTTTTATTAAGTTATTTATGTATGTATATTGTTATGAAAATTTACTCTTTTGCGAGCCCTGTTTGAAGCTGGCCAGTCTATTTCTTTATTCTCGTCGTCAATCATTTCATTATCCCTTAATAAGCATGAAAAATAAATGGGCAAATCTCAATATATACAGTTTTCTTCTTAAAATTAAAAACATGTTTGTTTTAGTTTAAACAAGTTTTAAATGATTAAGTCAATAAAAAATTGGTAATTTATTTTTATCGTGAAATCCAAATTGTTAAACAAAACAAACTTATGAATGTTTGTAAACTGTAATTTGTTTAAATAAACACATATATACATATTAAATTTATTAACAATAACAACCCATTCAGTCCTGGGATTTTACCCGCATAGTTCCAATTCCCTTGGAATTTCCGGGATAAAAACTATACTACATGCTTTCTCAAGTTTCAAACTAATTTTGTACCAAATTTAATCGCAATCGGGCCACTTTCGCCTTTTATTATTAGTAGGGTACAAACCTCATGTGAAGTAAAACAGCGGACGAGGTGAAGGAAGATGGCGCAGGGTGGCCTGCAGCCGCGGCAGTAACCAGCGCGTATTATCTGAAACCACAGTTGTAGGTTGAATACACAAGCAATTTATTGCGGTGGAGCATGCTTCAGTACTAGTTGGGTAAGCTACCACGCACGGGGAAGGTACCACACCCCCACAAGATCAGCGTGAAATAGTTGCTACTGGATTTCTTTCGGTGTGTGGAGAAACCGGAGGGCTCCTTTCTTTACATATCCCAGTCCTTTCCCTTGTCCCAGTCGTGTCCCCTAATCAATTCTTCCTACAACCCACTCTTGGTAAAGTCACTAATCAATTTACAGAGACGTAAGGCCTCTTCAAGTATTCGTGGGCTATAGCGCATACCATCGGCTATGATATTAAAATAATTTTAACACTACGACGTCTTGACAAAAATAACTGACCATATTGGCCTATGTTACGAAATTTCAAGTTTCGCAACACCTAAAAGAGCTATAAATTATATATGCAGAACCAATAGAACTGACTTGTAATAAACCGTCAAAATTTTATTGATCATAATGTTGAGATATAATTAATTATGAAATCGTAGTGCAATAAAACTCCCGTAATATGCCAATTAATACATATAGAATGTTTACCTTCTAGATATCGTAATTAAACTGCGAAACTGCGTTGCGATTTAAAGAACCGGTCTAAATTTGATAAGCATAATACATTTTTATGCTAGAGCGGGCACCAGAGCTTGTGGTGGCTCATAAACATTTGCAAACGTAGGTCATCTGCAAATGCGTATCCCGCTTTTAAGGTGTAAAGAATACAGAAAGAATTGACGTAGATATAAAGGAAAGGACTCGGGTAAGGAAAAGGAAACGAACGACTTCCTACGAAACTACTACTAACTACGAAATTAATTATAATCAGCGGAGGACAATAGTACAAGTGAATTAGTCTTTTAGTTTGAAGGTACTACTGCCCTAGCTGTTCCTTTTTAATTTATTTTCTGATATTTCTTGTTAGTTTTAGATACATTTTTCATTCGCTACAATACACAGACCACATTAAAATATATTCCTCTTTTAAAATGATAATAAATCAATCTTGTTGTACCTATATATATGAAAAACACTAATACAAGTAAATAAAAGAGAATTTTAATAAACAATCACATACTGAATATGGGTCTCAATGCGGACTCACTACGCCCCTTTTTAGGTTTATTTCAAGGACAACACCAACATTTAATGTTTTTTTTTGTATATACCATAACTACTATAATATAACATAACACCAACACACGGTTTTATGAATTTCCGACGTACGATAACTAACCACTTCCGTTTCTTTTATTGTTTTGTATTCTCATAAAAGAGGCACGTTTGCGCAATAAATAAATATCTTTACAATCTTTGTTTATGTTACATTCATAGCATTATTAGCTACTAGCTGCGCCCCGAGGTTTCACCCGCGTAGGTCCGTATCCCGTAGGAATATTGGGATAAAAAGTTGCCTATATATTATTCCAGTTGTCCAGTTATCTACGTACCAAACTTCATTGCAGTTGGTTCAGCAGTTTTTGTATGAAAAAGCAACAAACACACACACATCCTTACAAACTTTCGCATTTTAACATGTTTTTATCCCGATATCCCTACGAGATACGGACATACGCGGGTGAAAACGCGGGCCGCAGCTAGTTATTCTATAAAATCGATAAAAGAATATAACATTTAATAAAAGAACGGGTAGTTTTATCCTACATGTGCTTGATTTATAACATAAAACATATGCTTCTCTAATGTAGCATTTTATTTCTACTTTCACTCAAACTCTATGTAATTATTTGAATAACCTACGTAACAATATAAGGAGTGTGCACTTGTGTGCACTTCACTGCTTAATTAGTACAATGTTTTACACTTTACAGAAGCATTACCTACGTTACGAAAGCAAATTAAAAAGATGAATTTATTTTAAAAAATACTTTGTCTATGGTATGCAATAATAATTAAGTACTTATTTTATACTGTCATTGTATATATTGACATAGATTTATTTAATATGAAGTGTTTTCTTACAAACAAAATAATTTCAAAAAAGACTACTTGGTCTGTTTATCTAACAAACACAACATTTTAAATTTAAATAGAGACTTTTACATTATAATATTTTTGTTCGGTGCAACAAATAAAAATCTGAGTAAAACATGTTTCTCTGTGTGTGTTAATTAAAAGCTGTTTGCAACAATGTAGAATTTGAAGTATGCAACGATGTATTCCCCTTACGAACAATTAATTTATAAACAATACGAAATAAATAAGCATCAATGATAATTATTGTCCATAGAACGCAGCTGTGACGTCACAACATGGCGTAAAACATTAATATTATACACACATACATAATTAATCAATGAATACGTCTTATTTAAATTTCAAATCCGGCTCTATTGCCTCTTTTAAATTATCGGCAGACCGTGAACAGAATCCTGACTACGTTTTGAATTTTAAAAGTGTACCATGTGTTCATAGTTGCGTGAGCGTTTTAAATTAACTACTAGGCGCTCGTCCCGGCTCCGCCCTGATATCAAGATTCTTGCTTTATCCCAAAAAGCATTTAGTAGGGATAAATAGTATCCCATTACCCAAGTCAGCTCATACCCTGTATGTATACCAAATTTCATCAAAATCCGTTCAGTAGATTCACCGTGATTGACGGACAAACATCCAAAGAAAGAAACATTCACATTTATAATATTAGTGTGATTAACCACGGGCAATTAATTTTATATCTTATTGCACTCTGTTAGGGGTTAAAATTAAAAATATAGTAGCGTAAATTCGACTCTGGATCTTTATCTATTTTCTGTTCGAAATTCAGACTAAATTGTGTTTAAGCATAATTTTTAATACAAAAATGTATTCTATATCCCTTAAATAATATTATATTTTTCGTTTTGTATTGATATATATCATTAACCTTACAATACCATAACAATTACTGATTCTATTAATAGGAATAATATAATAAACATATCGGCTAATATATCTGTCTGTCCCTAGTTACCAAGGACCCAGTCCACATTCAGATGCTTTTGCCCACGGCTTTGCACGCGTTTTACGGGTGTTTTTATACATACAAACCTTCCTCTTGATCACTCTATCTATTAAAAAAACCCTATCAAAATCCGTTGTGTAGTTTTAAAGATAGGCATACATACCATACAGACAGACGAAGGATCTTTTGTCTTATGCCATATTAATATGTACTGTCAATTAACATTGCAATTCAATGTCAAGTTTTATCTTATTCGCATTAATTATGATTTACTAATAAATCTATAATAATTAAGCTGAAGAGTTTGTTTGTTTGAACGCACTAACCTCAGGAACTTCTGGTCCGATTTGAAAAATTCTTTCAGTGTTAGATTGCCCATTTATTGAGGAAGGCTATAGGCTATATATATAGACCACGGGCGCTAGTGTCTTGATAAATATTTTCAATTTTAAGTGTTCGTAATACGAAAGTACATGTCACTTTTATATACGATGCTATTTATTTTATGATTTTTTTTTTCATTTCCGAATAAAAGTAGACCAACTTCTCTATCAAAATTAATTTACCCGCACAACGGTTTCCATGTGAAAAAGAAATACAGTTAAATTAATATAAGCCTATCAAGGGGCTCCCTTATCTTAATTATAAGAATAATTATAACTTGAATAGTTCGCGAACGGCGCATCCTTTGCGATAATGAGGTATAATTATTATAAAATTTGCTTTTTCTTATCAAATTACATGAGTTCCTGAGTAAGTTCCTGAGTACCGCGGTTGTTTTTGCTATCCGTACTGTTAATAGTTCAACAATTAAAATAAATGTACCTTCAGTTATGACAGTAAAAAGTTGTACCGACATTGCATTTGATGTTGAAACAAATGCACTGACATTTCAGTATTATTCCATTACTCGATCAGTATCCTACTAATATTATAAATGCGAAAGTTTGTAAGGATGTGTGTGTGTTTGTTGCTCTTTCACGCAAAAACTACTCAACCGATTGCAATGAAATTTGGTACGTAGCCAGCTGGACAACTGGAATAACATATAGGCAACTTTTTATTCCGATATTCATACGGGATACGTACTTACGGGGGTGAAACCGCGGGGCGCAGCTAATACTTTTGTAATAAAATATTAACATCTTAATTGCAATATGAATATGTTACTCGATATACGTATATACTCTATAAAATTGCCTCAATAAAACCGAAAGTTAAGAGAAATTCGATTTCTTCGGTGTCACAGATATCTGAGGCGTGAATCCCACCTTAGTTAAGTACCCACTTAGTTTATTCATCATTATCAGCCCATTTACGTTCCCACTACTTAGACATAGGCCTTCTATGAGGGTTAAGGCCATAATCCAACAGGCTGCCTAAATGCGGGTTAGCATATGTCACATGTCGTCGAACTCATGCCGGTTTCCTCACGATGTTTTCCTTCACCATTTTTAGCAGTGGCCATAAATTTAAAAATCTGTTTATTTCCTGTACACACCCGGTCTCGAACCCCGACTTACCGGTTTTGAAGTCCGAGGTTCTCACCAGTGAGCCACCACTGCTTTATTGGTATTTTTAACTAATAAGTTTGTAGTCAACTTGGACTCAAGTATGAAACAAAGAAATAATATATAAATACATCTAAATGTAGTCACGGGCATGTGAGTATATAGCAGATGTTCCAACACTTAAAAATTTATATAAGTACTACATACAGTGTCTGCGACTATCACCTGTTGTTTGTGTAACTTTAACCACTCGGTTAATGTAATAGAGAAGCTCTAGCATAAATAAACACAATTTAAACACTTGCGTAATTAATTTTTATTTAGTTCTTAATCCTTCTTTACCATACTAATATTATGAATGCGAAATTTTGTAAGGATGTGTGTGTGTTTGTTGATCTTTCACGCAAAAACTACTGAATCGATTGCAATGATATTTGGTACGTAGACAGCTGGACAACTGGAATAACATGTAGGCAACTTTTTATCTCGATATTCCTACGGGATAGAGACTTACGCAGGTGAAACCGCGAGGCGCATAAATAATTTACTGATTACCACATTTATCTAGACTATGCTTGCCAATTTATATCGGAAGATTTATTATAAATGCTGTTACGTTTTTGTTGTGTCATGATCGGCAAAACAGCTGATGGGTCAACTGATGGCTTACCATACCAGCAGAATCTTCAGTTCATCTTAACATCATGGTAGCGCTTACACTATCGTCCTTGAAAGCAGGACATACTTTTGTTAAAATGGATTGTCGTCTTACAATGGGATAAGGAAAGTAAAGAAAATACTGGAATGCGACCGTAAATGGTAAGGAAAAGGAGACCTCCGGCTATCAGATTGTCAATTTTCAAAGTAAGGAGTATCCCGTGTCCCTCTTGCTGCAACTCACATAATCCGGTAGCCCATATCCTTTTCCTTCTCAGTCCTTTCCTTTATTCCTCCCATCAATCCTTTCCTAATCCCTTCCTAATTAAAGTCGGCAATCCATTTGTAGAGGCGAAAGGTCTGCTATTGACAATACGCCTCTCCAAATGTTCATGGGCGGTGGTAGCGCTTACCATCAGGCGACCCACCAGCTCCATTGCTGAATATGACATTAAAAAAAAGTCATTTACTATGAAAAAGGTAGATAGATTAAAGAAGGTAGTAGTATTTTAGAGAACAATAGGTTACGTCAGGCGCGAAAATTGAATTTATTTTTTTATTTTAATTTTATATTCTAAACCATTAGAATTAGGTACGTGCAAGGTTATAGTTTCGTAATGTTTCGTAATAAGAGAAATCCTCCTAACAAAATATCCATTTCATATATAATATTAAAAATATAAATGCAAGAAAAAAAGTTGTTTGTAACACATTCACGCCAAAACTACTAAACCGGTTTATATGAAATTTGGTACAAAGATAGTTTGCTACCCGAGAAAGGACATACGCAAATACCAAGTATAAACGAATAAGATTTTGACAAGAATTATTTATATGATGACTCATTTGTTTTGGTTGAGTTTTTATTTTGGAGACCGTTGCGTCATTCAAAGCAAACATCCGATGAATATACGACAATATTACGAAAACAATGTCAAGATTATTCAGTTCGAAGTTTTGGACCTTCCACCGTGGATTTCCACCATAATAAACTAAACTAGGTCCGTGACTTCCATAGATGGTATGACGTTGTAACACGTGGTATTGTTTATATATTAGATAACTAAATTTCATTATATTTATTAGTTAACTAAAATATTTTGTTAATATTAAAAGCAACATGATTACACCATTTTTATATTAGGACTAGCTAACCAGGCAAACGCTGTTCTGCCTTACTCTTATCATTTAGGGGTATGAAAAAAGATGTTGACTGATTCTCAGACCTACCCGATATGCACACAAAATTTAATTTGAATCGGCCCAGCCGTTTCGGAGGAGTATGGTAACTAATATTGGGACACGAGAATTTTATAGAATCACTAGCTGCACCCGGCAAACGCTGTTCTGCCTTACTCTTTTCATTTAGGGGTATGAAAAATAGATGTTGGCCGATTCTCATAGATACCGGATAAGTACAAAAAATTTCATCAAAATCGTTCAAGCCGTTTCGGAGGAGTATGGCAACGAAAACTGTGACACGAGAATTTTATATATGAGATAATAAAGTAATAATAAATTTTATAGAATTATAATATTGGGACACGAGAATATACATAGAGATAAGACATCAATCAAACATCATGAACGCTAGCTTAGGGGCATATTAATATAGGTATATTAATACTAAGCTAGTTTTTAACAGCTTTTATTAATTAGGAAGTCGAGCATGCTTCAAACATGCTTACGAATTGGGCCAGCCCGTTCCAGGGAAACACCACAGCCCCGAGGAAATGGAATGAAATAGTAGCATGCTATTGTGTTTCCTACGGTGATTGTGGGAGCTGGAGGCTCGTTTCCTTTTCCTCACCCTTCCAAGTTCATCCCTTCTTTCCAATGGTCAATCCTTTCCTTATCCGTTTCCTATTGAAAGCGGGCAGCGCAATCGCAGTGGCACTACCTCCACATAAGTACATCCAACGATACAACAATAACATCTAACCGTACGTCATACGTGAATACGCATTAAGTGCCGTAGCATAAATAATATAAACTTACTCTATTACCGTAATAACTATTTAGTAATCTGTAGCGTTACGCACCACATCGCTCTGAGTCAGTGTGCTGTGACATTTACTTATAAAAGAGACAATATACCACTATACTTCTATTATGAATTCATATCCAATTGTTTTCCAATTCAATAATTGAATTATTAATGCAAAAGTTTATGTCTCTCCATATAACATTATTTCGCCAGAGCTATTAAATTTATAAACTAAAAAAGACGAAGTGGAAGGAAACATGGGAGCCAATACTAACACAATATTACGAAGGCCGTGGCCTTAGTGGCAGCCTGAGATGCTAATATATGATAAATCAGTGACCCATCGAATATGATACATAAATCCAGATAATATCACTAACGATAGCTGCTTTGACGTCTTGTTTTCTAAGATTCATATCACATGTTTATCCCGAACATATTCTGTATATATGCTAAGACGATAACGTACAAACAACTACAGCTCTGTGACGTAAGAATGCTCCACAAATATACAAAGGTGGGCACATGCAATTACAAGTCAATGAGATAACAAGTGTTGTATTCAACACGACGACTTTAAACACACTCGGTCACAGCAAAAATATCAATGACAAGAAAGGGCGTTACAATTAACGTTGCTGTCACGGGGGCAATCTTTGAAATGTCTTTAAATAAAATGATATTATTTTAATTTGTGTTATCAGAATATTTACTATTTTCAATGCGCTTTTATTATTAATTCATCTGTATGTTTGTATGTAACCGATTCTTTATTCGATTTAACCCACATTAATAAGTAGTACAAAGTTTGAATGACATGTTTAAAGTGGGTCAAAATCGTGTCTAATGGATTACATTTGTGTGTTAGATTTTATTAAAACAAATTTAGCGAATACGAATGCGTTTTCTCAATTAATAATATATGCATATTATGTATTCAAATGTCACTTGCTGACCGCCCAAGTGACACGCCCACTCTATTTTCTACATATAGATATCTACCGAATGAAGAAAAAAAAATGTAATTTTTTTTAAGTAGGGTGCCAGGTTCACATAGCCGCTTCTTTCAACTTCCTGATCGTCTGGGAAGAGTATGTTCTTAAAATATGACATACACACAAATCTTCAAGCGTCAATAAATGGCGAAATCACACGATTTGCTCTCTACAGTTATACTTTGTATGTACAAACATACAAAGTTCCTCATCATAAAATAATCCCCCACTCAATTATTTGATTAGATTGTGAAAGCAATTTAATACATGATGTTTGATTAGCGCTTGCAAAACCAGATAACCTTACGATGATATATAAAGTGACTTTTAAATTACTTAAGTTGCTAATAATATTATATTATTTACATATAACATACATATATTGGGAACTAATCTGCATCTTTGTTTATAATAACGCTGTTAGATTGTTAGATGGTTTTAAAATTCTTTTGCTGTTTTATAAAAATAGCAATAATTACTGTTCACATTTGAGCATTTTTTATGTTATCGCATTGAAATAGAGATACTAGAATATATTTCCTTATATCTGATGTGTAAATATACATCTAGTGAATAGTTTGTTTTGAAAAATATTAATTAATTAGCGTAGTTTTCTGACAATTCAAAATAATAATAGATGACGTTTCATTAAAATGTTAATGGGTACACTGTACATGCCCATTACAAATAACAAAAAATCACTCGCGTGGTACCCGCATTAAAAGTAGCCTATGTAATGACTTATATCTGTACCAAATTTCAAACAGATCCCATCAGATTTTGCGTGGAAGAATAACAAACATTCATACACTTAGATATTGCTTCCAGCTCTTATGTAAACAGAACATGTACAAGAAAACGAATGTATATACACATAGATATATATTACGTCATAAGTGTTGGCGACAAAACGAGAAACCGGTGAAATATTTTTCTTTTTCGTAGAAACTGCCTTGTTGTTATTTATTGTTGACTAATTCACTGTCCGCGGCTTCGACCGCGTGTTTTAAGGAAATCATCGTCTCGGACCTCTACCTGTTTAGTTCCCGTTCAAGTGGAATCCTGTCCTTTCTCGGATCTCAACATAACTTTATGCTTAACTAAATGTAGCCCGCAGCTTCGTCCGCGTGGTCTAAAAAAATTTTCATGGTACGAATTTTTTACCCCTTTTTTATCCCCATTGGGGTAGAATTTATCAAAATCCTTTCTTAGAAAAAATATGATCACGACTCGGGATCAAATTTTATCTATTCTTTCAAAATTTCTCATTTATAAAGCATTTCAAGGCTATAAAACTAAAAATTAAATCTATCTGGATGCCAAATTTCAGCCCGATCCGTCCAGTGGTTTGGACTGTGTTATGATGCATCACTGTCAGTCAGTCACCTTTGAGTTATATGTATTTAGATTATATTTTTTCCAAAGCAAATCCATAACAGAACAAAAACACATATAAAAACTTTATCTTTTATCTATTTTATACCGTCTACTAACAGGGGAAGTTACCCATATCGACTTTATATACTTTGTGTTCGTAGATATTATTATTTTGATATTTATTAATAATTTGCCGGAGGCCTATTTCCTTTTACTCACCCGTCCCAGTCCATTCCTTCTTTCCTGTCATGAATCCGTTCCTTTTCCCTTACCCACTAAAAGCGGGCAGCGCATTCGCAGAGGCACTACCGTTGCGAATGTTCATGGGCGGTGGTGATCGTTTTCCATCAGGCGAACCACCAGCTCAGTTGCCCGCTATGTCATAAAAAAAAAGATAATTTCGTCGTACATAAATTAATTTTGATAATGAAGATGTGAGATAGTACATATTCCAATTATGGTGCCATGAACGAGGATGGCATAGATCATCATGGATCAGTATGGCAAGGATCCTAAAAAATTTACTGAATTTGGTAGCTTTCGAAATAAATTATTGTGTATTTTAGTATATTTTGTATTGAATTACTAGTTCTAGGCGTCACTCGCGTCGTACCCTTTAAAGCCTATGTGATAATCCAGACAATTTCATACAGATCCATCAGTTGGTTTTACGTGGAAGAGAAACACACATCCATGTATTTTTGCAAACTTTGGCGTTTATTATATATTTAAATAGGATAATTTTATAACTGAATGCTACAATTGAATGAAAGTATGATGATGAAGCTGAATGTCTGAGGATGGGTCTCCACGATCAGTTAAAGCTACACAAAAATAACTGCACGATCGGTTATAACCCTATACTAAATCGGTTCAGTGGCTTAAGCGTGAAGGAGAGACAGGCAGACAGACAGACAGAGGTTACTGGCATTTATACTTTGTAGCTATATATAATAAATAATAAGTACATATTATGCACTATCATTATGAGCTTGTTCGTTTATTGTTATGTGGTCGCACTGAGTTATATGACTATTAATAAAAAATATAATAAGACTAGCTGCGCCGCGATGTTTCATCCACGGATATATTCTAATTTTAAAGCTATATTATTGTGAAAATTCATTAAAATCCGTTCAGTACTTTATGCTTCAAAGAGTAAAAAGCATCCATTCATCCATACTTATAAACTGTCGCTAGGAGTAGGATATTTCCATGTTTGAGGTCATTGTTCAAATTGCTCTGTACTCAAAGACACAGAGTAAATAGTGGAAGGCGTATATTATATTCTGTGCTTTCAAGTGCTAAGTGCCGGTGCCGTAAGCTTGGACCAGTTAAATGGACTACCTATTGTATGACATTGGTATTGTAACGCAGGTCAAGCTAGGACTCCGGAAATGGTTAACAAGGTACATATTTATGGAAGAACTTTTAGTAGAATACAATTTTAAATAAGCCAGACAAGGCTTCGCGGGACACAAAGGACATGAATCGTCGCATGTCTTCGGACGAACGGACAAAAAAATTATTGACGCATTTTAACAGTTTGTTATGTTAGCATCAATTTTTTAACGGGCGCTATAAAAAACGATGGCGATTATAATAATAATTAACACACTTAATTTTACATTGCACAAAAATAATAAACAAAAAATATGTATCGTTATTATTTCGACTGTAAGTATATATTATTGATTATTTTCCATGTTTCGTTACTCGATAACTCCGGTTATTAAACGATAAAAGTGCTTTCATCATGTTCGATGAGAAATCGTCATTTGTCCTCATTTTATCTATACCGGTAGAAAATAATTCTAATATATGGTTAAACAATTTAACATACGATACATTTTAACTTTTAATACATTTCAATACCATATACAATATCCGTTGTAAGGACATTACGAAAAAATTCGTAAAAATAATTAAGTTTTATTTTTTTATGTTCAATGTGTGTTTAAAGTAAACAAAAAATGCTAATAAAACTGTGCCAACTGTCAAACAATACACAGGTGAAATTGTCACATGAAATACACATATGCAAAAAGTATTGAATTGAAATCTCCAGGGTTTCTTAGATTATAAGGCACTCTTCCGTTATCATTACTATTTATTTCAATTTGAACTTCAATAACGTAGGTAATTATAATGACTTCTACCAGTTCTCGCTCTTACACAATCATATATATGTTACTGTTATGTGCCCATAATCTTTATTGGAGTTGATACAATGATTGAAATAATAATAAACATCACTAGACACCGTTATTGCGATTCTATATCTTCAACGAGTAACAACTAACAACGCCAACCATTCGCGCCAAATAATGCATTCCATAACCTGACAGTTTTAGCTGTCAAATAAACGCTTCGATTATAAATAATTAATGTTATTTAAAAATGTCAAATGCCAACAATTGTATTTTTATGGAAACAAAATATTTTCATCCAGAGAGGCAAATAAAATTTGATAATGTTATGTACTTTATAACAAAAATACGAATAAATGAATGTTATATGTACTATTGAAGAAGAATGATTTTAGTTTTGTACCATGCCCAAAAAACTAAAGAATATAATTTTCTAAATTTTGCTATATTATGAGGCAAAATCGCAATCATCAAAACATCTGTCAAATCTTTGTACATATCTATACTAATATCATAAAGAGGAAAGATTAGTATGCAAGAAATGTTTAAAAATATTCTTAATAAAAAACTACTCTTCTAAAATTCTTCCAGCATAAGGAAGCTGCAACTTCACTGATTGACAGGCTATATGGGCAAACGGCTTGTATAGTTTATTTCAAAGAATTTTGAATGGCTAATTAAGTATTGTTATTTGTGACAACTCACAATTTAACAAAGACTATATCATAAATAAATATCAATCAATTCTTGGATCTCATTTATAGACTGCACTGTAACTCATATGCTAATAACATGCAATTAAAAATATCAGCAATAATTGTTATCACGTTCGTAGTCTATCTCTATTATCTGAGCAAATATAATCAATATACTTAGTTGATATATCGCAAAGTAAACAACTTTACATAATTGTTCGACTATATTCACAATAACTATATTATAAATATTAATTCACCTGTGTATGAATAAATTGCGATGTTTGAACTGTTGTCATGAGATAATCCAATTTTTCTAATCATTTGAACATTTACAACTGCACTAAACACTTCTGTTGCAATAACTTCATAAGCACATTCCACTTTATATCTTTGATTATTAATGAAACGATAAAAATATTGTAGTAAAGCGTTAAACGCGGATCGTAATATTCAATGACTGCTGTTTCACAACTGCGTTGAATTGTGTCGCTAACAACGTACGCACGCAAACGACTCTGTGCGTCGACTGCTCAGAATTGGCGGCAATCGAAGCTGCGCGCACGTCACACGTTTCAAACTATTTACTGTGTTTCAAACGCGCGCGCTTGTGGAAAAAACAATATCCAGGGTTCCGTGCCCAAAGGGTTAAACGGACCTTCTGCTACTATTTGTGTCTATCTCTCTGTTCATCTATCATCAGGCTGTATGAAATGAACTTTGATAGATGGTGTCGTTTTCAGATATTTGTTTGCCATGATATCGATAAGAAAAAATAATAAAAAATCGAGATTAAGTGGTTTGAAGGTTGACACAGTCAATAAATGGATGGTTGAACATTTTTTTTCAGTTGCTGCTTAGCTTGTTTTTACGGAACCCTAAGTGTCGTGAGTGCGACTCACATTTATCCAATTTATGTTGTACCATGCCACCGCGTAGTAGTTTTAAAATATAATTTTAATTCAGTTTGAAGCTAATTTTGAGGCGACTGGCCCGCGCCGGGCTCTTCGTTATTTGCGATGTAAAAAACTGCTTTGTTTTTTGCGTGTTTATGTTTAAATAGAAATAGTTGAACAACACTTTACAAATACCTCTGATAAAAAAGTCATTAAACGACTTGAAATGTATTCACTCTATATATATCTCTGTTTTTTGTACTGTTTCTAATCTAAATTAATAGTAGTTACACTGTAAAAACCTTTAGATCGAAAAATTGCGATCCCCAACATTTGAATTATTTTCGTTAGACTAAAGCTAATATACATATAGTATTATCACATATACCATAATACTATAACTAGTAATTATGTTATTTGTGACTATAGTATCGCAGTTAGGTGCAGGGTGTTAGGAGACGGAGGCCTGCGCAGGGGTGCATTTATAATTCCTGTAAATTTTTGTATTCAAAACATTCTAACCCATCATATCGAATGTCCATTTTATTTAATTAACGATCGTATGTTTCTATGTTACGTTGTTAGTATGTTACGGATGAAAATTATTCGACAGATAGCAATCTCGCAGGAATCTAACCGAGATTCTGATATAACGGTGTTTGAAATTTTGCTGTCACAGATACAAGCCATTGCGTGGGTACCTACCTAATATTATATTCTATCGCTGTGACATATAATATATTATATTCATTGAAACATAACATAAGGTAGGCTGTTACATATAAGATAGCATAATTCACGAGTACTTTGATTTTTTTCGAAAATAAAACCGCTAAACCTAAATATATATAATATATATCCTGTTTATAAGATATGGAGATAGATATTTTCTTTTTAATTAGGAACTATTTCGGGTCTGCCCCTTTTTAATTATTTTATCATTTAAATTGCTGTATTAATCGTAATTAATCGTAATGTTAATTGTTTCGTATTCTTGACTTCTTTTTGCAGAAATAGTGACGCAAATCGGTAAATAAATTGTAAGTTACTTAATGTAGATAGCATATGAGGTCTCATTGTAATCAGAATGGTGGTTCTATATATAGGCTATATAGGTTAGGACTAAGGACACAGACAGTTTTAGTAGATCTTTCTCCTTATGCCACAGAGTATCATTCATGTACCTGTAGATTTAAACTCATCAGAACATCCTAATGAGTTTAAATCTACAGGTACAGATGAAAGTCAATGACCGCCTTTTGTAAAAATCGGGTTTCTAGCTCATTGTAATGAAAATAAACTGTTTCTATACACAATTTCATGTCAGCTACACGTAAGGCTCTTCATATTATGTTTTTTGGATGGCCTTTTTTTATGAAAGTCGTGTTCAAAAGTTCAGAACAACAGTTCAATATATACTAAAAAGATTGACAGAGAATGTACAAAACCTTGGTCTGAGACTTATGACGACATTATTAGGGCTTTATAAAGGTAAATCAAATATCATACTATAATGTTTAATTCTTCTTTAAACAAAATTCATAAAGGATACCTTTTAATTTATCTGTCAGACGAAGTTAGATGTATTTCCTTTTATTAAATCTAAGCAAAACGGTAGCAACGCATATAAGAAGATTATTGAATCCTCGCGATCCTAATTCGGAATCATGAGATAAAATCATGCAGTTATGGTATTGGCTCTAACCTTCACAAATCATATGTGTTAGAATGAAAACAATCCGTTTAAAGTCTATGAAAATTTAGTCTAAAGGAGTCGTTACATAATCATACAGGTGAAGCTTATATAAGCCAATTAATAAAATGGTCTTGTTTACGTCCACACTCCACACTTATGTCGAAAGTCGAAATGTGAAACTATCTAACCTTGTAGGTCACGGCCTGTGAAGTGAACTAGACAACGCGATGTCACTTTCCGTATTAAATAGGCACAAAACTTATGAATCAAAAGACAGGTCGCATCCCGCCGAATGATCTAATTTTTTGCTTTCTTCATGCTTTACAAAAACTGTTTAATCATTAAATTCTATCCTACTAATACTATAAATGCGAAAGTTTGTAATGATGTGTCTGTGTTTGTTACTCTTTCAAGCTAAAACTACTGAACCGAATGCAATGAAAATTTATACGTAGACAGCTGAACAACTGGAATAACATATAGGCAACTTTTTATCCCGATATTCCTACGGGATACGGACGCGGGTGAAACCGCGGGGCGCAGCTAGTATATAAAGACTTATGAGAGCTGACTCGCTTCCTAATTAAGGCACTAGTCCACCAACCGACATTCTTATAGTTTATATGACTGTTTGGAGACTGAAAAAGTCGTTAAGTTTTACCCTCACTTTCGTAGCAAGTCAACTATAACGCACAACAGCAATAAAATAAAAGAGAACGTATGTTTAATTCACCGTCTATAACCATGAAATGCAATGTAACAATTACTCATTGTTGAAGTGTGTGGTGAATGGACGTCAACAAATGACACGCTCGGCTATCATCCAAATAAATTTATTGTCCTATTAAAATTTTAACGCGATTTGTTCATTATATTATTAACCCGATATTTCGGAGTCTCCCCGTGACCACGCTCGCTGTAAAGTGTTCGAAACGTCGGGTTAATAATATAATGAATAAATCGCATTTAAAATCCGTTAAAAAGTTTTTAATTCCTAAATAGATACATGTAGTTCACTGTAGTATCATATCTACGTTCCTGGAGGTGGGGGGGGAGGTATTACTCCGAACTAGTGTACTGCGCATTATATCTAGATCATAGAATCATTGTTGTATGAATGAGCATGAACTTTAGATTAGACGTAGATAATATTGAAAAACAACGTCATTGGAAATTACGTTGAAAGTTAGAATTATATTTCAAAGCGCGTTTAAACCTACAATTCTATTTCAGCTTCGATATTAATGTTCTTTGTTTATATTTTTCTTAAGTATTTTTTTTTTTTTTTATAATCGATAGGCAGACGTTTTACTACAATCCTACCTGATGGGAAGTGGAGATGTGGTCTACGTGGGTGCACGTCTACCTAGAAGGTGCCTATTCACCCTGATTTTGAAGAGCTCCAGGTTGTATTGGATAGGAAAAATAATGGCGGGGAGGGAATTCCATTCCTTAGCTGTATTAATGATGAAGGAAGAATACATGATCCCTTTGATATCTGTATTGGTATATAGCTCGAAGCGTACTTAAGTACTACTTGTTATAGCCTACTAGCTGCGCCCCGCGGTGTCACCCGCGTAACTCGGTATCCCGTAGGAATATCGGGATAAAAAGTAGCCTATATGTAATTCCTGTGGTCCAGCTGTCTACGGACCAAATTTCATTGCAATCGGTTTATTAGTTTTCGCGTGAAAGAGTAACAAACACACACACATCCTAACAAACTTTCGCATTTATAATATTAGTAAAATAGGATAGGATTAATTAAAGGTATATTTTTACCATAAATTTCATTAATTATACATATACTGGCTGTCCGCCCTGCCTTCACCCGTGGTACCCAATATATAACCTAGAGGTTAGGCTTACCTATAGGATAGGCTATTGGGTTAGTGCTATAGCACTCACGTACACATATAACGAGATTAGCACTTTCGCACTAAAGTGTGAGGTTATGGGCTCGATATGTAGAATAAATGTGTAGGAGAGAGGGGAGAGAAGACCTCCAGATTCTAAAATGGAACTAAATGGCAACAATTTTCTATGAAATACAAAACAAAACACAGTGCAATTGAGAATAGCCTTCTTGGTATTTGGGAACTTCGGTTAAAAATAAATTGTTGATGCGCATAAGTGTAACAAATATTATTATATTATAACTAGTATAACATTCAATGTTCATACTGTGCAAATTTACAAAAATGTTCGATAAAGTTTAAATGGCCTGATTGAAAAATGTGTCATAAAAATTTAACAGATACACGGAATATTTTTGTAGATGTATTAAAGACCTCAAAAATATTGAAGAGGGTGTCATATTCGGTATTTACATGAAATCAAAGATCGTATGAGAATACCGGGAGTGAAAAGCTAGTATGAAGTAAAAGTATTGTTTAAATGAATAATGATAATATATCTATATATCTAATATATAAAATTCTCGTGTCACAGTTTTCGTTGCCATACTCCTCAGAAACGGCTTGACCGATTTTGATAAAATTTTTTGTGCATATCGGATAGGTCTGAGAATCGGCCAACATCTATTTTTCATACACCTAAATGATAAGAGCAAGGCAGAACAACGTTTGCCGGGTGCAGCTAGTCTAATATATAAAATTCTCGTGTCACAGTTTTCGTTGCCATACTCCTCCGAAAGGGCATGACCGATTTTGATGAAATTTTTTGTGCTTATCCGGTATCTATGAGAATCGGCCAACATCTATTTTTCATACCCCAAAATGATAAGAGTAAGGCAGAACAGCGTTTGCCGGGTGCAGCTAGTCTTAATATATAAAATTCTCGTGTCACAGTTTTCGTTGCCATACTCCTCCGAAACGGCTAGACCGATTCCTCTGAAATTTGGTAAGCATATTGGGTAGGTCTGAGAATCGGCCAACATCTATTTTTTATACCTCTAAATGATAAGAGTAAGGCAAAACAGCGTTTGCCGGGTCAGCTAGTCTAATATATAAAATTCTCGTGTCACAGTTTTCGTTGCCATACTCCTCCGAAACGGCTTGACCGATTTTGATGAAATCTTTTGTGCTTATCCGGTATCTATGAGAATCGGCCAACATCTATTTTTCATACCCCTAAATGATAAGAGTAAGGCAGAACAGCGTTTGCCGGCTGCAGCTAGTGTATATAATATATACCAATAGATTAAAATATTTGTGGTTTTCATTTTGTGATTTTTAGCACATTGATTGCAAAACTGTTGAAGAGAGGCCAATAATTGAAAAATCGTCAAAGCGAAAATTTTATTTATAACTTTTTAAAAATACTAGACACATCTCCGGATCTAGTGCCGTCAGCCAAAAGATAATGGTGTCGGTCAAGTGGGAGTACGCGGGGCTTTCTTTAATTAATTCGGTTTAAGACAATCCCTGCTATATTGTAAATGCAAAAAATATAAAAGGTACTCCGACTCTCTTCATCGTAATAATTATTATATTGTATTAAAAGGTAAGAGTGTATTTTGAAATACTCACAATACTTCAAGGTTCAAAATACGAATTACAAATCACATTATAAGGAATTCATTGAAATACAAATACTAAATACGTATTTGTATTTTTATTACGTAAATTAATTACTTTACAACTTTTAATTTATGAAATTTAAGAAAACGCGAGCGAAGCCGCGGATGTAAACCTAGTAATACATTAATCTTAATATATGTAAATTATGTGTCACGTTCTTTTTCCGTGATGGAATCCTAAACTATTCAGCTTAATTTATTTTTTTTAATTAAATGATGGGGTAGTTTATATTATTTCAATTACGATAAAACACAACGCGGACGGAGCCGGGGCGTGCAGCTATATTATTACAGATTATTAAATCAGAAGTATGTCACTGATCACCTTCCTCCCGGTTACAAACCACCGCGCTATAAAACTACTGTGAATGTTTAGTTTAATTACTTCCGGTGCCCATATCAAGATCCGATTCTATCGTAACATTTCCGTCAAATAGTATAATTTGCCCATGTCTAGCTTGACATTGTCCAAATACTTCACTACCTGGTCACTAGATTACGACCAGCAGAAAGCTTCACTAATCCTGGGTTACGTAAACAGCTAAACAAAAATGGAAATATTGTATTAGCCTGCTATAAAATGTGTTGTTTCTTTTATAAGCCCCAAGCTATTGCAGCTTTAGATACTTGCAATGTGCATAACAATTCTTAGACTCACTTTTATATTGGCCGTATAATTAATTCAATCGATTATTACAAGACTCTGTCCAAACACGCAACACGCTATAATTAGCAGATGACCTTTTCTATGATGCGCATACTACAGGTGCTTTTTGTTTACGTTCGTTACACCAGGCGATGTCTGCATAAAAAAAGCTGCAACATAGTAAATTATTAAGTAAACATCACCTGCGTTTGCCTTTCGTTTTGTTTGTGTAAATCATAAAGATAACATTTATAGTATCGTGATTATGAGATACTTTTTTGTTTTGCTGTTGAACATTTTTGCACAAGTTATTGTTAAATGGATAGTTTTTTATAATTTTATCAATATACTTAATTATAATAATAAAGGTCGCAAAAGGTAACGGTTTCACATCGATATATTATAATCTATAGAAAAATAATGCATTAATAAGTAAGCTACACACATCGATATATTATAATCTATAGAAAAATAATGCATTAATAAGTACGTTGCTGCAAGACTGTAATAGCTGCCCACAAACTAAATCAACCGCATCGGTTGAGGAGTTTGTAAGGCAAACATTATCATGATTATGTGGATAAAATGTAATAAATTTCGTTGCAACTTGAGTATGATTCACTTTATAAATAGGAATATCTTTTTAACATTGTATACTCAAATGTATCATAAATATGTTTTTGAACATGTATTTTATGCGATGTAATGGATTTACCTTGAGATTTCTTGACTTTTTTATATCAAAGTCATAATATAAAGTGGATGTTATGCTGCACAATTACGTTTAGGTACTTTTTATGTTTTTAAATTATTTTATCTTCAAAGCCGTTTATCGAAATCGCAGCAGCGGTCACAATTGATGTCTACCAAAGGGATGTTTTTGTTTGAAGAATGTATTGGTTTGTAATTTGGAGCTATTTTATTGTTATTTTTTTTTCATTTTAAGGATCACAAAAAGTCGTTACTGTATACTTAAGCTACGGATCATTTATAAATATAAGTTGGCGTATGCACAACCAGTTGTATGTGACCACAACGTATAGCATGCTTCTTCTTTGGATAGCTAAGATTTTAGAGAGTGATATATGTGTATATTCTTTATCACGGTGTAACAAACGATTCCGAAGGTGGAAACTAGGAACCGGGGAGATACTACATATAAAAATGTTATATTGAATCCATATAAAAATACATTCACTGCAGCTGTAAGACGAAGACGTTTAACGTAAGATAGACTAATTATACAACGAAACAGGTTGACTTAGAGAACTGATAGATATATTCGATTACTTTATTTTAGTGTTTTTGTCATTTCTGTTTCAGAAAAACTTATGCTAATAAACACGTCGCATTTAAAAACAGAACATTGTGCCAAATGACCAAAACGCCCTTGAATAGTTCCGAAAAGATCACAATAACATTGAATTTCTATTGATAACGTATTTACCTACTATAAGAGGTATACACGTGATGCAAAAAAATGAGACAAAATCTCTTGTACGATTGTCTCTTTGGCACCGTGATTAAGCGTGCCTAGAACTGACGGGTCCTGGGTTCGATTCCCGGTGGGGACATAAAGATGTCTCGGTCTGGCAGGATAGAAGCCTCATTGTACGTTAACAGATGATTATTCCGAAAAAGGGTAAAACATTTATACATTCTTTACAACTTTTGTGATATGAATATTATAGTAAGGTAGAAGGATTTATATGCAGTGGAAAATAACTTCATTCAACTTTTAGAGCGATTCATTCAAGTATTTATTTATATTATATCGACGTGAACGTGACATTTTGAATACTTTACCTGCGACTATGCGCCGTGGACACATAATGATTCTTTAAACGCATGATTTTGACAAAATTTATAATGCAATAAGGTCAGCAAGCACCGGGGAACCTATAAAAGTCCAGCGTGAAATAGCAGGCGAATGCAACCGGAGAGGAATGAGCCGGAGGCCCGTATCCTTTTCCGCACCCCTCCCAGTCAGTTAATTCCGATGTCAATAATATATTTTCTCCTATTAATTTTAGGCGGACGAAGCATGCGAAGCATTTGTAGAGGTACTACCACTGCAAATGTTCATGGGTGGTGATATTCGCTTACCATCAGCCATTCTATAATAAAAGATGGTGGTTAATATAACAAAACATATTTATTCAACAAAAATACAACAAGTACAATACAAACAAGGTTTACCTGTGCGAAGCCGGGATGGGGAGCTAGTAAATGATAATTATAATAATCGAACAAGCCTAACACGTTTTATGGGGCCGTAACAGTTTATCAATGAATAAATATAGCAATAAAACAAGTTATTCTTTGAATAGTTTAATGTTTATTTAAATGTTAAATATTTTCATTTATGAGTTGGCGGTTATTTGTGGAAATATTTCTGATATTTTAATGTCGCATTTATAAAATTGTTTGCTTTTTTTCCAGTTACTAATTGGTACATGTTTAATAGGTACATGTTTGTTGAATGTTTGGAACGTGTAATTCAGTAGCGAGATTAAACCACAATAATCATGTCTTCTGGATGAGGAAACAGAACATTTACCCAACTGACCGAAGGGAATATCAATTAATTAACATAATTACCCGCAATTGAAAGCGGGAGGGGGGAAAGGGGGGAGCTATACAGCTATCATCAGAGCTTTATTTTTATTAGGTAAGATTGCTGTAAGATTGCTGTCAGCCCAAAAAGGACTGCAGTAGGATCAAATTTGGGCTGATGATGATGATGAACGTTAATTGGACAGTATGGGGCAGATGCAAAGTGCATTGATTCTTATTCATTTATAGAAAAGACGGGTATCAGGTCTTTCTAATAACTACTTATGTTAAAAATATTCATTTTTATTTAACTTATAATTTTAACAAAGTATGTAAAGTATGTAATCTACCAAACTATGTAATCTGTATGGGATTAGTTTTTTTTTAAACAAACATTAAAAAACTAATCCCATAACGTGCTAAAAAAGGCGGCTTTAACTACTTTTTAAAGTAAAATGACAAATAAATATAGTACATTTCCAAAACAGATAGGCGAGATCAAGGTTTTTGAGTATCGCTTCCTGATCAGCTCTGCATGGTTGCGGTTTCTAGATGTGATCACTATTTATCATCTTCTAGAAAATGTACCTTGGAAAACAAGTGATTACACCATTGTTTGATGACGTCACGAGTCATTAGCGTTCCACGAAGTGGTTCTATTACAAAATGCAAATGTCAGCGTAAGCCAGAGTTATTTAAAATCAAGCTAAAAAGTATAAAATGCATGATTGTGCGGATACTCGATAATATTATCGATATTTCATAATTATGGCAATAAAAACATATCATGAATTCATTTAACCTTTTTTTACGTGTTCATATTGTCTCCAAGTTATTGATAGAAGTCAATTATAGATTCAACTAAATTGTCTCACTTGCTCTTATATAGATAATCCATAAGGAAAGTACTTAACCCTGACGATCCTAATTAAAATAAAAGGTTAGAAATTATTGTCACCAATTCTTGGTACAATGTTGATTTAAGTGTCCATTTTACGTGGGTCAAAATCGAGTCTAAAGGATCAGGCAACATTACATATAATAGGTATATATATATATATATATATATATATATATATATATATATATATATATATATATATATTTTTTTTTTTTTAAACTATCACACAAAACGCTAAAAACTCAACAAAAAACAAATGAAGTTATGGCGAATACATGCTCCGGTACTTATTTATAATATGCCTACGTATCTGTTGTATTATACATAAATAAGAGTTTATGTTTTTATTTTTATATGATTATAATTCTTGTATATTATTCATAACTGTACAATTTAACACATATTTCATTAGTTTTTTATTCAAAATTAGCACTATTTTAAGCGACACTCGCATAATAAGAGATTCATTACAATTTGCGCAAACATGTTTTTGTAGCGTTTAATTAATGATATATCCCTGAACATAATTAAAATAATTAATTATTCAAGCGAGAGTTTAAATTGCGTATATAAATTTAAAAAATTAAGTGTGTGTTGGACACGCTACAGTTAGGATGCTACACAAATAAAATAAACAGCTACTACTACAAAAAAACACATCACTTTTAAATTTATGAGGAACCGAAAAGTTATAATATTTAAATTTGAAATGGCCTTTTTCACATTTTTATTCAAGTATAGCTACTGTTCTATTTCTCGATGAAGGACTCGTGCGACTCCTTGCAGGAATTTTTCTGTATCTATCTACGTTAGGGTTGTTTATGTAGTTTTAATATAAACATTAATGTCCCCCGCGAAACTGAAACATGACTAGGTATGTCTATGCAATTATGGGTTGCATGTTCTTTTCCTGTGTTTTTTACGTGCAGCTCGCTTTAAAAGTTGAATTTTATAATTATTTTTAATCCGTAATTACCTACAGGCAACAACAACATATTAACTGGTTCATTTTCATAAGGGTAGCATGTTATTGTGTAATATAACGGATATTCTGAGTTGAAGGGACGGAAGAACGTCAAGGCAGTTTCAACTAGAGTAATTACTTACATTACATGTAATTACACAATAACAACTCGTGACGATAAATTTTCTACTAACAAAGATATACATACTATTGCAAGTTATTGTACTTAGTCGCATATTATATATGTTTTATATATATATATGTCTATTATTATTATATATATATGTTTAATCGATTGTTTTATCACGGTTTTATTAACTTTGTGTGTATGTTTGTATTCGTGTCCCAAACGGACTTTTTTAGACTTTATTTGGACTCACTTTAAAAGGCAGATTTAATTCGAGCTAGGTACACTTATTCGGTGATAGTTTTATAATTGAATGAGTTCACCTTATTATTCCGATTAAGATCGTAATTTTTCCCTATACTCCTTTTTAAGAGCAAGTGAGATAGCTTAGTTGTTTCTATTAAACTAATATTATAAATGCGAAAGTTTATAATGATGTGTGTGTGTTTGTTTCTCTTTCACGCAAAAACTACTGAACCGATTGCAATGAAATTTGGTGCGTAGACAGCTGGACAGCTAGAATAACATATAGGCAACTTTTGGTTTTAGGTATGCGTCAGAGAGTTTTAATTTATATATTACATATATTTATCAATTTATTCTATACTATATGTAATGATAATATAAAGCTGAAGTTTGTTTGTTTGTTTCTTTTTTTGAATGTCCTAGACTCTGGTACTTCTGGACTGGTTTAAAAATCTTTATTCTTTGAATATGCATTATGTACGTGATCCCGGAGTACGTATGTACCAAAGGCGAAACCGGGGCTCACAGCTAGTAACCAAACAATTGTAATAATAATCCTTGTTATTATGTCAATGATCTTTCATAAGACATAAATAGTTTTTTTCAACGACTTGTGTCTTGTGTGTAAACAAATAAAAACCATTAAGACTGCTGTCACTTTGATACGCGAGCAAGCTATAATGAATTCTAAAACAAGTAGTTATGGTTTGTTTTTGGTTGATATGTTTTACAATTAATATAACTCGTGATTGATGGATGTACATCAACATTGTATGTTATACGATATTTGGCGCAAGAGCTGATATATAATGTGGAATTGTTTATAATATTAGAGTAGGTACTACTAATAGCGATCCGATAAGTACCTATACAAAAATCTCGTGCCGTTGCTCGTCCGTTTTTATGGAATTTGTATGTACTTATCCAACTAACCTTTGAGACTTTCTAATCTATACTTAATATTATAAAGCTAAAGAGTTTGTTTATTTGAACGCACTAATCTCAGGAACTACTGGTCCGATTTGAAAAATTCTTTCATTGTTAGATAGCCCATTTATTGAGGAAGGCTATAGGCTATATATGTACCACGGGCGAAGCCGGGGCGGACTGCCAGTAAGGTTATAAATGCGTCATTGTGTATCCGTTTTTTCCGGAATCATTGAACTGATGCGGATGAATATTGGTACAAAGATAGGTCGCACAAAAAAGGAAAAGCGATCACACGGGAATGGGAACTATTCGGGAAAACCACCTGAGACTGTATTCTTGCCCGTCTGTTCTATCAAACTAGTCCCTACTAATATTATAAATGCGAAAGTAACTCCCTCTGTCTGTCTGTCTGTTACGCTTTTCACGCCTAAACCGCTGAACCAATTTTTTTGTAATTTGGTATGAAGGTTGAACTGAACTTGGGAAAGGACATAGGATAATTTTTATCGTGAAAAAAATGGTAGAAGGAGTTAAAATAGGGAGATGAAAGCGATATAACCGAATATCATGCGGGCGAAGCCGCGGGCGGAAACCTAGTAGATTAGGCACTAATTAATTTTTATACCCCTCAACGATAAAAGCATCATTGCAAAATATGTTTGCCTGATCAGCTAGTATTTTTGTAATAAATGGTAAGTAAGTAACTACTTGAGATTATATTTATTATATCTGAAACATAGAAATATTCTTTATAATTTACATATTATTATATCCATCTATACATATATCATATCATCTTCAACACTTTTATAAAAGAAATATTTTAATAGTTTCCTTCGCTACAGTAGGTGCTAAAATTATTATAATATTTTCATATTTTGTGTCTGTCCTTATCCTATTAATATTATAAACGCGAAAGATTGTTAGAATATATTGATATTAATTGTATGTCTTTCATGCAAACACGTCTCTTGGGATGTGTATAAAAATTGAATCAGAGATAGATTATAATCTGGATTAACAAAGGCTACATTCAAGCGAGTACCACGCTAGTGAAGCGGTTTTAGCTAGTATATTACGGCAGTTACTGCGAATTTAATTGTCCGTGTTATATTTAACTATTATATTCTAATAAAAAAAACATTATTATATTCTAATAAAAAAAACATCTGGTTATTAGTTCAAACTCTTCATCTTTAATCGATTCCAGTAATAATTGTTTCTATAAATATATATAATAATTGAGCAAATAAGTATTTTTATACAAAGTGACATAGTATTTAACGACTCATAATTAAAACATAAAGTTCCAAGGAAGCGATAATTTATTATTTATTCACAACGTTAACATTGCTATAGCAAGTAAGTGATAAAATGTACGTACAGAATGTTTATAAAAAGCTTGATTTTATAATCTATAGGTATTTCATATTTTACCCACGTTTTTTATTATGTTGCAATATGTATGAATTTAAATAGCTCATTCAATCAAAGGCAATGTTGGAATTGGATGAGGTTTTGGCAATAAACACCTTAGCGATGATGTGATTAAGTTATATATTACTTTGAACAAGTTCTAGTTAGTGGGCTACTCTTTGTCAGGAAACGTATGTAATATTTGTATACCACGTGAGATTAATAAAGCGAAAAAAGCTCTATTCGTGCTGGAGCATACTCGACTCCCACACTCGAAGGAAAGCAGTTTTAATAGTAAAAATAACTTAATCTCCTCCAATTTCGAACCTGTTTTTGAGTATTTCCTTTATTTAATAATACGTCTTATATAATCCATCTACGACATTATTGATACACTAATTTTATTTCTTTATGTAGGTTTTTTTCACATTTATTCCTGTACTTACTTTTTGTTTTGTTTTAAGCTATCCCTTAAAAATCTTATATTTCTTTTCCTACCAGGCTGCCTAGCAGTGATTGCTGTTTAGCAATAAGGCAGCCTTTTGTATAAAAAATATTAGTATCTAATTATTTTGTATAAGGTTTTACTTCTTATTTTTGTACAATTAAGAATTATTAATATATAAATACACCATTATCTAACGAATAAAAACAAATCGTATCTCTATACACGACGTCCATTGATTCAAAATAATATTACATGTATCATTTATTTTTTTATATCTTACGCCTTAAAACTAAAAAACAAGATTTATTGATGAAATGTTAATTTATGTAATACTTAAGTGTGCTTGTTTTGGAGTTACAAAACAAGACATTAATTATGCAAGTTTCTGTATTTTTTTGCCTGTAAGGTTCCGTAGCGAAATGGTGTAAACGGAACCCTAATACTACAGTCTAGTAATCCATTCAGTCTTTTAGCGATCTGACATATAAATTTTGGTGGTCGCGGATGAATTCCAACAAGTACCCGTTTAGCATACCCCTTCAATAATGCAGCTCGACGCAACACAGAGGTTTTAGTCGGTAGGAATCTGAAATAACCTACATCCTATTCCGCGTGTATCTATGCAAGATTTCCCCACTATGCTTTTTTATATGTTTTTTACGTTTATCTGTCGTATATATATTTTTAATTATATAATCGCACCTCTTGCCATATGTTAATATTTTATACAGTTTCTTCTTGACCAACAGGTTGTCTGGAAGAGATCGTTGCTTTAGCAATAATACCGCCTGTTGTGATCTTTAATGAATATAATATTATGTGTATTATTTTACGTTTTTTATTATCATTTGGTGCATAATAAATGGTTTTGTTTGTTCGTTTGTTATGCAAAAAAGTCATCGTTGGGGCAAGGAGCACGACGAGCGAGTACGAGTTACACACGCCATGTTAGCAGCTCGGGACACTATTTCGGGGCTGCCGCACACATGTTTTAATATTTGTTAGTGTCTTATATATATGTACACGCTTACATGGGATATGTAATTACGCTGTAAAATAGTGCATATTTGATTAGAGATAATGGAAAACAACTCTTGTCGACAAGGATCTGAGATTTCATCATTACTATATTATTGAGTTGTGACCGCGTCGTTTTTGTTTTGCTTAACGAGATCAAAGGCGTTGGACTACTGTATCACTTTATACTGTGTCTGTTTTTCTCACCAGCGTGTATCTCAGTAACCGCAATGGTTATTGGCTATGGTATATTAGTTATTTTAATTACTAACCCTTTTTTTATTAATTTATGTATAGAATAAGGAGATAATAGTAAAGAGACTACTGGGAGTAGCCTCTGACTCCTAAGATACAGTGTTTAACAAGTGTAGAAGTCTAAGCATTCATGAAGCATTTCACCTGTAATGTTATCATGTCAATAAAGATTTTTATTATCAATTTACTACCTTCCCGCCCGCGACTTCGCCCGCCTCCGTATTGCTCTTACCTTTTAAACCTCCCTGGACTACTCAGAATGCACCAAAACCATGATTATAAAAATCAGACCAGCCATTCTCGAGTTTTAGCGAGACTAACGAACAGCAATCGATTTTTAAAGAGACTACTGGGAGTAGCCTCTGACTCCTAAGATACAGTGTTTAACAAGTGTAGAAGTCTAAGCATTCATGAAGTATTTCACCTGTAATGTTATCATGACCATAAAGATTTATATTATTAATTTACTAGATTCCCGCCCGCGACTTCGCCCGCCTCCGTATTGCTCTTACCTTTTAAACCTCCCTGGACTACTCAGAATGCACCAAAACCATGATTATAAAAATCAGACCAGCCATTCTCGAGTTTTAGCGAGACTAACGAACAGCAATCGATTTTTATATATAAGATTTATTGGATATTATGTTTCTGTGTACGCTATAACAAAAACACTCATACAATAAACGTGACTGTTTGACGTTTTCATATGTAATAGTACGGAACCCTTCCTATGTAAGACAAATTGAACCTGAATAAAGGCTAATTATAAATTTTAATCTCAGTCTATCGCATTTGAATTTGCCTACTTTAAGCACGTTAGATAAAACCAGGAAATAGAAAAAAATATACATGTTCATGAAATAAATTCATAGCATCATACATAACGGAAATGAAAAAATTTAAAAAATATACACAGACCTTCTTTTACCTCCGCCACAATACTATAACTCAGACTTGAACATTTGCTTTGTTTTTACACGCTTTTTATTAGCTTCACCTGTATGTTTGTTTGTAACCGACTTCTTTGGGCGCGATTTTGACCCACTTTAAACGGCCAGATTTCGTTCAAACTTTGTAGATTTATTGAGGACCGATGACAATACACTAATTTGATAAAATTATTCCAGTTTTCAATTTGCAAAATATGATTTTTGTCAAAGCGTGTTTTTTAGTTTTTTTAAACTATTATATTTTTTTTTTAAACAGCATTAATGAATCGTCATAACATAGTTTTACCATTTACCACCAGTTCAGAAGTTTCTACACAGAAGAGCCGGTAAGAAACTCTCTAGTTACTCTTTTAATCTTGTCGCTTTTATAGTATACTAGCTACCCCGCGCGGTTTCACCCGCGTAGATCCGTATCCCATAGGAATATTGGGATAAAAAGTAGCCTTTATGTTATTCTAGTTGTCCAGCTGTCTACGTACCAAATTTCATTGTAATCGGTTCAGTGGTTTTTACGTGAAAGAGCAACAAACACACACACATCCTTACAAACTTTCGCATTTATAATATTATAGTAGGATTAGTATGATTATAATATTAGTAGGATATAGTAGTTAGTAATAATGCCAAAGAACTGTCCTGTGGTTCTTAACGAACAGCACTATTCGTTTCCATATATTCATAAACTAGCTTTTGCCCGCGGCTTCGCACATGATAAATTCGGAGTAGCTTAATAGATGTTTTATGGATATAAACCTTTCTGTTGAATTACTCTATTAAAAGAAACCGCATTAAATTCGTTGCGTAGTTTTAAAGATTTAAGCATACATAGGGTTCCCAAAAGTCGTATTCTCTGTCCCTACATAGCGACTTTTTATACTACTTTCACAGAAGACCGGCGTGAAATAGCATTCTGCTGTGTTTCGTTCGGTGAGTGGGAGAGCCGGAGGCCCATATCCTTTTCCTTCCCCTTCCCAGTCCTTTCCTTTATTCCTCTCGCAAATCCTTTCTTAATCCCTTCCCAATTTAAAGTCGGCAATCCATTTGTAGAGGCGTAAGGTCTGTAATCGACTTTACGCCTCTACAAATGTTCATGGGCGGTGGTAGCGCTTACCATCAGGCGTCCCACCAGCTCCATTGCCGACTGTGACCTAAAAAAAAAAAATACTATGTAGTGACTAGTGATGCTGTAGTTGAGAGAGGAACTTATACAATTCTAATATAGGTTTTAGTTTATTACTACAAAACTATTAAATACAATTTAAAGATTCTTTCACATTTGTGTATGTATGTTATGACTGCTATAAGCTATGTGTGTACCACGGGCAAAGCGGAGGCGGACAGCTAGTCTACTTATAAATTATCGAATCGACTCCAGATTCGCTTTTAATGAATTTGCGATAGACATAAATATTTATGCTTTAAAGGCTACGAATATTCTTATACGATGACATTTATTATAATAAACTTAAATTTGGTTCGGTCTGTCCAGTACGACTTTTATTTTAAGGCATTAAACATTTACTGAAATCATATTGCAAAACGAATTCCGTTAAAGCCATTACGTTTATATGCTATTAGCTGTTCGCCCTGGTTTCACCCATGGTATATATATAGCCTATGTCACTCTGTGTAATTGAAGTTTTCTAATGGTGAAAGAATTTTTGAAATCGGTCCAGATATACTATAGATTATATAATTGGTTTGTTATTCGTATTTTTAAACAATCAATTATTATCTACGTAAGTATTTGAAGTAATTTTATAAATATACAGTGTAATTAAACAAAACCACTTTGATTCGCTTGTTACCGTTTTCGCATTATGTCGACCTTGATCGATAAATTTTGTATAATAGATAATAGGTATAAACATTCCAAAAATAAGGTTGCCTTAGTAATAAATTCGCGACTCTAAAGAAGAAAATATTTTTAACACAACAATAAAACACTATGTAAATTGAATCGACCCATTAGATTGTTTCATGCGTGTCGTTTAAATTTAAATAAACCGAGACTTTCCAAATTAACTTTTTAGGATCTTATTGCCATAAAGGAAGAAAAAAAAAACTCTTTAGGGTTCCGTACCTGAAGTTTATGACGGGTCCCTGTCGCTGTCCCTCTCTGACTGTCACCTGGCTATATCTCATGTCCCGTGATAGTTAAATAGTAGAAATTTTCAAGGAACATGATTTTCCATTGCCGCTATAACCAAAAATAATGAAAAAACGGCTGACACGATTAATAATGAATGAACAATTCTACAGTTGCTCTTTTACTTGTGCGGAACCCTTAATGCGAAGAGCTTGAATTACATTTGATGAAATTTTTATGACTAGTCGTATAATTATTTCGGATTGCTTTCGAAACAAAGATTGTTTATCTTATATCTAGATTATGTCATATAATTTAAATAAATATTAATTATTACGATAAGTTTGTTAGTCTGTCCACGTTACAGCAAACGAAATAAGCACTAATTGTTTGGGAAGTAACTGACCTTAACCACAGTTAACACTAGTTCAGAAATGAGGGTCTTAATTGAGTTAAAATGTATGTTGACTTTTTTCAACAATAAACTATATAATATAATAACATATTCATTCATGTTATTTTAACAGTTATCACGCATTTTACTGATCCAGATATTAATATACCGCACGCCCCGGCTCCGCCCGGGTAGTTATTTGCTTTGGTTGAAATAATGAAAACTATCCGATCTTTTAAGTTGGATCAAACTGCACATGGTGTACAGGTATGATTATAATCGCTTGAGTTTAGGAGTTACGTACCAAATTTCATTGCAATCGCTTCAGTAGTTTTTACGTGAAAGAGCAACAAACACACACACACACACACACAGACACACATCCTTACAAACTTTCGCATTTATAATATTAGTAGGATAGTAGGACTAGTAGGATTAGTAGGGTAGTAGTAGTAGTAGTAGGATATATATGAGTATAATAGAAATATGCACAAAACTTCCAACAGCTGAACCAAACTGAATCGAATTTTTGTGTTAATAAATATATATAAAAACAGTAGATTAGTTAGTAAATGTGAACCTAGGAAATATCACGCGCTGGTAGATTATAAAATAATTAGCAGTTTGTAATAGCAAATTATCATAATTTATGTATCACTGACACGGTTCGTTAATATTTGTATCGAAAATAAAGAGGTCACTCAACTTAAGTATTCATTTTATTTCATTTTTATTGTTATATGTATTATGTGTTAAATAGGCCGTTAATTAATTGTAATTTGCCGCTAAGAAATAAATTAAAAGGCCGTGACTCTGCTTTGTTTTGAATACCATTAAATTTAATTTACGCACAAATTATATACTCGTATAACTTATAAAAACAGCGTTTTATGTAGTTTTCATAAAGAATATAAATATTGAAAGCAGTGGTGGCTCAATGCTGAGAACCTTGGTCTTCAAAATCGATAAGTCGGGGTTCGAGACCGTGCGAGCGTGCAAGAAATAAATTGATGTGTATAACATCATCATTGCTTAAAATGGTAAAGGAAAACATCGTGAGGAAACCGGCAAGAATCAAAAGTTGGACGACATGTGACATCTGCCAACCCGCACTTGGCCAGCGTAGTGGATTAGGGCCTAAACCTTCATAGGACGCCTGTGTCCCAATAGTGGGAACATATATGGGCAATGACGTATCAATATTATAATAATGTGTATCTTACAATAAGATGAAAGTATAGTTAGAGACTGCCATATCACAAGAATAAAATTCAAAATTTAAAAGAATAGAATAAAGGCCAAAATTTATTTTTGAACAGATGTCGTGCCGAATCGAACACTGTTAGGTTTTGAAACAGTGTTTGGATTTATTAACGAAAATTAGAAATAAAATTGGTCAAGAGCGGATATCCATAGCACTCGGAGGGTTCAACTAAAACATTTATTTAATAGACTTTCTCTTGAAACACTTTTGAATCGTTATAACATGCTTTTATCATTCATTGGTTTGGCAAGCAATTTCAACAGAGAAGAGCCGGCAGGAAACTCTGTAGATTGTCTTTTAAATTCATGGTAAATTAACATTTTAATTTGCATAGGTAATGGATTATGTACATAATAATGATGCCAAAGAACGATTCTGTGGTTTTTAACGACAAAATTCCATAGAATTTCATTTTACAACAACTTTTTAATGTTACGGTTAGGGGTCTATGAACTACATTTTAAATGTAGATTTTAAATTGAGCGCTACTAAACTCTCTAATACTATGAGAAATATTATAGTTAAACCTTAATTGTATATGAAATTATATAAATTAAACTTTTCTCTTTATAATATTAGGATGTAGATAGTTAGTAGGCAAACCAGCGCACCTAGTCGGATGCGTATATAGAGTTTTTGTTTTAGTTTCTAATTACATGAATATTTAATTTAAAATAATTAACCAAAACACAAAAACGACGTTCCCTTCATTATATTGTTTTACGAAACAAAACAAAAATTATAGCAATACTTGTTGTTATTCAAGCGAATTCGTAATTAAGAAATTAAAATTTTAAATTTTTCTTATAAAAAGTTACTTATAATAACTAGCTGCTCCCCGCGGTTTTACCTGCGCAAGTCCGTATCCCGTAGGAATATCGGAATAAAAAATTGCCTATATGTTATTCCAGTTGTCCAGCTGTCTACGTACCAAATTAATTGTAATCGTAGTTGTAGTTTTTGCGTGAAAGAACAACAACACACACACATCCTTACAAACTTTCGCATTTATAATATTAATAGGAAGGATAATGCTATACTAGGTTTAACTGTGTTTTTTAAAATTAAGAAGGGTTCTCTCTAACCCTATTGATGTACACTAATACTCCTAATTATTATTTGAGTGGGGAAATCTTGCTACCCACGGACCCTGGGGCAAAAGCCGTCGGTAGCTTGGGGGGCGTCCATAAATTACGTGAGGTGTTTAAGAAGGGAGGGGGTCAAGTAAAATCTTTCCAAATCTCACTTGGAGGAGAGGGGGGGTTTTAATAAATATCACGTATATTTTTTAACAGAAAACCGTGAAAATAAAGTTTAGTTAAAGTAAAAAACAAAAAAATTCTAGAAAAATTTACATATGTCAAAACTTGATATATTAGTATTCGTTATTTATCCTTTTAAATCCCGCGGACGGATGATTTTTTTGTTTTCCTTTCTTAAATTCAATGGGTTCATAGTCAAAATATATTTCAAAAAATCTCACGTGAGATTTGGGGAGGGGGGGCGAGAGTTAAGGAAAATCTCACGAAATCTCACCAAGGAGGGCGGGGGGGTCAAAGAATCCTGAAAAATGTCTCACGTTATTTATGGACGCTCCCTGAAAGAAAATTGATCAGTGATCATTTATATAGTGTATTCAATTACTTCGAGAAACACACACATTCTCTCGCAAAGAGCAACTAGCGAGATGTGAAATGAAATGATTTGAAATGATTTATTTATTTCCATATTTAAACAATACAATCAAATACAATGAAAAGAAATAGTA